>NC_041718.1:13383384-13983384 GCF_900700375.1 Denticeps clupeoides
CTTTAAAGATGTTTGCCTATCTGTTGTATTTAAATCATCCAGAATGAGGAAGTAGCATGCATGACAGTAGTCAATAATCAGGCTCCTCCCATTTTTCTTTTATTCTATTTATGAAATCATCATTAAAGACATCATCATGTTCTGGTTGAAAAACTTCACAAGAACAAAAAGGGTAGTTAAATACAGAAAAGTGCATCCTATGGTATAAATTACAAATAAGTTCTGATTATTTAATTATGAATGGGATCTATAAAAAAAATGTACTTTTTGGGTACTATTATCAAACTGCTATCAAAGAGCAGCACCAAGTGTTAACCATGAGACACAAATATAAAGAAAAGTTCACCTTAACACTTTAAGGAAATAATCCCTTGCATAATGAGCTCAGTTGTATGAAGAGGAGTATTGCAGAATTCCCTAAGGAAGAGGAAGCAAGCGTTCCATAGCCTGAGACTTCAAACTTTAACAGGCTGTTCTCAGAGCATCTAGGCAGCGTGCGTGTTCATTTAACACATGGAGATGTTTACACCAAAGCACTCTTCATCCTCCAAACCATAATTTCAATAAGTGCCTCAGCAACAAATTACTCTCCGTTTTGAGAATAGCTATGAAGTGAAAAAAAAAAAAAAAGGACGGGGGGAGGGGAGGGATGACTCTTCCTGTCCATTCATACCGAATGGAATTAACCCCCCCCCCCCAGGGGGTTGGACCATTGAAGAGCAATTACACCAATTTGAGTCACCAAAGTGTTGTTTCTTCACAACACCCCGCACATCTGTGGGATTTTTATAAACTGCACTGATAAACCTGAGGAGTATCTTTATAAAGCATAGAACCAAAAAAGAAGCATGTTGAAAACAGGAAGTCCTTTTTACACAACCACGACAGCTATACAAGATAATCAGTTCAAGTCTTCTATTACAAATAATAGTTAGGGCTTCATGTTGGCTCAGATGCTAAACTTCAGTTTCAACAAGCTGTCATTAAATGTTCATACGGCACAGGGTTAGACTTCCAAATGATGTAACAGTAGAGACGTGACACGTGCACTGACCAGCAAATTCCTTCTCTCTTACTTGGTGACCTCCGGCTGCACTGGGATCACGCTGCCGGTCAAGGACATGACAGAATGTGCCTCAGGGAGGCAATGTATTTTAATGGCTCAGAGAGACCCGACTTCAAGTCACCCACCTGCGTTGAGGTGACGGACTGGGGGGCAACGTGGGTCATGGTCATTCACATGTGTCTGGATGTTTCACAACTCCGGCTGGGTAATAAATCCAACAGGGTCCTGATCACATGACAGGTAATGGTGGTAAAACAAATATATAACAGTAGATAAAGAAAACACAAGCTCCATCTAAAACACATGCAGCTATGCATATAGATCTTGTGGATTTATGGTGGATCCATGTTAATATATTGTGGGCGTTTAACAGTAAGATGGGGAACCATCATCAGCCTGAAGATAATATCTCAAAAACATTCACTTTCTATAGAAATGACAAAAAGTTAATCTTAATGATTTTCTCCTTAAATATCTTAACACTATTTTCTGATTGGTGTTCATCTAAAAAAACTGTGAAAGCAAAACTAAATCCCTGCAGTACAATGGTCTCACAACTGAGGGCGAGGGTACATGATACACTGCAAAGCAACAACCACATAAAAAAGACCTACCACGTTGATTACCAACAGGCTACTGTTCAGGTTAAGTTGATGGACTTTTTTTATGGACCTTTTCATATTGTACTGTGATTCAAGGGCCACAAATGTCCTGAGTAGCCTTATTTATTTCTACTCTACATGATGAAATGGCTAGTATGGTTCATGCACATGATTCTCCTATTTCGTTAAGAAGGACACAATAAAAGTCTACAGGCTCTTGGTACTAAACCACAACTGCTCTGTCCTCAACTATGAACCTGGCAACCTGCATACATATGAAAACAATCTAAAAAATGTCTTCTGTTGAAATTAGTTTGACGCAATGTTTTAAGTGTTTACATATATTTGTGACTCTTTCCTACAACCTATAACTTAATTCAGGTGTATTCCGCATGAAAATTAGTTGAGAAAATGACACAAATCAGTTGTCCTCACATGTCAGGGTCCTCCAGGCCACATGCATATTTGGATTTATGTGGATGTTACTACATTTACTTAAATCCTGTCACCCAGGGCTACAAGGAAAGTGGATTACCCCTTAGCCCAAAATAGAAAATGAAGTGATTTCACACCAATCACTCCAATGAAAAACTTTTATTTTCCTTTCACTTGGAATGGATCCAGTTGTTTGCATCACACTTCATAGCATAATAATATGAGTTGGTTTGGTGGTCTGGTAGCATGGATGGTTTGAAAAGGCTGAATTTCTGCATTCTAAGCATTTGGCACATATAGTTTGCTAAAACAAGATTAGTGGAGAACACTGTATATTTCTTATTTAATAGCTTTAATTGTATTATATTTTGGATCCAATTGTACATAATGGTACTCGTACATAAAGGAAATCGCTTTGGATAACATAAAGGTAACACACACACACACACACAGATACACAGGCTTCCAGCTCATCTGGTTTTGTCCCACCGCCTGTGCTGTCGACTGTTCAGCTGGTTCGGATCAGCGTTGTCCCTGAATGCCAGACCTCTGGCCTTTCCACGCATTGCTGCAATTAAACAGACCCCCAGCCAGACTACCGTGCCTACCGCAGCAGAGTGTCCGTGGCCCATTCAGTCCTGCTGGCGAAGAAGGACAACAACAGTTGCCGGCCCTCATCCAAAACACACTGGACACCCTTCCAGTAGTAATCCCACTCAGGCAGGGATTGTATTAGGACGCGTGGAAAAAACACTAATGCTACTTTTGTAGCACTCACACAACAGGGAGCGTTTCTGTTTCTGGACTGCCAAGCTCCGATGTTGACTTTTTGGTGCTGAACTCGGTGACATGGCTGTGAGATTGTGAGTTTGCATTCCAGCTGCATTGTGTGACTTCCTTTGATAAGCTCCATGGTGAGAGCTCCTCAGAGGCTCGATGCCTTGGCACTTGCCACGGGAACTGGTTCCAGCGGCGGCAAAAGCCAAGCGAAGTTAATCAGTACCAGATACCATCTCCAGGGGTCACAGGTCGTCACATTAACCTTCTTCTCTTTCCCTGCATCTGCCATGAGCTACTGTATACGTAAACTATGGACTAAAGCACCAGAATGGAAATGATTTCGGTTTACAGATGCCAAATCCATATTATTTACTTAATCTGGGTTGTAATCTCTTTTACAGTAAATATATGGGCTCTTTACATCTTTTAAAACACATTTTAATTTGAAAATGTGAGATCTCTGTGACCCAGGAGGTCTCACCAGATCAAATGCCAGGCTCATTTAAAGGATTTAAATATTATCCATCTACAGTGTGCGGCTGGGCTTGGATAACAGGCTTCTTAAATTCAAGCGTGTGGCATTAGCTGTGCCCCCATTGGACGGCTTATTGAAGCACTTTTGTTCTAATGTTTCCATGTTGCTTCCTTGCCAGATGGCCGTCTCAGTCCTATCTAAATATTTAGAGAGAGGGAGCTCAGCAAGAGGCAATCTAGACAGACAAGAGGGATCCGAATGCATTCAGGGAAGCCCTCTCACCCTCAGCCTCCTGGGAAACCTGGTCACAGGTGAGTACTCGGGAAGACGCAGATTAGCTCTGTTCTGTAACCCATGATCAGACAGAAGGACACTCTTAAACCTGCGGCCTGAGGTCATGGAGTGGGGGTGGGGGGATGGGGGGGGGGGGGCAATGAAGAGTTTGGAAAGAGAGAGAATGGAGAGGACTGCCAAGGCTATCTGCTGCCCTCTGCTGCAGACACTGTGCATGGAGGTACATTGAGTGTGCGTTCAATTAGAGAAAATTTGATGAGAACTGGCTTTTTGTCTGCAAATGGAAGGCAATGTTTGTTCACTTACAAAGGCTGGTAGCTGGTTTGGGTTACTCAGTAAATTCTGATATGCAGCTGCTAAATATAGTATGCATGTTACTGCCTATTTCGCAACAGCAAGGCTTTATAGACTTTTTTTTACTGGTCAAGAGGTTATAATTTGCAAGAATACCAACGCTATGTTTGGATCACACTACTTACATCAAAACAGTAAAAGGCCACGTGGCCACTGATCACTGAGCCCTATATTTTTCCAGCATTTCCAGGGCCATCAGTGTGTGCAGTAGGGATTTCTGTAAACAGTCACATTATTCCAACTTCTATATCACTGCAGTGAGCAATAAGTCTCTGAATGCCCACACTCAGTCTCTCAAATCCTCATCAGATTCACTTTTGACTGTAACAGTGAGGACATAACAACCTGCTTCGTAACAAGGTCCTACTCTGATGGAAAAACTAATTGAATGCTTCCTCCAGTTTACTAAACTTTGTGATGAACTATTTATTTTTAATAAAAGCATAAAAGCTTAGTTTCAATTTAACCAGAAGATTCACATTCAGTGTTCTAACAAGGCCACAGTGGAAAGCAAACCACATAACACACAATCATTAATTATGATCAAATGGTGAGGTATACTGCAGCCATAAAATGCTTTATGGTTCAGGTTTATTTTGGGTTTGTAGCTTATGCTTCCTGTCTAAGATTTTTAATTAAAGGCAGGTCTGTGCAGTGAAAGTGGTTTAAATGATGTAGATCTGCTCAGATGTGCGTAAATGGTGCGTGTAAATGTTTTCTAAAGCACATACCTTGCTCTTTGGAGCAAACAGGCAGATGCACAGTAAACAGATTCTAAAAATATAGAATGGCTTTTTGGGCAATATATGTATTTACATGCCTCACATATATATATACACACACACACATACACATGCATACACACACACATACACACACATACATACAGAGGTTGCAGACAGGGCATCCAAAGAAATTCCTCACATAGCTATGCTTTAAAATGACTGCTTTTTGGTTTTATACAAAGCCCCTCTCTCTAGGCATGTGTTGACAAGACACTGAGGACATCTGAAATGGTTCTGGGCACATCTACGCTCCCGCACACCAGGATTCAGGGGTGGATCCCCTCTAAGAGCATCACCTCCATCTGAACCTTTCACCCAGGTCCAGTGTAATTTTAACACCACCCCGGTACAATAAATAATTTTGTAGCTGCCTCTTCAGCAGAAATTCTCAAATTTAACACCCTTCACTTCAGTCAGATTGGACCTTGCATTGTGATTGGCTGGGAATACATTATGTAATTTGGAACAATATCTAGATAATATGTTCATCTTTTTTGTTTTTATTATGTTGCCATTTTTTTTTAGTTTGTACCACTTTAATTACATTAATAAATTATTACCAGTGTGAACAATTTTTTGTCAACAAACAACTTTTGCCCCGAAAATGTTCCAACATGGTAATATTCAGTAAATGCCACCCTCCAATAGGAACCCAGCCATGGGAACCCAGTGAGCTCTGAGCAACAGAGCAGCAAAGCAAAGCTTCCCAGGCCACACAGAGGAGATTCTTGAGAGGCAGCAGAGCCTAGCAGAACAGCTCTGCAGCCCATCATGTCCAACACACAGACACAGCGGACTTCCACCTTCAGTGAACTTATCCAAGAATTTCAGCCATCAGGTTGACAGCCACACAAAATCTGAAACACACACTGTTGTAAGTTATGTCGCTCTGACTCCCTCTCAAAAAATGCTTTATGGTTCTACATGATGTTAAACGTGATGGCAAAATATGTTTTGGGGAGCCTGCAGCAATGCCCTTTGACCTTTGCGTGTGCTGAGCATGCATGCTACCTGTTAGGACCTGACTCTCCAGCATCTGATCTTCGGATCGCCCCGCTGGGGCCTGGGGCACCACAGAAGTACCAAAAGGAATTCCAAAGATGCTGCTGAGCCTTTCAACCGGGCTATTTGGCCTATGTGAGCTTCAGAGGTTACCTGTCATGGGCCCTGTATCCCCTACCCCGACCCCACAGGGGAGCTGAAAGCTGAGCTTTTGGAAGTGGGTGCACCAAAACATCACAAACTTCAGGCATTTAAGTGTGTGTATCCCTTTGGTTTCATCATCGGCAGAGCTGACAGTCCTGATGATGGAGTTCTGTGATTAGCCGGAGGCACAATAGCAGCAGTCGTTCCAACTTGTGGCGGGGGCTACTAGATGTTACTATTCCTTTGCTAAACTTAGTTAGCTGAAGTATCGTTGGTTGTTCTCCTCTGTCTCAGAAAAGCCGTAAAAATTGTGCGTGACTCAAATCATATTCTGTTTGAATTGCTGCAAGCAGTCCTTTCTTGTCTGTATGTATTAACTTTTCAGTCAATTCAATAAAACATATTTGATGTGATATTAGCAAACACTCCTCATGTTCCATGAAAATCAGCAAACAAGCCTTCCCATATTTAACCCTTTAATGTCGTGCGTTCCATATTGAGATATGCATTTCAGAGACCCATTGCATTACCATTAGAAATATACTTAGCATAAAACCCTTTTGTATACTATGCGATGCTTGTCTTCTACCTTTTGCACTGCAACAATTCTCACATACAGCCAGAATAAAGGGAGATTTAGGGGTAAATCCCTCAATGATCATTTGTTATTTTTGTCATTTGTCTTCCATAATCCACAATACAATGTTTTGATGAATCAATTACACAATTTACAGAATGAACTGTGATATGTACAACTAATAATTTGACTCAGATTTCAAATACATCTATGCAATGGCTAATTAATAGATGGCTAAATGGAAGTTCACAACTGCATATGACATGCGCTTATGACATAGAGGGCCTTGTAGAGACAGTTGAGTATATTGACCAAATACGACAAAAAACCTAATTAAGATAAAAATTAGTTTTCTGTCCATTATTTCTTGGTTCAGGCATTAAAGGGTAAATAAAGAGACACATTGTCACACAACCCAGCCTCAATCCTAGATATGCAATTTGATTGCAAAACAGTAAAAAGACAGAGCAATAGGTATAAAAGTATAGAATAACACACTGTGATAATAAAGAGCCACAAGTTTAACAGAATAATGTGGGGAAATGTGCGAGATTTGCAATGTGTGGCATCACTATCCATGGATAGAAAGATGCAGTGGTGGCCTAACACATGAGGAAGAAATGGCTGCCCACTACTCACAAAAAGTGGGATGTGTTAAATGCAGAGGACACTTTCTGTTGTGTGCAATGACAATGACAAAAACGGTCACTTTATCGATCTTTATTGATCTTTCCATTCATTTACTGGAGCAAATTAAGGGTCTACTGACCACTTTAGGATATGAAACTGGAATCCTCTCATGGCAGAAGCCTCTGAACCTCAAAGTGATGGACACTGAACAGGTAACAAGAGGTGAACGTATTAGGAGAACAAGGCCAGTGGGTGTTTAGACTGAAGAAGGCCGCAGGCTTTGATCCACAGGAGAGACTGTGGCACCTCAGACGCTGATAATTACCATCATCGTCGCCCCCAGCCACCAAGACTGTCCCAACAGCACGCAGCTATTGATCAGTGAGGGATGACTAAACCCTAAATCTAGACACACAGACCAACTAAAGACCCATTTTTCCACAAGAAACAGCTGTTTCCACTGACATTAAGTTAAATGCACTAAGTGTAATGAAGGACTGCAGGGGTCTCATTTAAATGTCTTAACCGCATTTTGCTCCAGCAGTTTTTTCATTGCAATGGTAATTAGGGGTACAATTTCATTGCTGTCCCCTGCACAATTAACCCACAAACACCCATTTGCGCAAGGAATGTCGGTGGCACTGAATTCTAGCATTGCAATGCAACCTGGCATCGGTTCTATGTCACCTTACTAGTGCAAGTGAAAGTGACTACTACCTTAACTAGGAAGTTAAGGTAGTAAGGAAGTAAGTTAAGTAAGTTAAGTAACTAATACCTTAGTTGTCAAGTTTATCTTGTAACAAAGTCATAAATAGCTGCTACCTATTAACTACCCAACAATATAATGTAGTTTTGCAACAACACAATGGTAAATTGTAGAGGTATAATCTAATGCTTCTCAAAAATTTTCCTTGCCTTTGTTGTCACATATTAAGTCAAATTTGTATAAGAACAATGATGCACCATGGGCCACGCAACATAATTCGATATCAGCACTCATTCTCAAGCCATATCTACAAATCAACTCAACTCACAGTGCCTTTGGGGGAAAGGGAATTTAAAAATGGGAAAGTGGCAGAAAGATGGCAGGCCGAGATTACGCCCTAATTGTGTTTTGCAAACGCCTGTCGGCTTAGGCTCAAAATGAACTGGGTGTTTTGGAGCCTAGGGTGGCCAGAAGCGACCTTTCATCAGAAAGACGGTAAGGGGTCTAATGAGGCGCGCAATGGATGATACACAGCGGGTAGTTTTCCACAATTAGGAGCGATTAGGGCACCATCCGAGAGGGCAGGGGAAAGGGCAGAAAGGCAGACTGGCTTTTCATTAGAGGATGCTGAGAGGAGCCAACGCTTCCGGCCCTTCACACTTTGCTCAGGACAGGGCTCCATAAAGCCGAGGAAATTCGACTTGCTAAGTTGAAACACGGAAAAAAAAGGAAAATGAACAGTATGAAAAAGGAGCTGCAAGAATCTTCTAACAGGGTAGATTTTAAAAGGTTCTTCAAAAATAAGACAAAGAGCTGGAAGGTTCTGGACATGGTTCCTTTTTCACCGATATTCCAGGACAACAAACATAAGCATACATGTAATAGTTCTATTCATTTACTGATCTGTTTATTCTTTGTAAACTCCATGCTAAACAGGTCAGTATTAGTTCAATTAAATGTGATTTTAAAGCTTCCTTTTAATGGTGTTTTGATCTGCAGTGATACATTTAGGTGCAGGCAGTGTTCCACAAGTGCCTTCAGGACCTTCCTTTCAGGTTATTGTCCTCTTCCAGATGGGTCATGGCACAGTGCACCCTTACACACTTGTAATAACAAATTCACACAATGGGAGGCAAACACAATAAGAAACTCAGCCATAAATCCCAAATATCTACAAAAATGCACAACTGACCAATGGGCGTAGGCAGTATGAAGATGTTTTTTATGTTTTATGGAGGATAACTAGGACACTGTAGAAATAAAAAAATCCCATAATTTTTTGTAGAGCTAAGCTTCAGGCTCATGCAAGGAATTCCATGTTAAACAGGGTTGCAAAGAAATTAAAGAAAGCTGAGCTCCTGGCCAGTTAGTCCACTTCCTCGCCAATCCTTCTGAAATAAAATATCTCTGGTCTGAGCGTTTGCTTTTGCTTTGCGCCTGAATACTTGCAAGACCTGGAATGGAAAAGAGGGATGACAAAAGGACTGGACTTTAATTGACAGGCATGTAGGGAATGGTTACACTTCAGACTGAGGGAATGGATTTAGGCGAACGAAAGTGCAGGCCTTCAAAACTACTGACCCTGCAGACCCTCTCATCTTCTTCCCAACGCACAGCATCACCGCTGGAATGCTGCAGCAGCTGGCTGAAGTCAAGAGTACAATATATATTTCAATCCTTCAGGCGACAGGATCTACCATCAGCACGCCATCACGCATGTGTAGCATGTGCTTGCTTAATTCAAAGCAGCGATGTTGTCACGACTACGGACTTACGGGGGAAGGAAGCGCAGAGGTTTGACATGCTGGGAAGGGGGTTTTATTAATACAAACAATAAAGAAATACAAATAAACAGCGGCGCGGTGGCCGAAAACGATTTAACTTAAATAACGAACTGAAACTAACCCGTAGGCGTGTGGCGATTGCCAGAACTCAAAACACTCATAACAAAACCAGGTCAAGTTCGTGCAGAGTCCACGAAAATGCCAGAGACCCAGAACGGGCGGAAACTTCCGGCATTTATGGGGCGTCAGGATTGGATTCAGGTGTGGAGCCCAGCTGCAGGCAATCCTGACAGATCCGCGTCCGCCCCGCCGCCTCCACTGATGGTACTGTTGGGGCTCCGAGGACGTAGCCCTTGGAGGGGGGGCTCTGTCAGGATTGCCTGCAGGTTTTGTTATGAGTGTTTTGAGTTCTGGCAATCGCCACACGCCTACGGGTTAGTTTCAGTTCGTTATTTAAGTTAAATCGTTTTCGGCCACCGCGCCGCTGTTTATTTGTATTTCTTTATTGTTTGTATTAATAAAACCCCCTTCCCAGCATGTCAAACCTCTGCGCTTCCTTCCCCCGTAAGTCCGTAGTCGTGACAGAATGCCAGCGACCCCCCCAAGAGCGCAGAGGTAGAAAGCAGAGGAGAAGAAACGCCGCGAAGGACGCAGCCCGGCGCGGCGAACGCGGACGGCAGGGGAGAGACGCGCCGCCCGTTCTGGTGGAGCGTTTTCTCCCCGAGAAGCCGTGGTACGCGACGCCGCGTGATGACGTCACCCCCGGGAAACTCCGCGAAACCCGGAAGCGACAACGTCGGCGGGTGAGTGGGCGGAGCGAGGACGTTGGCGTCGGCAGCAGCGAGGAAGTGACGTGGGCAGCGAGCGCAGAAGATGCGACCCCCACGATCTTCGGCATGTCGAGCCAAGAACTCTGCGCTCTGCTGGCAAGGCTCCCCGTGGACTGGGACGACACGGACGACGACGAGAGCACGGGAGACGAGAGTTGGGCTCCGCCCATCGCACCAGTCTGCGATCGTCGCAAGGTCCATGGGGACCCACGTCACTTCCAGGGGGGTGAGAAGCGGCAACAACAACGGCGGCGTTCCTCCAGCGAGGAGGTGGGCAGCCTCCAGCCCGAATGGCCAGAGTACTGCCCATGGGAGCTTATCGCGCCATGGGTCCAGGATGTCCGCAGGGTGGACGACCCTCGGAGTCACCGGTGGGAGGACACGGATGACGAAAGCGATGATGACGTGGATTTTCGGTGGGCGGTCGGTGCCGGGATGGCTCCGCCCAGCGTGCGCGTCCGAGATCATCGCGGCGTCCGTGATGACCCATGTGACTTCCGGGGGTACGAGGTTGACACGGACGACGACCAGGATGACGCCGTTTGGGCAGTCGGTGCCGGGATGGCTCCGCCCATTGCGCCCATCCAGGATCGTCACGAGGTCCGTGGAGACCCACGTCCCTCCCAGCAGTGTGAGGAAAGCTGGTGGAAGAGGGCGACGGGAGGTCGCCAGCCAGCAACTGCGCTGCCGGGACTGCCTCGCAGGGAATCCTCCATTCCTGCTCCAGTCGCCGACCCGCCTTCCCTCTGCCCGGACGTTCCCCAGCAAAATGGCAGCGCAGCACCAGCGTCCACACCTGCTGGAGAAGACGTCCACCCCCCTCCACACCACACACCTACCACCATCTCCAGCGACGTGCCCAGCCCCGTGTGGGACAGCTCAATTGTCCCGGGACCCTTCAGTGGGGCAGCAGACACAGACGAGATCACTACCATCCTCAAGTGTCTGACTGGATCAGCATGGGGCTGGAGCACAACCCTCTGGCAGCAGGGAGAGACAGACAGGAGTTTTCGGGACTTCCAACAGAGACTGAGGGCGGAGTTTGATCGGCCTGAGCCAGGGATCGAACTCTGCCCCTCCACCACATCCAGTGCCAGTCAGGATCCGGGGCAAGAAGACCCAGCACTGGTGGGCGACGAGAAGGTCGCTCCTCCCGAGATCCTGGCTGTGCCCCCTGAGGAGGTCCCGGAGAGCCCAGAGAGGGAGCCAGACGACCCTCTCTTCTGTCTGTCTCTATCTGTGTGTGTCTGTGTGGCATATGTGTCCGTATGTCGCCCCCACTTCCCCTCTTTGTGTCCACCAGATGGCGACCCAGCCGCGGAGCCGAACCCCAGGGAGGAGGTTCCTGACCCGAATGTGCTGGTCCAAGGCGAGGTGGACAAGCCCCAAGGTACCCCTAAGTCCAGCCGGGGGGGGTGCTCCCCCAAAGAATTTTTTGGGGGGGTGCAGTTCGGGTTGGGGACTCCTCCTGAGGGGAGGGGAGGTGGGGAAGCGATGGAGCTGGGTCCTCCGGTAGCCAGTGAGGAGGGCGGACCAGGCATGGGCTTGCGTCTGCCTCCAGAGGGGTGGAGCGCCATAGAGCCCCCGGGTAGGCATGAGGACCCAGCTGGGACAGGCAGGAAGAGGGCCTGCTTGTCCCAACGGACGCAGAAGGGGCTAGCCGGATGGTCTGGCAATGCCCCCCCCCTTGGCACCAGGGCCGTGCAGCGAGAGGGGCTGCATAGTCCCAGAAGGCACCAGCCTGGGGTGCCTGGAACAGTCGCCGGAGGCTCTGGGACAATCTCCCTGCGCGGTGCAGGGGGTGACACAAGACGTGTCAGAGGGGACATGTGGAGACAGGGCCCACACGTACCCAGATGGATCGGCCCTGATTATTGTGTGCAGGTACGGGAGTCCGGGGCCGCCATGCGGGACCACGCCGGGGAGCCAGGCCGAGGGTCCGGGGCCGCCATGCGGGACCACGCCGGGGAGCCAGGCCGAGGGACCGGGGCCGCCACGCCTGACCACGCCGGGGAGCCAGCCCGAGGGACCGGGGCCGCCACGCCTGACCACGCCGGGGAGCCAGCCCGAGGGACCGGGGGCCGCCACGCCTGACCACGCCGGGGAGCCAGGCCGAGGGTCCGGGGCCCGCCACGCGGGACCACGCCGGGGAGCCAGGCCGAGGGTCCGGGGCCGCCACGCGGGACCACGCCGGGGAGCCAGGCCGAGGGTCCGGGGCCGCCAAGCGGGACCACGCCGGGGAGCCAGGCCGAGGGTTCGGGGCCGCCACGCCTGACCACGCCGGGGAGCCAGGCCTAGGGTCCGGGGCCGCCACGCGGGACCACGCCGGGGAGCCAGGCCCAGGGTCCGGGGCCGCCACGCGGGACCACGCCGGGGAGCCAGGCCGAGGGACCGGGGCCGCCACGCCTGACCACGCCGGGGAGCCAGGCCGAGGGACCGGGGCCGCCACGCCTGACCACGCCGGGGAGCCAGCCCGAGGGACCGGGGCCGCCACGCCTGACCACGCCGGGGAGCCAGCCCGAGGGACCGGGGCCGCCACGCCTGACCACGCCGGGGAGCCAGCCCGAGGGACCGGGGCCGCCACGCCTGACCACGCCGGGGAGCCAGCCCGTAGGGACCGGGGCCGCCACGCCTGACCACGCCGGGGAGCCAGCCCGAGGGACCGGGTCCTCCAAGGGGAGGATACAGCAGGGCAGGAGCCCTGTGGTTGCCGCCGTCCGCCCCGCCGCCTCCACTGATGGTACTGTTGGGGCTCCGAGGACGTAGCCCTTGGAGGGGGGGCTCTGTCAGGATTGCCTGCAGCTGGGCTCCACACCGGAACTCAAGCCTGACGCCCCATAAATGCCGGAAGTTTCCGCCCGTTCGGGGTCGCTGCCATTTTCGTGAACTCTCTGCACGAACTTGACCTTGTTTAGTTCTATGTGTTATGAGTTCTGGCAATCGCCACACACCTACGGGTTTGTTTCAGTTCTTGATTTATGTTAAACTGTTTTCGGCCACCGCGCCATTGTTTCTTTGAGTTTATTGTTTGTTTATAAATAAAACCCTTCCCAGTATGTCAGACCTCTGCGCTTCCTTCCCCTGTAAGTCCGTAGTTGTGACAGATGTATTATGAGTCTGACATGCTTCTCGAGTATGTCAGGTGCTCCTGCCTGTTGAAGGGGGAGAAGAATGTCAGAAACTCGGCCGCAAAACCTGTCAGTGTTTCTGTGTGTGAACACTCACAATAACATATTGTCACAATAGAATTTGCACTAAAACATATAAAAAGTTACACAACATTTTAGTTACACTTCATTAATGCTGGGATCAGACCCTATTTTGTTGTGACAGACAAATTTCCAGCATCTGTCACTGGGAAGGATGATTGGATCTTGTGCAAGGTCTTGGTCTAGAACATCAGATTTAATTTAATTTAACTCCAAATATGTTAGTTAAAACTTCATTTCATAAATATATACACAAATTGACTATAATCTGTCACTTGAAATTTAGCAATCTCTAAAAAGTATATTTTTGGAGTAATAGAAAACTACTATCTTGTTTATTCGACTGTTGTTTCATTTACATCCTTTATATTCACATGTTTGATTGCAATGCCTTGTCATATTTGCAGTAGGTGTAGACTGTTCAATGTGAGCAGAACAGAAAAGAATGACTCCGTTTACTTCAGCATGCAGTTTTATAGCTGTTCCAGTTAGAGCCCAAGAAAACCCACCTCCCTGGTTTTCATTGTCGATTTTACCAGGGTTCTAGTTGGATTCCAAATGAAATTATGCTGGCGTGCTTATTAGTATTCATATTTGGTAGCCTAGTGGCTAACACAATTGCCTATGAAACCACAGGGTTAACTATTACTTATTACCATTGTAATAAGTACAGTGATTTAGCAGACATCCTTGTCCATAGTGACTTACAATCAGTAGTTACAGGCACAGTCCCCCTGGAACATCACTCTGTATACTTCTATATAAAAAGTGAAAAAGTGAATGTAAAATGATTGTCATTGTGATACACTGCAGCACAGCACACGGTGACACAATGAAACGTGTCCTCTGCTTTTAACCATCACCCTTGGTGAGCAGTGGGCAGCCATGACAGGCAGTGTGTGGGGACGGTGCTTTGCTCAGTGTCACCTCAGTGGCACCTTGGCGGATCGGGATTCGAACCGGCAACCTGCCGCTTTCTTAACCGCTAGGCCAACCAAAGTTCACTTTGACTAGACTTTGATGGTCAGAATGCAAAGATGCTAGTGACTGTTTGGGGTCAACCTGGTCAAGGTCAAGGGACTGTGAGAATTTAATGGTGCTATGAATCCCACATGGTGAGATCAAATTCTGAAGACATCGGTTTGTTTTCCTTAAACCGGGTTACATAAAATCAGAATGACCACTTCACCGAGCTGCATGAGACTTTAAAGTGTCACACACTACTGAAAGGTGTACACACACATCCATCAGAGAAGTCACTGCCCTGTAATAAACACTCCTCATTACAGGTCATCAGCGCTCTCTAATTTACCCCCTCACACTCTGTGCCTCTCTTATCAGCGTCACTCTCCCAAATCTTCCCACACTCTTAAAAAGAGGCTGAGAATGAGCCCCGCTCAAATAAACACACCTTCTGGGAAAATAATAAAGATAGCAGAGTAATGCAAAGTATTCACCCAAAATATCTCATTCCTATATTTCCCACAGACCACTGAACTGACTGAAGTTTATATGATGTACTGAACAGTGTGACCTCTGCATTTAACCCGTCATCCTTAGTGAGCAGTGGGCAGCCATGACAGGCCCCCGGGGAGCAGTGTGTGGGGACAGTGCTTTGCTCAGTGGAACCTCAGTGGCACCTTGGCAGTTCAGTAGTAAAAGTTTAAGTCAAACTGGGATTCGAACCGCCAACCTTACGATTACAGGTCCGCTTCCATACCCACAAGGCCACCACTGCCACTTATCCTTGGTAGCTGAAGATAGACATAGGAAGACATTTGGAGGGGTGAGTACCACATGGGTGTAAGTAACATTTTGAGCAAAAGTGATATATGCATATCAAATGAAAGGATATGAAAAAAATCATATCAAAAACAAAAGTCAAATGACTTAACACTGAAGAGACAGAAGCAACTGGTGCCAAACAGGAAATGCAAAAATGTATTGAAAAACTGTTTTTTGAATAAGTGTATAGTGTGTATGTATAGTAAATCAACACACAAAGTGATATTAAAGTATGATATTTTTTTGCTCTAATATTTTTTTAAGCATTAAAGCAAAATGTACTTTATGCCTACACTGAAAAAAAATTAACATTACCTAGTTGTTAAAACATGAAATTTTATTTGGATTTAGCCAGTGTTCACTTTTTTCAGTGCATCTCACACCCGTTTAATACTACTGCCACATCTGCTGTAGATGTCTTTCTACGTATGAAAGAGCTACTCCACCAAACCAACTTCAACACACTCTAATATACAACCCAAAGGCACTAACATGGTTGAACACGGCACCCGAACGGTTGAAATACTGAGGAAAAGTATTACAGATTGAATAAACTTCCAGTAATTACTTTGGTAATTCATGTCAGATACTTTTAACTGTCTCGCATTAAACACCGCCAGTGTAGCATCTGGGACTAACCTGACAAAGGTCACACATTTCTTTACAGCAGACCAGGCACAGGAGGGTACTAGTGGTTGGACAGCCACACAATCAACCTAATGCCCTTGATTAAAACTGACCAGGCAGAATGAGCCCAAAATGAGCCACTCCATAGCCTCCGAGCACCAGCACAGCAGACCCAGCCAGGCATCTCTCAGCATAACCTGTAGACACATTCCTCACTTGAAATCCCTTTTGCATGACTTTTTGACCCCTGCCTTCCTTCCTGATGGTAGGGGGCTGGGCTCAGACATGAGGGAGACACAGTAAAAAGCCGTGTCACAGAGCTGAATGGCGGCGATGACTTGACAGGGGTCGTGGCGGTATGTGTGGACTCACACTCTGAAAGGAAAGCAAATTAAGCTCGTTGAGGAGTTTCTCTGAGCACTTGAGCGATCTTTGGCTCCTTTGAAAACAGCAGCGTGCATGAAATTGAGTTGAAGCGAGTGAAGAGGTGAGACAAAAGCGCTGTAAACGTCAAGTCGCGGTCACCTCCCCCACTCAGTCTTACAGACAAGCATGCACAGCCACACAAATACAGAGAAATCTTTTAAGTAGTCATAAAAAAAAAATAATAATTTACTGGAAGGTGTACCCAGCATTACTGGCATTTGTTCAACACTTGGTTCTTATTAGAAGCAATGTGAATAAGGAGAGCTGTACACAATTTGTACAAAGTGTGCAAATACCGATGTCATGTATAACCATTCTGTCCCACAGCATTTGTGCTCATTAGCTAGACAGCAGAGTTAGACATCTGAGCTAAAATGCATTTGTTTACACAATGCAAACTGAATTTAGTGGGATTGGTGAAGTGAAAGTGAAGTGATTGTGAAACACCGCAGCACAGCACACGGTGTGTCCTCTGCTTTTAACCATCACCCTTAGTGAGCAGTAAGCAGCCATCACAGGCGCCAGGGGAGCAGTGTGTGGGGACGGTGCTTTGCTCAGTGGCACATCGGCGGACTGGGATTCAAACCGGCAACCTTCTGATTACGGGATGCTTCCTTAGCTGCTAGGCCACCACTGGAGGTGCCACAGGAGGCTGTCTTATTATTTGGGCTATTTTAAAACAAAACAGGTGAAAGATACCCATGGACCCTGCACAAAACATATTATATGCCACATATTGTTAACAATGCATGCAGTGTTATACATATTGTTACCGAGCAACTTTAACGTAACAAAAGTTTCTTTCAAAATTTGCAGTCACAAGGCTTCATCTGAACGTGACCATCTTTTTACAGGAAACATCTGTCACAATGTCTAAAAAGCTTTTTTCCCACGCTGATCATCGGAAGATCATAGTGAAGTTACTGTATATGTTAATTGTAAGGCTCAGCAGTGATGTTTCGTTGGAACACACTGCTGATAGGCACGTCAAGCATGCATTAAAGTCATTACAGGCGTGATCAAAGTCTGCCGATGAGGTTCATTTGAGTCATTCTGAAAGCTGGCTCGCATGGCACGGCGCTGAACCCGGTTCTCTGCCAAGACATGAACGCTGAAACCGAAGCCTCCAATTATCACTCATCGAGAGAGGGCCCTCGTTCAGGCAACGGGCATTTCTAGAGCCCCGAAATGTTAAAACACAACATGATACGGTGATGAGGCCAGGCAATGCTCTTGCCCGACAATGTCTGTCTGTGTAACAGATTAGCATGAATGTCAGAGTCTCTGCCTAATCTGAATACTAGTGCGATGGTGCCAAATCCCTCTCGTTGCTGGCTTCCCTGGGATCCTGCGCTGCGCAGTTTCAGCAAAAGACTCCCCAAAGTAGGATGAGCATTTTCACTTTTTGTTCACGACTCCCGTAAAGAACCAACTGGACCACTTCTCACTGCTCTTTCTAATGGGTTTATCCATGTTTGTGCGGGAGATTTATAAATGCCAGACTGCACAATGCCAGTTTACAAGCCCCAGATGTCGGGATTGTGGGGATCGAGTCAGTCCTTGAGCTGCACTTGCTCACTGATGACAGGCGCCAGTTTGGGGTTCAAGGGGCAGCGGTTGACTGGGGTTAGATCGGGACCAAGTGTGACTGAGCGTTTCGGCATGGCGAGACAGCCCCAAACCCATCTTCCTGCTCCAAACGTGGATCCCAGCCATCAGCACCTGCTGCTAGAACTTCTGCTGCTAGAACTTTGTTATGACTGTGCAGAGCATGTTAAATAAATGCACGGATTAAGAACAATTACCATTCTGTGATTTTCGAAACAGAGGCTAAACACCATTGAGAGTTAAGACTTCCTTCCTACTTCTTTCCTGCATGTCTTATGCTACGATTCCTACCACCCGGCTCTGAAATTGTAATTACGATTTATTGTGCTTTCATGTGCTTAACGGGGAAATTTACACAAATGAGGACATAGTCTTTTTAATAGGAATTAATGACCTGACAACCCCCCCCCCCCCCCCCAACACCCCCCCTAAACGAACTGGAGTAGAAAGTTTTCATGACTTCCAAATCCTAAAACGTGGCCATGTTTGTCCTTGCTAAATCAGGGGACTAACGCTGGACAACCTGTCTCAACCTGTCAACCTGTGCTGCTGTGTATCACATGTGACAATCACTTCACTTTTTTTTTTTTAATATTTTTGCTATATTTGCTGCAACTCTAAAATCCATGTCTGAAAAATAAAAGTATAAAAGTGAAGCCTGGCTCTGACTGAGAAGAAGGACAGCCCAGCCGACAGCTGAAGTATGAAGGGGATTTTGCTATCATGGGATGATGTTCCCAAACAGCTGCTTAAAGTCACACAGAAGTTTTCGAAGACCTTCAAGGTCTCCTGGGTCCATCCACCACAAAATGCCCAGTGCTCTGAGAGTGACCTTCCAAAACACACAACCTAGAACAGGGTGTAAAAAGCACAAACTGGTTACATTTCACACACCCAAAATTCAAGGTCCAAATCCATTTTCCACTGACAAAGCAACCTCGACAATTCACCATTCATTTATTAAACCAAACAAATCAGTCAAACAATCAATTTGAAGTCACATTGTTTTAAGGTAGTGCCATTAATTTTATGAATAATTATAATATCTACAGTAATAAATCTTGCTGAACCAAGTTAACCCTTGCTGAACCATTCTTTGGTCCTACTCAGCTATGCAGAGTTAACTGGCTTGCTGCAGAGAATTACCACAAAGTCAAGGACCTGTATTCTTCATTCTTTATGTCCTATGGTAATTCCAGCCACTGGGGTCAGGCAGAACCAATCAAAGGGCGGTATACTGAGGATATTTGGTGCTAATCACATGACATTTTAGCCACTTGTTCTTTCATAGTTTCCCTTCAGAAGAAGGGAAGATGTTCAGCACCTCAAGTGAACAAAGGAAATGATGCTTTATCAGCCTCATGCGGGCATGACATTTCCTATGGGCACAATCCAGAAAAAGGGTGTTTTGGAATTATCAGGACAACCTGCCTTTTGCTGACTGTGAATCGCCTTTGTACTATTACCCAAAAGAACCTTTTCATTCACCGCCTTGGTGCACCGTGGGGCAGCTTTCTTTTGCAGTGGCTTAATTCCTCTTCTCATTTGCATGGCTGAAGCAATGTTTACACATGCCCCAGACCACAAGCTGAGAAAATGACACTGCAAGACCCTCGGTGTGTGCACAACAGTGCTATAAATTCTAACTCTTTTGTTTCACCCTGAGCCACACAGAACAGTTCTGAAATGTTGGTGCTACGAAACTGGAAATTTCACACTGATTTAATGCCTGGTTCCACATATCCCATACAATGTACCTATTCATTGCCACCAATAATCTCGCCTTCTGTCACTGCATGCAGCCATGGGATGACCATGGAATCCTACAACATTAGAAGGATTCGTCCATTTTTTTCAACACAGGCTACACAGATACTTGTCCGATCTCTGGTCATCTCCAAACTGGACTACTGTTACTTACTCCTGGTTGGTCTGCCTCAAAGCACTACTCGACTACTCCAGCTGATCCAGAACACAGCAGCATGACTTGTTTTCAACTTTCCCAAATTCTCCCACACTCCTCCACTGCTATATGTTCCCTGTAGCTGCCCATGTTAGATTCAAAATACTGATGTTACAAATCCAAGGAAGGGTCAGCACCTCCTACCTCCAATCCTCTTTATCTTTCCTTGCTCTGTACCTCTCCGATCCTCCAACACTGCTTGCCTGGTATCACCATCTCTCAAGGTATTAGGAAGCATTTTTATAGACTCTGGAATGAACTTCCACCCAATGTTAGAACAGCTGAGTAACTAAAGATCTTCAAATGAAAGGTAAAAAAATTGAAGCTAATGGTTCTCAGACCCTGGAGAACCAAATTAGGGATTTCTATTGTGGACATTTTAAAGCACTTATATAAGTCACTCTGGATGAGAGCATCTGTCAAATGCTGTACATAAAAGTTTAAGCATAATTATAGAGTTAATAATAAAATGAATGCCAACGTTGACAATAAACATTGGGAAAGTGTACATCCCTTTTGATGCAGTCAATGTCCATCAATTATACTTATAAAGAGTGATAACAGTAAAGCTCATCAAATATCTCTGTACATCACTTTGAATGTGAAAATACCATCTAATAGTGAATAGACCAACAAAGTCATGCCTGGAAGCCCCTCACTTACAAATCTGAGAATGAGTATGTGTGTTGTTCTCTATGTAGCATCGCATAAAAGAAACAAATGTAACCAAGTTCAGTCCACAGTGGTCAGCAGTGGAGAGAACATGCTGGAGACTGTCAGAGGAAAGACAGTTCGACCACACAGAGAGAGACCAACACAAGTGGCCATACAATAATTAGTCTGGCAGGAAGGAGAATAAAGAATAGAATGTCCTGGGACTTCATTTCTTTCCCTCTTTCTTCTTGTATTCTTTTTTAGACATGGAGTTGGCCTTTGAATATCGTCTCCTGTTTCTGCCGCTCATTCATTGTGCAGGAAAAGGAAGAGGGCCGGAGGGAGATCTGGTTGGAGTCTCCATGCTATATCAAAGTTATGGATCACGTGTCGGACAGGTATGTGTTCTCGCCACAGCCTTTGGTAAGATCAGAGTCATGGGTCCGTGAGACAAATGATGCAGATAAGCATATAACCGCACACCACACTCATAAATGTCCAAAAACGTTTCTACCATTCAATGATGCAAATCAATTCTAACCACCCAGAGACAAGACAGTTTTTCTGCAAATATGAATCATTCAATATGGCTTTCAACTGACAGTCCATTTTATGTAAGCATGTCTGAGATATTTGTTCATTATTATAACCCAAGGACTTCACTTTATCAAAAATTAAAAAAAAACCCTGCCACCACCCATCCAATTCTTATACAAAGAATATATTAAGATCACCTCGATGGAAAATCTTCAAATTCTGCACCCAAATGGGACTAGTGGATTAATGCAATAGAACATCACACACAATGTCCATAGATGGCAGCCAAAAAATGTATTTGTCTGCACCACCAGGAAGTAATTTAGTACTAAAAAGGCTGTACGGTTGGATTATGGTAATAGGAACTGATAATATATCTTGAAAAATCATCCCTGAAATAAAAAAAAAAATCTAACTGATACAAGGTGACATTAATAATAGTAACGGTAGGATATGTTCTGTGTGCAGATTGAGAATTAATATTCAAATTCAAATTTTATTAGTCACATACATAGTCATACATGGTATGATATGCAGTGAAATGCTTTAATATGCTTTAATATGCAAATAGGCGTATAAGAAGGTATAAACGCTTCAGGCATATGTGTGCCTCGGGTCTTGTTACGGTAACCATCACAGACACCTTCCATTATTCTGGCCTTTCTGTTTGTTTGAACCCTGGACACTGGAAATGTTCAGCAGAATGCGTCTCTGCCTATGGCTTGGTGAGTGGCGAAGGGGCGTATTTTGGAGGAATTTCCTGTCGTGTGTACATATCACAAAAGTAACAGCTTCCACCATTGTAGTTCACTTCTGAAATAGTCACATTTCCACAGCAGATTAAATTCTTGGCTGAGCAATTTCGAAAACAAAGACACCAGCAGTGAATGAGAAGAAGACAATTCTGCGGAAATAAGGTCAGACTCCTTATACAGAATCAAATCATTAAAAGAATGATATCAGTGAAACGTCTGGCTGATCAAAATACAGGATGCTATGTTTTGACATTTATCACTTGCTTGCAGGGTTGAGTTGTTCATTTTGCAGACAAGCTCTGGAATTTCCAACGTTTTATCAACAAGGAGCTTCCAGCGCAGGGTGTGGATATGCCATCATTTTCATTACTTCTCAACATTCAGGTTATGTTTTGTATGATCCTTTTCAATGGTGGTGTTACTGCCGATGATTATGGACAATATTAGCAATGTGATAAATATGTCTGTTAGAGCTTATTACTTAATACATACTTAAGAGTATATCATAATGACCATATTTTGGGTTAACCACATGTAATTCTATGAAAGCAGACAGAAAAGACATGAGGACATGCTTCATTCATAATGCATTTACTAAATTATTGGTTAACAGGCGAAAAATCAATCTGATGTCTTGCACTTACCGTACTGGCAGCTGGGTCCATTGAAGCCTACAGGGCAATCGCAGAGCTGGGCGGAGCCTTCTCGACACACACCACCATTGAAGCAAACACCATAGCTGCAGACAGCTACAGGACACAGGGGAAGGGTGGAGGAAAGACAGTGAGATCAGTAAAAAAAAGTGTGCACTGTCAGCACTGTTACATGATAAACCTAAATCCACATCTACCCACAAGCTATGGAGCCCTGGATAAACAAGGCCAACCCTGATCTTACCCATACTGATTAAATAATGACTTAAATTGGACACTCATCCGTCATAACTTCATGAGTCCCTGCCTAATAACGGCTCAGTGGCACTGCATAGTAACGTCCCCACACACTGCTTCCCGGGCGCCTGTCATGGTTGCCCACTGATCAATAAGGCAACGGGTTAAAAGCAGAAAACACATTTCGTTGTGTGTACCGTGTGCTGTGCTTCACAATGACAATCATTCACTTTCATTTTTCCACAAGACCTCGGAAAGTATACTGTGGTCTCTTGCATTAACTTTTCCAGATACTTATGGTACAGTCAGACAACACAAACCAGCCTGTGCTGGCCACATACACCAGTGAGCATAGGCCATCCATGACCCTGTTGCTGGATCACTGGTTTTCATCATTGGTAGCTCCTGACCACTGCATGGGGAATATCCCACAAGATGCTTGGAGATGCTTTGACCCAGCCATTTGGCCATCACAAGTTGGTCCTTGTTAAGGTCCAACACATTGATTTCAAGAATAAAATGTTCAAGTGCTGCCTAATATATACCACCAACTGCCAGGTATTATTCACTTCACATCATAATGTTATGGCTGGACAGTGTATATTTTTGTATATATTCTACAAAATTTATTCTGGACATAATATAAAAACGATATATTTGAACTATACAATATATTCTTTTTCACTCCTCTATGTGGGTAGAGAATTGTATGAATGCTGTTATATTACAAAAACAACCCAGTATTATCCCCTAATTATGCATGCTGTTCAACTCCCCTCAATCTTCTGCATCTTTCGTCCTTCATTTTACACTACACACAAACACTGGCTCCCCATACTCAGCCTCTGAGTGCTTCTTAAGTGACTGCATGTTTCTCATACATAGTAAAAACAGATGTGATGGACTCTTTCACCTCCTATAAATCAGATTGAAATTTCAGTAATTCAATAAGCTTAAATTTAGCCATTTCCCCTATGCAACATTGTTGGAGGCTGCCAGAAACATCTCTGTTCCTCTTTTCTTTTGGCATTTCTGCACCACCAGCCAGGTGTCACATGTCCACATCCACAGATCCTTGACAGTCGTCTGACACTTGGCTAACATACCTGGTCTGTTCTGTGTGTCTGTCAACAGAACGACCATCTCCAACAACATCGAAGCCGTTCGGCTCCTCCAGCTCACAACATACAAAGGCCCCTCAGCTTCAACAATGCCCTGTAATGACACGCATGGTGTGTGACCAGAAACAAACACTACATCTATCACCAGCTCTTTTCTAAAGGCTCCTATTGTTGTGGAATGTGTTTTTAATACATGTCCCACAACCCACACATCCACTTTGTTCTTAATAATGCCTAGGGCTACAAAATATGTGGAATATGTGCAATGCTGAGAATTTTTTTAATGGGACAATGACATCAACAACAGCTGGAGAAGCCATTCTGTCTTAAGTGCTCATAATCCTTGAGTTGATCTGACACACTGACAGCAGTGAGAAGATCTGAGATCAGCTTTACCAGGTAAATATTATAGGCCCAAAAACAATTATTAAAAAACATTTTGGCTTTGTGAAGTATCTGACAATTTCCAGCACCACTACCTGCACCCTGACACCACCTAATCTCTCTTATAATTCCCTATATGATTCCCTAACCCACCCTACAGCGACTGGCCTAAAACTGACACATGACATTTGTTTTTCCCTCCATACAGTGATTAACAGAGACACAGACATTTCAAGATCTCAATATCTACTTCAGAATCTATATTTGAAAATATCACAATATTATTTCAAGGCCATATTGTGCAGCCCTATCAGGCATCGACTAGCATTAATAATAAGAATAATCATAAAGCCCAGTTGAACTACGCCAATACATGGCCATATGGATAATATGCCTTTGTATCTGTTCTCAAACATTTCAAATCCCACAGATTTGAAAAGCGGAAATTGTATTTATAATTTGGAAATTATATTTAAAACTGGACCTAGTTTCCTACAGTCATTTGCAATTTGCAACTGTTCCCAACTGTTTGTTTCATCAATTTCTTGTATCGCTCAGTATTTCCTGCCATTTCATGGTTTCTGATATATGATGTAAGCATAGTCATCACATACAAATTAGTTACAAATTAGCATTCATTTTAGAGGATGTGCAAAAATCAAACTACCAAGCCTAGACTGGAAAGCAACTAAGGCAGCCACACTCATTTGTTTTAACTAGACCTTTGGCAGCCTCAGCTTCAGGCAGCAAATCATGTACTGCCATGCAGAAGAATGCGTAAAATCAAAAGTCTTCTTGCTTGACTTAAAGTCAGGCCAACTCCAGGGCAGCAGCATCGGATCCCCCTTTTGCTAATACCGCTGCAGAATAATGGGTTAAGTGCCCATTTCAAAGTATGGAAAATCAGTGAAATTATGCAATGAAAATAAGCACCTGGAATTTGCGTTTGAGATGTTAGAAATCAAATCAGATTATGCGGTCAAATAATAGACATTGCAAATGCAATAAATGCAAATGAAAAGTCACAGACATGGGACAGAGGCAAATGATAACAATTTTGCAGCTCTGTTTACTCTGATCAAGGAGAAGAAGTGTGCAGAGGTGGTTTGTATCATCATCAAACCTCAGTTTGAATCTCACAGTGCCACTGTTAGAATCAAGGGTGTTCTGGACAACAAGACCACCCAGGGATCCCGACTGACCCGCTGTCATTCCACATGGCTTTCCGCCCACTCCCAACAAAGGACCAGTTCCCATTCACTGGTTAACGAGAGCAACAAACAAACTGGGCACATTGTCCCTGTGCCTTTAAAATGGCAACTGTCACCATCGATCAAGAGAGCTGCCCTCCTGACTCACCTGTCTTCACCGCAGCACTTGAATGCATTGTTAAAATGGACGGAAGTCTCTCTGAAGACCATCCATTAGCCAGTTAGGGCACTTCGAAGACATAAAATGGAATTTATGTGATCATTCCTAATAGTTCACTCATCTCAGGACATTTCTAGGACTGCCGTTTGACCACTCAAGCACTCAACAATTGCCTTTAGGTCTAGTTCTTTTGAAAGCCTGCTTTGTATTTGTTAGTAATTAAGTTGCAGGGCAGGGCCTACTGATGTCCAAGGGGTCAAGAGTCTACAGTATTGTTGTTTTCTTTTCATTCATTTCAGTACTGAGTACCACTTCTAGCACAATGACGTATAAAAATGAACAATTATAATAATAAGTTTATATACACTATATAATTGGCCATTCAGTCCTTCAGGCCCTCAAATTTTACTCAATACTTGTAACTAGTTATATTTACAAGATTTTAAGTGTGCACAATTAGAGAAAAAATCCCCCATGCATTATTCTTTGGAACTGCCCAACAGACATAAGAAGCACACACATATATATAGCAAATGGGGTTGGATTTAGATAAAAGGTTGCAGGGGAAACCCAAACACATCCCTAATTTGTTAACAAGCAAATGTTCGTGTACAGACACCGAGCCCTTCCTTTCCCCACCTTCTCACCTGAAGGATCACGATCCTCCTGAAAATACCACATCTCGCCATTTAACCAGCCAATGGATTGAAAAGTGACGAATGAAACGCAAGGCAGGTAGTGAATCTTGAACTGAGCATCCTTTTACCCTGTCACTCATGCAGCTCAGCAGCTCAGTAAAAGATGGAAAGATTAGATTAATTTGTCCCATTTTCATGTAAACACAAGGGACAAGCCAAAGAGTAAATACATTTAAAATGTGGACACTGACACTAAAAGGACAGCGGTCTTAACTCTTGGAGACATTAAGTGACCTGTGGGAATCCATGTTAAGGCGTCTGTGTGTGTTTAAAAGCAAAGTGCAGTTAGGGTTGAGCACACAGTTTAGTGTTCGCCAATATAATTTAATGCTGTAACCACCGCAGAAACACTGGGGTCTTCACAGAAAAAAACAAGATAAAAAAATCACTGTCTCGGGTAATGAGACTCTTCTAAGAAGCGCGGCTAAGAGATCACTTTCTGTCTTATTCCTTCTTTTGACTCCCTCACCCGCTTTATTGCCCATTTCTACACCCTGCTCAGGCACTGTGCACTAAGCGGTGGGCATGAAGGGTGGTCCAGGCCTTTGTTCCTTTTTTATGAGATCACAAATGTGCCAGATCACAGGGGCAGTTTCTGTGGCATACCCAAGTCGTGGGATACCGACTTGGGTATGCAGGCTATGTGACTGGACCCAGCTGCCATGAAATCCTGTGAACAGATTCCAGTCTGGTCTTATCGGTGCAGGGATAAGCCGGAATATTTCCTGGCTGAGGGAAGACTTCACCCTCTCCTCACTGAGAAGTTTTTGCACACAAAAAAAATTTTCTTTCAGTGTCTTCCTTCTAAACAAATTTAGAAATTTGCTGATGAATGGATTTTGTGCAGACATACAACTAATTAACCCTGAATATTTAATGTACCTAAATTGGTACAATGTAATAAATCTCTTATATAACTTTATGCTTTTCTTTGATCTACCATAGATATACCATAGATAGTTGATTCAAAAGATTCCATGGCAGCTTCTGAACAATATTTAATTAGAATGTCGGTCGTCTGTTATATTGCACTTGGGGTGATTTAGACTGAAATGTGACAGTGTGTAACCACTCTTTTGTTGCAAATGTCTGGGTTGAGGTGTTTATGTTTACTGCGTCATTTCAAATGGTTCATGGGTCACCATTATGGTGCTAAGATATTGATCAGGTTCAAGAGCCTAGATTGGGAATGTCTGACATTAAAGGCAAAAGTTGAAATAACTTTGTGTCACTGCTGAAGAAAACAGGGCTGAAATCTCTCAGCAGACGGAGGCTCAAACAGCTAGACCACCACCTGTCATTTTGTATATCGTTGATTTAGCAATCAATTTCTTGATTAGCGCGATAATCAAAAGTGACGGCTGTATTTCAATTTTAGCTTTTTATAACTGGTCCACCTAGTGCCAGAGTTCAGTTTTGCCATGCACAGTATAAAAAGACAGGATAAAAGGACATAAAAATAAACTGTGACCTGCCGATAAGACCCTATGCCAGGAGCTACTTCAACACTGAGAAAATACTTCTCGAGAAGGAAAGCCTCCTTCCCCCATACGCTAAGTCTCTGGCATGAGCCCAGCGTTCAGTGTACAAAGAGCTCTACAATTCAACCCACTCACTGGATTAGTACAAGTCTGGTCATTAGTGCTCCGTATGTTCCCTTTTTATATCAGAAATGAGACAGAGCCACGCATGGCCAGCTTTACAGCGCATACAAGGTGTTGAGATCCTCCTCACCCTTACAGATGATGGCTGTCAAACATTTCACCTCCTTTTACCTCGCAAAAGTCCCTGAATGAAATTATTGGTTAAAACAAATGCAGAAGACGCGTAGACCCATCATAGTGCACGTGTGTGTGGTGCCTATTTTCTTATAACTATGGGGATGCCAAGGAATGTTTTGCTATTACACTGATTTTTTTACCAGCATTTGGGAGAGCTAATAACCATTCACAGGACATGAATTGCACCAGTGGATAACCGTGCAAAAGGTGTAACATCTGTAACTGAGGACACTCTCACTTGTATATTTAGGGGTTCTGTACAATTCATGTTAGCCCCTCGATAAAAAATGTGGAAGTACTGTGCAAGCATCCATTTTTAATATTACGTCTGAGGCCGAATGGAAAGCGATTTACTTTTCACGTGCAGGTCTGCACACATGGTCCCAGGATGCCTATTTCCTCTCCAACGTGTTGCTATATATCATTGCTAGGGTCTAATTTAACACGTCTCATGCTCCCTGCATCTTGTGCTCGTCAGCGGTCCACCGCCCGTCCCTGAGCAGAAGATTTCAGATTCTCAGCCAGGGCAGTGCACCGGTGAGCCGAATAACTCTTCACAGGGTCTCTTGTGGGAATTTGTCAACACCTGGCAATAGTGCGTGTGTAGCCGTCCTCGACCTGGCAACCCTCTACAACCTGACTCAGTAACGAGAAGGAGGGAAACTTACGATAGAGGCACCCGGCCTCTCCGTTGAGCTGGGACCATCCCGGGCAGCACTTGTGCACCGTCTCCTGATCTTGCCGGTAAACCTGTCTGTACGCCGTGTAATATGCCGTCCTGCAAAAACGACACAAGGACACGTCACTTCTCAGACTTGTCTCTGTTCAAGCAACGCTCCAAGGCGCCTGTCATCTGTTCTCACTGGGGATGTTCTCGTGGTCACTCTTCGTGCCATTACTTAGCGTGCAGCGCTGGCGATGATGAAGGAGCGACGCCGAGTGCCTCGGGCTTGCGGTTATGCGATTTGGGCCGTAAATAAGAGTGTTTACGGATGACGTGGTGCAGTGTGAAAAGATAACGCAAAAAGAGTTCTGCGATTTGCTAACGTTTCGCTCCTTCTTTTATGTACCCTTTTTCAAAGAAGGAGACTGGCAGACACCCTTTTTTTTAGCTAAAGTGCCTGTCCCTGTAGTTTGGACCAATCTACATCATTACAGCCCACGCCTGACTCTTTGTTTGCAGACCTTAATTTGAGGCCGTGGCAGCCATCAAAGCGGGTCTCGCCACCGTACCTGTGTAGGTGTTCGGAGAAAGCAAAGCTTGCGAGGACTGTTGTGAAACTCCCCAGTGAGAGGGACTTTAAATCCTGGCACTAAACCACATGCTCTCAAGATTCCTGCCGTGCTTCCCAAATTGCACGTTTCTGGGAGCTGGGAGCAAACCTTACACTTAAAAGCTATAAGTCAAGGTTGCAACACGGGCGTCACCTGGCCTGGCCATTTGGGAGTTGAAGGCCCCGGCGATTTTTATATGGCCCTCAGTAATCCAAATAAAACGTGGACCACTCTGCCCTCAATTTAAATTGATGTAATAAAAAAAAAAAAAGATAAAGGATTTGTGTCACTGTGTACTTGAACAGGAGTAAAAGAAGACATGCAGACATTGGTCCCTGCTGAAGAGGGTAATGTTATTGACAGTTCTGATCATTTGGTTCCCGCGAGATAAGGACTCGGGGTGTGTGGGAAAATCCTGGAGTTTAAACTGGTCTGAGAGAACATTGGCCTTTCATTGTGTGTAGTTCTATTTTTTTTAGTTAGTATTATTTCCCCATTTTCACTTTCATCAAAATGCTTCGCCCACAACAACGACCTGTTTTTCTTTTCATTTTTCTTCTGTGGGATCTGGAAAAAATGCCCTGGATGCATGGATGGGTGTCTGAATGGGGGGCAGTGGTGGCCTAGCAGAAGGTTGCCGGTTCGATTCCCGATCCGCCAGGGTGCCACTGAGGTGTCACTGAGCAAAGCACCGTCCCCACACACTGCTCCCCGGGCGCCTGTCATGGCTGCCCACTGCTCACTCAGGGTGATGGGTTAAATGCAGAGGACAAATTTCACTGTGTGCATCGTGTGCTGTGCTGCTGTGTATCACATGTGACAATCACTTCACTTTACAAATGGACGGGTAGATTTAACACACCATGTATTGTTTTCCCTTCAGAACATGGCTAGTATAACGTGAGTGCTGATGTAAGGCGAAGTTGTGCACAACGTTTGGCAGTGGCCCGTTCGGCAGAGACAACGACGGATTCTTACCTCCTCTCATAGCCCATGCACCACGACTGGCCGGTACAGCCCTGCTTCCACACTTTGACCATCCGTGTGAAGGTCTGAACGCAAGGCTGCTTATGTGCCACCAGCTTGACCTCCTGCTCTGTGCACACATTCGGCCTACAGAACCCCCCCCAGAAAAAAAGAATCAGAAATAAATCAGAACTTTTAACTGGTTATATGCTTGTGAGGACAAGCATAAAAAAACAATCCTGTTCGCCTGCGACACAAGAAAGCATTTCATTCCGCTCGGCTGTTATAAAGGCCACTCGGTAGCAGAGTGCAAGATCCTACCTGCAGGCAGACGTGACACCACGCAGAAAGTTCAACCGTCAGAATGGCAGCGCATACTTTGCGGATTACATTTCAAAAGCCTTGTGTTTTCAGTCAGACGTACAGTAAGTACGATGTAAGTATGATGAATCAGACCAGCGGACCGTCTGAGGCTAATGTGCATAGATCTTGACAAATGTGTGCCCTAAAGCTGTTCTCTAGAACAAAAGTGAGAGGTTTATCAAGACATGAGGCTATCCACGAAAAATAATTATGACAGTTGGATGCCATGACTATGTCGACTGGTTGATGGCAGCCAACATCTCATGAACTGATGCAGGTTTGGTCCCTGCAAGTCAATCCGAATCTGTTCTTTTCCACAGCGAAAAAAGTCACATGGCTTCTTTAAGTTTCTTAAAGCAGTATTTGTCTCTGCACACGGATCAGGCATTACATTTAGCATGCAACATAATAATGAAAAAATTAATAATCTGGTGGTGTGTGTGTGAGAGAGGGCTTTTCAGATTGCTGGTGCTGGAAAAAAAACTTTATGGGACTCCCATGCACCACAGCATATATTTAAATTTCACTTTTTTTCTCGTTCACCTTGCTTTTTGACAATTACGATGGATCAACTAATCAATAAATCCAGAACAGGCGAACTGTAGCCTATAGAATAACTGCAGAGTGAATAAAGCAGGTGAAACTACTCACATGTTCGGCTTGAGGTCTCTTCCGTGCTGGGATGCTGCGTTAATCACGTTAATTATCACCACAAGGAGCCATGTCCATACGGTGTCCATAATGGAAGAAATGAAAATGGGAAAAAAAAATGATCATAAAAATCACACCGTTTTTTTTTTTTTTCTTTAATAAATCGGTGCCAAAACGTAGCGCTCCTCGCGTCTGGAAACGCGTCCAAAAGCGGAGTGGAGGTTAGTTAACCGGAGGAGGTGGGGGTAGAAGAAGAAAAACACACACACACACACACACACACACACACGCCCGCACCTCAAAGAAAGAGTTACGAGCCAAAATATCCCGGGGGCGCAGCGCCTTCCGCTCCCCGAGTCTCCAGACAACATCCTTTTACGCGCCGCGTCCCTCCGCTGCTGCGTAACGGCGGACGCGCAGTGCCGCTCACGGCCGCTCGGTTGCAGGGTGCGTGCCTCCACCGACCGGAGATCAGGTAGTAAGCTGCTTGATCTTTGGTCTTTTGCACGTTCCTGGTGATGCAGCAGCCCAACCGGCTTTCTAAGGAAGACGCGGTGATGAATTCATTCATTAAAAACGTATACAGTACAGGCAAAAAGTTTGGACACACCTTCTCATTCAATGTGTTTTCTTTATTTTCATGACCATTTACGTTGGTAGATTCTCACTGAAGGCATCACAACTTTGAATGAACACATGTGGAGTTATGTACTTAACAAAAAGAGGTGAAATAACTGAAAACATGTTTTATATTCTAGTTTCTTTGCTCTGATTACTGCTTTGCACACTCTTGGCATTCTCTCGATGAGCTTCAAGAGGTCGTCACCTGAAATGCTTTCCCAACAGGAGTTCCCAGAGGTGTTTAGCACTTGTTGGCCCCTTTGCCTTCACTCTGCAGTCCAGCTCACCCCAAACCATCTGGATTGGGTTCAGGTCCGGTGACTGTGGAGACCAGGTCTCCACTTTTTGTTAAGTTCATAACTCCACATGTGTTCATTTATAGTTTTGATGCCTTCAGTGAGAATCTACCAATGTAAATGGTCATGAAAGTAAAGAAAACACATTGAATGAGAAGGTGTGTCCAAACTTTTGGCCTGTACTGAACATTAGACTGCTGTTTTCCAGGTTTAAATGATCTCCCCTTGCAGCGGGGGCTGGATTTTGGACAAAGACATCATTATTCACTGGTACCAGACTGACGCTGCTATGAAAGATTATTCTCTCATCCCTGAAAATACGTGTGAGAGAAAGAAAGACAATGAGATAGAGGTGAAAGGAAGGAGGGGGGGAGCTGTGGGGCACAGAAGGGAGATCTCCCTGAAGTCAGCTGGATCACAGCCTGGCCAGGCTGAGCTGCACTTTACACTGCCTCAAATTAGCAAGGACTCAAGGGTCAATGCCAGCCAAGGTTCAACAGCACTGTCAAGACAGAATTTAGGTGGACACATTTAACGGCATCTAAATAAACAGGACAGCAGTGAAGGAAATTCCTGGAGGATGAACTGTGGAGGGAACAGTGTCAGGAACAAAAGCTGCTATTTTGATTCTTGACGTTTATACTCATGTTCTCACATATGAGAGGAAACAATTGTTTGTTGCAGAATAAAGACCTCAAATGGGAGAAAACCCCCTTTCGTACTTTGTTGATTTATAAGTGACTCTAGTAGCTGGAAGTGTCTCTTGATGATGGAATATATGCATACATGTAGAGAGGAACTTTATCAGCAACAGTGGAATGCAGTGGACTTTGTCAGCAGTTGAGGCAACTATTAATATAAGATGATACTTTACTAGTCCCACAAGTGAATTAAGATGCATTTTGCAGTGTTCTGAGTAACAGATCACCATTTTAAATAGCTATGCTGCTGGTTACATATACACTGGTCAAAAAATTAAAGGGAACACTTAAACAACACAATGTAACGCCAAGTCAATCACATTTCTTTGAAATCAAGATATTCAGACGATATGTGAGACCATATGCTGGTGTGGTTGGACACGGATTCCTCCTAATGCAAGACAATGCAAGACCTCATGTGGCTGGAGTGTGCCAGCAGTTCCTGCTAGAATAAGGCGCTGATGCTATGGACTGGCCTGGCCATTCCCCAGACCAATTGAGCACATCTGGGACATCATGTCTCATGCCATCCATTAACACCACGTTGCAGGCCAGACTGTCCAGGAGTTGACAGATGCTTTAGTCCAGGTCTGGGAGGAGATCTCTCAGAAGACATCCCCCACCTCATGCCCATGCATTGTAAGGAGGTCATACAGGCACGTGGAGGCCACACACACTACTGAGACTAATTTTGACTTGTTTTAAGGACATTACATCAAAGTTGGATCAGCCTGTAGTGTGTTTTCCACTTTAATTTTGAGTCTGACTCCAAATGCAGACCTCCATGGGTTGATAAATTTGATTTTCAGCTATATTTTTTTTCCATCAACACATTCTTCTGTGATTTTGTTGTCAGTACATGTAAAGAACAGTATTTAATAAGTATTTAATTAGAAAATATCAATCATTCAGATCTATGATGTCTTATTTTATTATTTTGAGCAGTGTATTTATACATTATTCTGTTCAATTATATTTTAGTCAGAAACGTAATTGCTGACAGTGTTTGATATGCAAATTGTTCAGCAGTAATGACTATGTAAATAAGATTGAAACCATTTAGTGACCTCTGTGAACTTTCTACATTCAGAGCTGCAGCAAGGAATTGTGGGAAACTATTTCTCTGTGCGTCTGTACTATTTTGGGAGTATGGGATCATAACATTTCGCCTCTTTAACATTAACATTCAGCATACATTAGATGCTTTACACTGAAGTCTGCCCTGTACCCCTTTATCACATCAACTGGAACAGGCTGCAATCGACTGTATGAACAGCAGAAGAGTTCATTGGTGACCCTCTGCCCTCCATCCAGGACCTGTCCATCTCAAAAACCAGGAAAAGGGCAGGGAAAACCATCAGAACCTGGACACAGATCTTTTGACCTGCTACCCTGTGGCAGCCTGCAGACTAGGACCAGCCAACACAGGAAAAAAAATTCTTTATAACCCTCCTATACAGCTGAACTTTCATTGATATTGCAACTGCACTTTATGTACACTTGTGGCATTATTTCTGTAATCTTTAAATGTTCAGTATATAATATTTAACCTATGTTGTTCTTGTTTTATACTGTTTGCACATATACAATAAGTGAAGTTCCTTTTTCATGAATCAGCATTATAGCATATCAATGTTATCATGGGCATATTGTTATACTTTCGTATAATGGGTGATCCCCATCACCCCCATAGAAAGAAAGAGACACTACAGCTCTATTATCCTGCTGTTGCAGATAACAGAATGTTGCTCATATGATTTTATTAATATGTTTTCAGGGGGTTGAAAGCACAACATTAAATTATTATTATTAAATACAATCATGGCGACTTTCCTGTTTATTTAAAAGAACTTACGCAATTAAAGCAAAGTTCAAACGTTACATGTTTGACACGCCAACTAAAGGCTTTCTATGTGGGACGAATTCTACTCAATAGCTTGTGATTTGCTGCCACCTATCGACTAGACTTTATATTACAGGAAGCCAGTTGTGAAAGTTCTCTTTTTTTATAGAAAACAAATAAGCCGAGAAAAGAATTAACACTGCCAGTGCCTGAACTCTGCACTGTTCAAGGTCCGTCTTAAATTCAGGTCATTTTTTGTGACGGTCCCCTTTCACGTCCAAGTCGCCGCTGGAAACTTGCGACACGGTTCCTTGTTAAACCGAACCTCGTCCTTTGCACTGTGAACTCGGAGCCGATTCGCGCTTTATTATGCTCGCTGTGGCGAGAGCAGGCCTGTGTGCGGTTCCCGCTGCCATTAAACCGCCACGCTTCGTCCGCGCCAGAAGCATGTCGTCGCCGGACCCGAAGCCCAGAGCCGCGGCCACGCTCCTGGGCTCGATGGCCTTCGGCGGGCGGGCGGACGCGGAAGTCAGCGAGAAAATGGTCGCGGCTTTCCTGCGTCGCGGCCACGGCGAGCTGGACACGGCATTCATGTACAACGACGGCCAGTCCGAGGCCATTATCGGCGCCCTGCAACTACCCGACTGCGGTGAGTGAGATGAATGAGAATATTACAATGTCACGTGCAATGGCTGTATCCAGGGCAACGCCAGCCTGTTATTGTTGTTATTATAACAATCGTGCGCTAAATGAACCTAAGCTATAATTAAATGTGTGCCAGCCAGTGGCAGGCTTTGTACGCCTTTCATAATTGTAAGCACACATACCTACATATTTCTCCATATACAGTACAGGCCAGTAGTTTGGACACACCTTCTCATTCAATGTGTTTTCTTTATTTTCATGACCATTTTCATTGGTAGATTCTCACTGAAGGCATCAAAACTATGAATGAACACATGTGGATGTAACAAAAAGTGGAGACCTGGCCTCCACAGTCACCGGACCTGAACCCAGTCGAGATGGTTTGGGGTGAGCTGGACCGCAGAGTGAAGGTAAAGGGCCCAACAAGTGCTAAACACCTCTGGGAACTCCTTCAAGACTGTTGGAAAAGCATTTCAGGTGACGACCTCTTGAAGCTCATCGAGAGAATGCCAAGAGTGTTCAAAGCAGTAATCAGAGCAAATAAACTAGAATATAAAACATGTTTTCAGTTATTTCACCTTTTTTGTTAAGTACATAAATCCACATGTGTTCATTCATAGTTCTGATGCCTTCAGTGAGAATCTACCAACGTAAATGGTCATGAAAATAAAGAAAACACATTTGAATGAGAAGGTTTGTCCAAACTTTTGACCTGTACTGTAACCCTTCTTATTCATCTGTGGGCCCTTAGAATTGTTATAAAGTTTCACGTTATTAGGTGCACGTCTTCATTTACAAGGAAACTCTTCTACATGTGAACACCCCCCCCCCCCAACCAGTAAGAATAGCAACCAAAGCTAACCCTTGGGATGGGAAGACGCTGAAACCAGACAGTGTCCGTTCCCAGTTGGAGACCTCACTGAAGCGCCTGCGGAGGCAGAGTGCCGACATTTTCTACCTGCATGCCCCCGACCACCAGAACCCTGTCCAGGAAACCCTGCGTGCCTGCAACGAACTCCACACAGAGGTGAAGCTTGGCAATGGAAGCGTGTGTCTGTCTGGTTCAAATGGCTTTTTGCATTCTTTTACAATTCTTTACTGCTATTCAGGGGAAATTCAAGGAACTTGGATTGTCGAACTATGCATCATGGGAAGTGGCTGAAATCTACTGGATATGTAAGCACAACAACTGGATTTTGCCCACGGTCTACCAGGTAGCTACTGAATACATCATCTTTGCCTAAAGTGAATAAGAAGATCATGTTTCCTCTCATCACAGAGGAGAAACTTTCTGTTCCTCAGTATGTATTTAACTTTTTAATTGATTATGTATAGTAATATAACATTGTATGCAATTTTCTGTGAAATTGTGTGTTACAATAGCAGATGTGCATCTCTCTTGTAGGGCATGTACAATGCCACAACACGTCAGGTGGAGACTGAGTTGCTTCCGTGTCTCCGATACTTTGGCATTCGGTTCTATGCATACAACCCTCTGGCAGGTACCATTACTATAGTGACTTGAGCCTTGCACAAACCTTTTTTTTTCTAAAGAAGAACAGCAGTACATCCATTATAATGGGCATTATGAAATGAATTTCATTAACAAAAAAAAACAAAAAAAAGAGTATTGTAATTAAACATGCCTTGTATCTTGTGCCAGTAACACACAGGGACATTACATCCACACAGGCGGGCTCCTGACTGGGAAATACCATTATGAGGACATGGATGCAGTTCAGCCTGCAGGACGTTTCTTTGGCAACACCTGGGCTGATGCGTATAGAAACAGGTAAGGACAATGGTCCCAAGTTATTTACATTTAGACAGCAGAGAAATGGAATGTATGTTAAATATTTTTTTTTATGTAGGTACTGGAAAAAAAGCCACTTTCAAGGGATTGAGACAGTCCAGAGGGCACTTGAAGCAGCGTACGGCTCAGAAAAACCCACTATGACTTCAGCTGCCATTCGTTGGGTGTATCACCACTCTCACCTAAAGGTAATATCTGGACTATACAGGTAACTTGTATATATATATATATATATATATATATATATATACACACACACACACACACAAAATAATTTATATACAAGAATCTGTTATCTTGTTAGGGGGAGTTTGGCGATGGCGTCATCATTGGCATGTCAACCATGGAGCAGCTGCATGAGAATCTGTGCGCCTCAGAGGAAGGGCCTCTCAAGCCTGAGGTGGTGGAGGCATTCAAGCAGGCCTGGGACCTGGTTGCACACGAGTGCCCCAACTATTTCCGCTAGAGGTGCCGAACTACCATGTCAGTACTTCATCTGAATTATAAGATTAATAAAATTAATCAAGCTTCAATCCCTTCTGATGGCGTGAAGGTTAGATGCTATTCTTATGCAAATGTTAATATTTTCATTATGAAATCGTTTAATAAAGAAAAAGTCTCAACATACTGATTGTATGTAGTAAGTCGACAGAGCATTAAAGCATTTACCAGCCATTACAACATCAGTGTCTCAAACAAAATACAGCACGGAGCATCAGTTCCTCTGACATTCAGGGGGATATCAGAAAAATAACATGTACAAATCATGTACAAATGCAAAGACGTCGGTCAAAAGTGTTGCTGCAAATTAACTTCAGGCCACGGCATTTTAAAAAGTCTTAGAGTCTTGTTTTAGATTTATTCACTGCCTTCTAAGTCCTTGTCTTCATTATCATCATCATCATCATCATCTTCGTCTCCCTCACTGGCCTGCATGGCTTCACTGCCATCTTCAATCAGTTGTACAAAGTCCCCAGACTCAGAGTTCCACATGCACTTTATAGACAGTTTGAATTCAGCCATTTCAATTCCAAAGAGTTTCTGTACCAACACAAATATCAAAGAATATCATAGTTAATTGCAGGTTTATTTTAAGACAAAAAAAATGTTTGAGGAAAAAAAAAAATTAAGTCCTCACCAAAATTCGAGCTTGTTCAGGTGTTAATGTGTCTCCTTCTTTACACACCTCATAATCCTTAATTAGGGTAACCACTCCTTAAAAAAAGGGTGCTAAAATTAGAACTTGAGATCTGTACAAATTATTTCACAGACAGTTATGCCAAATATGTTCCATGTAAAGTTCCTTGTACCTTTTTTAAGTGCTGTGGGTAGCCCCAGCTGCCTCAGCTGAGGCTCCATGGAATGGGGGAACTGGTCCAGTGGCCCTTCATCAAGGGTCACTGCCATCGTTGCTGTGTTTCCTGCCCGAGCATAATCTGTGTCTTTAAAGCTGCCAAAGTACCTGTATGTCAACGATACAGCAGGAAAGTAAAGTTCAGTAAGGTTCATGGTAAAAATGTGGTATAACCTAAAGAAATAAAACTTGACTCACTCTTGTACTTCTTCTTTGGTTTTATTGGTGAATAAGACACCAACTTCTCCTCTTAGAAACCTGCTGATCTGCAAAATAAGAAATTAGCTGTTGATGCACAATAAAATATACATCTAATCTAATGAACTGATCGCTAGAACACTGCAAATTGTGCTACCTTGTGCAAATTGTCCTTGTACTCATCTGATGGTCCTTTCCCTAGAGCGATCATCATCACTTTGTTCTTCCCAAAGAAGAATCTGTGACAGAAAACAAACAGGTTACACACAAAAATAATACTAATAATCACAGACACATAACTCTCAGTAGATTCTCTGTTTTACCGTCCGACGGCATCTTACCGGCTATGCTTCCAAGCTGTCCTGATGTCCTTTAACTTGTTGTTTCTCATGTTCTCCACGGAAAAGATGAAAACATGTCTGTATGTGTCTACACACTGTCGCAGCTGAGGAATACACGACATGGTAAACGTTGTAAGCACGTGTTTACATCGTATATTTTCTGAGAAGGATCGCGCTAATACGAACCTCTTCAATTAACTTCTGTTTCGTCTCCAGCCCCTTCTTGGCTGTTTTTGTTAAGGACACTGCAGACAACCGTAAAATAATCGATTAAATAGTAATAAAGGAAACATAACGTTTATTCCACGTTTACGTGACTGCCTGACAGACACAGCCGGCAAAGTTTACCAGGGGGATATTAAGCACAGACACGTTTCTGCATCTTATAATACATATATGACGAGCATATTAGCATTTGTGTTCTGTACGCTACAAACCGTAACAAATCGCATTACTATCCACATAAAACAACTAAAAAATTACCTTTCTTATCCCTTTTCGACTTCGGCATGGCTCTCACGTTGTGCGCCCACTGTTTCGCAAGGACCCCAAAATGTTTCTGTTGTAAAATATAGCTGGCCGTGTGGCGCCTGTTTAAAATGTCATCAGGATTGTGTGTCAGAATAAAACGCGCAGTTATACATACATTAATTTGTTACAGTAAAATTGTTCTATCGCCCTTGTGTGTTAGATATGATTGACGATGACTAAGATATCGTCTGCATTGTGTCACGTGTTACGGAAGAAAAAAAATCTTTCCACGCTGACCTGGGATCGGCCAAAAAACATCACATGTAATGGACATAATTCGAGTTAAATTAAACTTTTCTTAACAATAGATACGGTTTATATGTGTTCTATATTTTAAATATACATAAATATTTAGATATAGTTAAAACGTACCAGGAGGGAAGAATAATAATAATCATAAATTGTGTACATTTGACGTATGCCTGTGTGTTTTTAAAAACTAACTACAGTATTGCGATTAAAATGAAGCAGAACCGAGCGTGGACTGTGGTGTCGTGTGCTTTCTGTCCACACGAGGCGCTGTTGAACTGTACGTTATGCTGCATGTACAAAATAAATCAAAGCCAAAGCTTGAGGTTCCAAATAAACAGGGGTCTTTGCGATCATCCCATACTTTCTTTCTGCACGTAATGGATTTAGCATCACAATGTTGCACTCACACTGTCCTGCGTGTTTTTTTCTTTCCAGAATGACTTGCACCTTGTGTGGGTGTTTATGGTACGTTTCATCATTCCTTCGAACGCATCATCAACTACACATCTGTCATGAAATCCCCTTTGTTCCCATGGCACAGTTCTTTAGTTTACTGCTTTTGATTAATCATTAAATTAATTCCTGTTGCTGAAATGCTGTTACTTTGTAGTATATACATTTTGTATTTCAGTTTTAATAAGTTTGTTTTATGAAGCCATTTTTTGCCAATACCCATAAACAAAGCGATAAATAGAAGGATGAGATTAGAAGGATGTGGTTGTCACACAAGTTCATGGCTAGTTGCTCTGAAGTGATATGGAGAAGGTTCATAATTGCATTTCATTATGGCATATGCATTATGCATTATGGCATTATGTGTGTGCATAAAGAATGGAATGAAAGATTATAATGCGCGCTTGGAAAGGTGGGGTCTGATTGGTGCTGTGTTTCCGTTGGTTGGAATCTCCTAAATCTTCTTTAGAATGCAAGACATTTACTTGGCTGTGGAATAAATGTCCAGCTGTGTAACTAAGTAATCAGTCATCAAATTCACTTCATTTGGATTAATATATATATATATATATATATATATATATATATATATATATTTCGACCTATGAATATTAAATTATACAGCACACACCATTATATCCACATTTCACAGGTATTCTAAACATGAACATCAGCAACTGCAAAGGTTGGCCCTCTACCATCATGCAGCTGATGAAATGTGTCAAGGGCACCCCATGGCATAGAGGAACAGCGGTGGGGGTTGGGGTAAGGAATTAGGATTGCTGGGGTCAACTGAAGGGGCCCTTCAAAGCCCATTGAGACACGCTGTATGTGATTTGGGGCTAATATAAGAAGTAAATGTTGTTGTTGTTGTTGTGTGTGTTTGTGCATGTGTGTGTGTGTCAATGTAGATCTTCCTTAGCAGGTGGCTGCTCACGTGCCACCTGGGGGGACATTCTCAACATCACTTTGCATCCTCTATATTAATTTACATTTACATTTACATTTACATTTACAGCATTTATCAGACGCCCTTTTCCAGAGCGACTTACAATCAGTAGTTACAGGGACAGTCCCCCCCTGGAGCAACTTAGGGTTAAGTGTCTTGCTCAGGGAAAGTGGGATTTGAACCTGGGTCTTCTGGTTCTTAGGCGAGTGTGTTAGCCACTAGGCTACTACCACCCCATATATTCAGAGGCGCGAGGCAATTTTCTTTTCCGGGGTTCACTGTTTACAGCCGATCATGCGCGCACGACGACTGCACAGATTCACCAGCGTCGTAAACAACGTCCCGCTCCCCCGACGCGTCCCTGCCCCTCCGCGACCAAATGGGCGGTTCCGGGCGCCTCTGCCGGCGGGTGCGTGTCTGACGTCGCGATCCGCGCAACAGCCAGTGTCCGCACCGCCGCGACAATTTCACGGAGGCACGAGACGCCACAAGCACGAGCAGGAAAAAAAAATACAAGAACGGAAAAAATGGGCAGAGTCCAGGGCGGCATGATATGCGTGAAATATCTGCTCTTCGTCTTCAACTTCATCTTCTGGGTAAGTGATCGCGGGTGCAGTTTTGGTGCAAAAGCTGGGGAGGGGGTGTGTGTGTCGTGGGTGGTTTATTTATTTATTTATTTATTATTATTATTTCTCGTTTGCTGCGTGACACGTCCAGTCACCGCACAGCGCCGGGACGACATCTGCACATCTTTCTCGCTCCCCGGCGACCGTCGGGGTGTCTGCTGTCGCCACGCTGTGTCACGTCGGCGCAGAGGCGGGACATATTGGGAACAAGGATTTATTATTAATAATAAAAGAACACTAATAAACACCAACACGGTGGCTGGAAACAGGGAAATGGGGGTGCGGAACATGAACTTGCCCGAGGGCGTGTGGCGGTTGGCAGAACTCAAAAAACACAAACCAGAAACTCAAGTTCGTGCACGAAAGTCCACGGAAATGTCCCCGCTCCCGAACGGCCGGAAATCCTCGGCTTTTAAAAGCGGTCCGGACTGGGCACAGGTGATGAGTCCTGTCACACCGTCACGTTTTTAATGTCGCCCGGGCGTCCCTTCGGCGTTATGCAGCGCTGCCGGACTTCTGGTATAAATATTAGATTAGATTCAACTTTATTGTCATTACACATGTACAAGTACAGGGCAACGAAATGTAGTTTAGGTCTATATATACGGTGCATAGTAATCGTACCATGTACAAATTCCACTGGACACTGTATATGTTTTCATTGATGAAGTAATGAATTAATTCAGCTCGTGATTAGGTACTAAGGTTTTGGAAGTGGGAGTTTTGACGAGACTGGCCTGACATTTATGCTGCATGCATGGAAGGGATTGAAGTTCAAGATGCAGATTAGTGCAAAACACATACACACACACACACACACACACACACACACACACATGAACGCGGTCTCAGGCTGGAGGAGTGCACAAGGTGCGGCCGGACTATTACATCGGGCGGTTTTCTTTTTCTGCCGGAAGCTGCACTTTGCTGTGCGGCCTTTCCCCCACCCCTCACCGAAGGGGATTGGACAACCACAGGCAATTAGGCCACTCAGGGCCATCGGTGGCCAATCGAGCTTTCCTTGCACGACAGACTCGCATCAGCCCTTGCCATGGGGGCTCCATTACACTAAGAGCCCATCATCAGCCAACACTTCATACTATCAGGGACGTCCTACGTGAAAGACAGGAAATGCACACGTGCATATTCTTGCTATGTTAATTATCTTGAAAGCATGTGACACACCCCGATTAATGCTGAAAGCACTCAGCAGAGGAAAGAGACCCCGGGGGCTTTTTTTTGTTGTTGCTATTTTCACCTGTCTTTCTTTCTCGGGACCCTATTTGGAGCGTTTTGCTCGAGTTAAAGTAATTTAGGTCTTCAGTAATAGTGCTAGTGACAGTCGTTTGGAGAAGTTGCAGGCAGCATCATGTCCGGGCATCTTTGTTCTTGCAGATTTCGGGTCGAAATGAAACCTCGACATGTTTATTTAAGCATGCCAGCTTCTCGGCTTCACTGAGCAAAGTCAGGCTCCATTTCATCTATGTGTCTGCTGAACATGAGGTGTGATTGGAATCGGTGAGTCTGTGCCCATTGACGCATTTGATGAACTTCCGTATTGTTGGTGGGTTAGCTGGTTCCACACAAAGTACCGCAACATGACGACACTTAAACATTGTTTGGGATGTACAAATGATCTTTCACTGAGAATTATTGGTGGAGTCAAGCGAACACCCTAGATATGCCCCATGAGTATTTTTGTCTTAAACGTGCACTGCCAGTATCTAAAGTTAGATAAGACGATTTGTCATTCATCACAAATCATCAGCATAGCCAGTCCATCTCTCTCCATGCAGAGAAGAAGGTCATTCTTAGAAGTCAGGCTTCAGGCTGTGGCTGTCTTGGTTCCATCCCATGCTGTATTTTGTAATACTGAAGGCAACCTTTCAAAATGTTGTTTTTCAAACTTTGCAGTATTGATGTATTTTACAGTATTGATTACTTAATTAATACTTTGCATCATGCATTGTATCTTTCTATTCAGATACTAAGCACATCAAAACTCAACCTGGCATTAAAGTTCATTCACTGTCAAGTACAGATCCAGGCAGCACCAACTGTCTGTGTTTTACTTTATTATTTTGTCCATATTTGTGGAAAGCAGACGAAAGCAGGCTCTGTCATAAATCATCCTTTGCGTGGTGCTGAATGCGTTAGCTTCAAAATGCATTGGTCTCATTGTATTTTTAATTTTTTGTCAGTGCTGGAGGTGGGGAAAACTGACCCCCCCAAAAAAAGAAAAATTACATTATCATTGAGATTACAGAGTAATGAAGTGGCGAGATTAGATCTGCCCAAATAGTTAGTGTAGTGTAATGTAATTTAGAGCTCAGGCCCCTCTGCCATTGGTCACCTCTGGAGTGATATCACCTCAACGCACACTGTGTCTTTGTCCCGGGGGTACGGACACATAAGCCGGGCCCTTGTGCGGTGTGCCAGAATGGGCGGGGCAAGGCACAAGGGACAGCGTGGGTTTTCAGGGGTCAGTGCCAGGGGGCAGTCTATGCCAGTCCGGGTGATGCGAGGCTCGTGAGGCTGGCACAGCCTGCCCACTGCTGAGGAGCACAGGGAGTGACAGAGCTGGGCCATGCTCCTGCAAGGGACTGTAAGGACCAGACCCTCTTTTGCCCAGGGCCACCGTGACAGTGAAGGGTCATGCATGGGATGGGGCCACCGGGGAGGCTGGGACACACAGGAACATTATTATGATGGAGAAGAAGTCCAGATAAGATCTGCATCTCCTCCCACAGCTCCATTTCCATATCAAGTGCCTCTCTGTCTGCAGAGGGCCTGCGAATGTAAAGCATTTTCTTGAAAAATCTGTACAGTGTGTCTAGCGTGATCTGTATAATGACGCAATGTTTGTGGTAGGCTGATCCCAAGTTTTGAGTGCGACGTTACTGTTCGTTCCTAAATGCAGAGGCATGTGTACAGACTCTTCACGGGATGTATAGATTTCAGGCAGCAGGGATGAAGTTTATTGGCAATCCTTGACTGTGCTCAAACCCATATGGAGGAAATATAATTTTATAGTACTGAATATCTGACCCTCCCTAGTGGAAATGGTCTCTGTCTGAAATTCGTTGAACTCATCCTTCATTTTCCCATGTATGATTAGATGAGAAGGCCTCAGAAGCAGACCCTGCAGTAGGTGACCTGCAGTAGGCATTCTGATGTTAATGGCGAGCTTGTAAAATCGGAGCCCTCAATGAAATTCAGAAAATACATTCGCTTAATTACCAATTCGAAGAGACCTCGTTTACTTCTACTTACGCATTAAATGTTCTGGCCGGAATTTATGATCGGCCTGAAATGGCTTGAAATGAGGCCAACGCTGGAGTTTCTGCTGAAGGACAGATTGGGGAGAGTCAGGCAAGGATACGCGACCCTTTCTGCCATACTGGGTTTCAATCAATGCCCTGCCAGAGATGCACAGGATGCTAAGAGAGAGAGAACGTGTGTGTGTGTGTGTGTGTGTGTGTTTGTGTGTGTGTGTGTGTGGGGTGGGGGGTGGGGGACGACGACGACTTCTTAATGGTCAAAGATGATCACTGGTTGGGGTTAATATTAATAAAACTGGCCGAGACTATCACCACTTTTAAGAAGCAGGTGAAAACCCTCTTGTTTAAAAAAAATATTACAGACAAATCTAACACTTACACATTGCACAAACAATACAAACATGTATAAATACATTATAATTTTTCTTCGTCTAGCACCTAACAATCTCTGAGCATGCTCTTCACTGACAAGTTGAGCCTTATCAGGGCTCTTAGTTTGTAAACTCAATATTCTATAGAAACCGAATGAGAATTGCTGGTGTCTTCCTCTTGTAAGTCGCTTTGGATAAAAGCGTCTGCTAAATAAAGTAAAGTAAAGTAAAACTGGGTGGTAGTAGCCTAGTGGGTAACTCTCTCACCTAAAAATCAGAAGACCACAAAGTCATAGGTTCAAATCCCACTTACCACCATTGTGTCTCCAGGGGGACTGTCTCTGTCACTACTGATTATAAGTCACTCTGGATAAGGGTGTCTGATAAATGGCGTAAATGTAAATGCAATTATGTTTAACTAAGAATAATTTGCTGGTTTCTATACGTGACATACATATAGTACATAAATACCCCTCTCTCTCTCTCTCTCTCTCTCTCTGTCTTTTTGACAGTTGTCTGGCTCGCTGGTTCTGGCCGTGGGACTGTGGCTGAGGTTTGACCCGGATACATCCACTCTCCTCAGTGAGAATGGTAGCCCAGAAACCTTCTTTATCGGTAAGTTAAGAGTTAAACAGGCCCAGCCGATATTTTGTGTGTGTGTTATTTAACCCTTTCCTTCCTGATGGGTAAACAGAAGGAAGATATTGGACTTTATTCATCTGAGGAGATCAGGGTAGTTTTTAGAAGGTGAGGGCCATTAAAAGGTTTCGGGCAAAATCAGGTTACTCGCAATTCACTCCTGCAAAAAAGAGCTCTTTATTGTCCAAGGACAATACACCAGTCCTCAGGGGTGTGATGGTGAGTTCCCTACTCTCGTTTCGCCCTACCCGTTTATTTCTTTTATTTCTCTCCCCGTCGCTTCTGTTGATTTTTAATATGCAAGAAGAAAAAGGGAACTAAGGGTCGGTTCAGTGCTCCGTCCGCATTGAGCGAAATTTAAAAAATTTGAATGATTAAAATTAGAATGTAGCATCTAGATTCAAGATTATGCTTGGCAGAAGGGAGATGCGTTGAAAAAATACAATATCCTGTATTCGCTGGCAACATGTGACCTTGTCTTAACATTAACAAACCACACAGCAGAGACCCAATCCGCTTTGCCGTCACCAGGCCAGAAGCCCTGCAAGGTTTGGACTTTTGGTTATATGATGCCATGGCGTCTGCTTTTAACGTTTTACTAGGAATTTTCCTTCTGTTATAGTGGGAACAAAAACTGTGTTGAACAAGGTCATAAAGCTTTTGTCGTGGGAGTTCAGATGTGGTCGAGAGTTTACAGTTTCACTTTTTATGATGTGTTTGTTTCACTATTGCAGCAACACTAGTTATTTTTTATATACACGGTCCATATATATAGTAGTGTCTTTCAGTCCAAATAATAAAAATGTTATATATTACACAGTGAATGTACAGAAATATGCTTTTGTGATTTTGGAAATCACAAAAGTGTTTTCACAGTAGTGTTTTGCAAAGGTTGGTGTTGACCTTGGAGCAGCATAGGTTCTAGGCTCTTTTCTCATTTAGTATCTTACACTTCAGACCAGGCCTGGGATCAAGAGGCCTGGGGTCACCAGATATTTCTTTTGTTTTGTTGTTTTTTTTATTCAAATGCATCCCCGGCAGAAAGCACCTTCACTTTTTTCTCTCTCTGGTGTGAAGTCTTGGAGTTTCCATTCAGCAGTGGGGCCTTTATAATAAATAGCAAGATCCTATTATTATTTTAAAGTGATAACAGCTCTGCGTGTCACTGTGCACCAGGCCAGGAGCAGCGACTTGTTTTCTCTGGTGAATCCACAGTGGACCCACCAGCTTTATCTCTCATCTGTTGCCCTAAAACAGGAAAAACAACCTGCAGCTCCCCCGTGGGTTAATTACAGCGTCACCACAGTTACGGCCGCGCCGCGCCTGATGAGCCTCAGATCGCGGCTGCAAGCGGCCCGGTAGTACGCCATTAGTCGGGGTGGAGCAGAAGAAGCGAGGGGGGCATCGCTTGGGGAGATGACGCCATGGCAGCCCGAGCAGATGCTAGACGCTCTCCTTTTCACCCACTCCGCTCTCCCCTTCTTCTCGCCTCTCCCACCATCCATCCCCTCTTTGTGAGGCCAGCGATTAGCTCACCTCCTGGCTCCCGTGAGGGGTATTGTTACTAAGGGTGGAGCGAGCTAATGAGAGCATCCCAGAGGTCCCTCAATGTGTGCCTTGTCTCAGCATGGAGCGCCAGATGAACAAACGGGACAGAGCATTTTTCACTTGGGGCAAGTGACGAGAACTCATACTACCCGCCGTCTCACCCCTTCCTCTCCATTTATATGGAGCTTCAGCTTTTGTACCCCCGTGTTTCAGTGTGCTTACAGTAAACGGAAAAGGAGTTTACTGTAAATTCTTCATAACCCCTGCATGAATGTGAGTGTGATTACACCTGCTCTATAGTCAGAAACAGAACATGCAAATCCAGTCTTCTGAGAGAAGCGCAGAGCGATTCAGTTCAGAAACCAAGCCACCAGACCAAGCAGCTGTTTTAGAGGTTTAAAATTGAATCAGCTTTAGTATTTTCAGTTTGATCTGTGTTGCCAGATCAGGAAAAAAAACACAATAAAAAAAACAAATAAATACATATTACATAAAGTTTATTTGTTTGCTTTTATTTTATGTTTTTATTTTGGTAGTGGTGACAGAGTAAAGTTACAATGTAATAATCATTGGGGGAGAGGTGGAGCTAAAAGTGCTGTTGTCCTCTGCTGACACCTACTGATCAGGTGTAAACATGTCTAAAAAATTTAGATTTTTTAAAGATTATTAATGAGTTATTGTTCTTTTTCTTTTCAATGTTCTCAGCTGTGTATATCCTGATCATTGTGGGTGGAGTCATGATGTTGGTGGGCTTCTTTGGATGTTGCGGGGCTGTCCGCGAGTCACAGTGCCTTCTGGGATTGGTGGGTAGGAGCAGGAACATATGGAACGAAGCTATTTTTTTACCTACCATTGATTTTGTGCACAGTTTGCATTTTCTAATTTCTCCTTTCTCTGATTTACAAGTGATAAACTTCTAAACAATTTTAATATTAACCTGGAATATGCTGCTTATGTGAGGGTGTATTTTATTATAAGTGCTTTAGCTGTAGGAATGGACATATTTTTTTCACAATGTTTAAGAGTAGCTTTCCATTTACTAACACTGGCTAGTTAAATATTGTTAAAGTGGTCAACAGAATAATATGAGCAGACCAAGACTGAGCTTTTAGTAGGGTGTTTTATTTGTTTTATTTATAGATTTTAATTCATGTACTGGATCAAAAGACTGTGGTTTTCATTTAAAATAAAACAAAAAACTCTTCTGCAGTTCTTCGCCTGCCTACTAGTGATCTTTGGTGCAGAGGTTGCTGGAGGGGTCTTTGGATTCTTACACAAAGAGAAGGTAATCCATAGCGATTCATATTTATTATATTGATTACACTTGTACAATTGATGACAGGCTATTTTAAGAGCCTAAAATCTGAGACCGTTAATAATCTCACATGTGTTACTTCATAGATTTTATTCTACGTGTAGAAATAGTCCGAAAAGAAATCTAACTCTGTCCATTCCAATATTTTAATTTTTTTAGGTTATTGATGAAGTTCAGAGCTTCTACAGAGAAGCCCTCGCTAATAACACTGCAATTGTAAATGTGTACAAGAAAGTTGTGAGTAATGTTTGGTTAATTTTGACAATGTATTTCTGTTTAGTGTTATTATTGTCTTGCATCATTGTTTGATATGCTTTTTGTGCTTCTCCAATAACAGCTTAACTGCTGTGATCCCACTGAGCAATCACTTTGTCCAAACCCTGACGACAATGAGGTAGAGACCACTTTTACATTTCTCTGTGCATGTTATTACACAGTTCTTATTAACATGACAAATTCCATATTTGCCATCTTGCTATTTGCTCATTGTCATTTTTTACAGTATGAAATATGAAATTGGGAGTACTACCACCACAGCCCCATAGATGGCAGCAAAGGTCATATAACTGGTTTAATTATAGCAGAATGTTCAAAGGTATAGGATTAAATGACCAAAACGATTTACATAAATATCAATTAAGGTAAACTAATGTAGAATCTGCAATTGTAAATCGGGTTCTGAGATATGGACCACTGTTGATCTGGAAACAACAAAGAGCAAGCAAGTGTGTCAGAAAATGTTGACTCACAATCATTCATAGGAAATTAAATTCAATGGCATTGGTCTAGTTCATAAACTTTTTTGTGATATTGTCATATTTATGGAATTTATCAGACACACTTATCCAGAGCGACTTACAATCAGTAGTTACAGGGACAGTCTCCCTGGAGCAACTCAGGGTTAAGTATCTTGCTCATGGACATACAAGGATCACAAGGACACTGCAGTGAAATGTGTATTCCCCATGCAGGCATTTTGACATCCTGAGAGAGAGACCTCTGTCTCTGAAGCCAGCCCTTGTTTAAACTCACATTGCTCACTGTTCATTTCTGTTCATTTTTACATGAATATTTAATGTAACATGAATTAGTTAATTATGGTATTAAGAACATAGTGTCACAGTGCAAAACATAGGATGTAATATTTAAAGTAAGTTTATGCAATGTACTGTAATAATACCGCATAGGCTTGTATGTTTCAGGCTTAAACCCTCATTTGTGTTGGTATCTGTGTTGCAGGAGGTATGTACCACTGCAATAAGTAACTTTTTCAATGAAAAGATCTTCATCATTGGCTATGTGGGGATTGGCATTGCGGGGATTATGGTGAGGACCAGATGTTAGAATATTAAAATCTGAATTGTTAGTAGCACTGTGTACGTAAACTGAGTGTGTAATCCTGCCCCTTTAGATCATTGGCATGATCTTCAGCATGGTCCTGTGCTGCGCCATTCGTAACAACAGAGAATACATTTAGATGCCTCGCCACTGTTAGGCTGTCCTGAAGTCACCGTCTGGACCAGCCGGGGCCATCACATCTGGACTGGAGAAGAGAGAGCATTACACAACACAATATCTCTGACTTGATTGAACTTGTTTGTTTTTGGTGGGTTTTGTGGGTCTGATGACATGGGGTTTTTTTTCTAATCGAGAAGCTCTGTCGGAGTTTCCCACCTGTTGGACTGGACCCGCACTAAGCTGTAAGCCTTGGTGTCAACCCTCCCCTTTCATAGGTACCATTTTCCTGGACCGCTTATTCCATAACACCCTATGATGCAGCAAGTCACATTGGCCTCTTATGCAAAAGTGAAAAAAATTTCTGCAGGTAGGACTAAGGCTGCATTTTTTTGAGCGCATCCTTTTGTTCATTGTTCTTGAGTCATATTCGACTCCATAAAACAACGTTGCATAATTAGCGGGTCTTATTTTACCGATTTTTTGATCATAGACACATGACTACCTGCATCATTCAAGATTCACATGCTTCTGCTGGACTCATGCTATGGGTAAAAACCCATATTTCTAAAAATGTACGTGGGAGAGCATACACTGCAGTATTACGATGTATGACTCGACACCTACTGCCATTTGTGATTAATAACTAGTTACTAACTAAATTGCCTCAATACCAGAAAGACCCAATCCTGGCCAGAGCTAGTAACCTTTCCCTCATTCCTTGTAATTTATGTCATGTTAAGTCCATTGCTGATTGTTTAACTCAATCCAGGTGGAACAAGAGGTTTGGAAGCCTCCTTAAAAAAATCCACTGGAAGAGATGAAGCATTCGGTTGGGTTTGGAGCTTCGTTGGCTTCAGTGTTATTTTCGGTTCCGTTTCAGTTCAGGAAATGAAATTCTGCTTAGTCTTAGAAGCCGTCTGAACTGTATTGTCTTTCCTTTATTGGAACATAATTGATCATAACTCTGGGTTATGTTTTGGAGTTGCCAGCACTTAATTCTTCAGCTTCCACCTCTCTGGTCGGGGTGACACCTCATTAAAAAAAAAAAAAAGAAAAAGAAACATGACACAGGCACAGAGCCATGTGGGCGCCTCCTGAGCATGTACGTGTGAACTGTCACTATAAAGATGTACACATTTTGTGTGAAACTGTAATTTATCTTTGTTATTAATGTTTTTTTTGGAATGTACTCTTAAAGATGTGTATACTCTGTAGCTGTTTGTAGATCGTGTTTGCTAATCGTGCAAAAGGAAAAGAAAAATGGGCAATTTTCATAGCATGACCATTTCGTAGCAATTTCTAAATAAAAATTGCTTTGAGGAATAAAAAAAATAATGTTATGAAATGTTGGGAGTTTTTATTCAGACGATTTTCCTCTACCTAATCTCATTTTCAGGTTTTTAAACTGAGTCAAAAATCCACACAAACCAGTTAAACCGGAACAGCTTAAAGGCATAATGTCAACAGTAACCAGGAGTGATACTGAAACTGAACCCAAGAGAAACCCCCGACGTGCAAAGACAGATTTCTCAAGAAATGTAGCCCAGAGTTTCAGCTTTTTTGGTGCACTAACTTCCCGTAGTTTTTTTATCATGTGATCTTGAAAATAATATAGGCTTCTCACAATATTCCACAATCACCCATTGATCTGGGAGCCTTAGGCTGTTTCACTGCTGTTCAAGAGTAGTCTGTACAAATCATATGAATATGTGTGAGCTTGTTTTATGATTTAAATACATTTTTAGATTAGATATACAATGCATGCACACAACATGATTGATTCCATATGTAAAAAAATACAAAGGCCAATCATATGTGAAGTAAATAACAGTCATACAGAGCTAACTGGTGGTTATGAGCGAACAAACTGATGGGAGCTCAACAAGGATTATGTAAACTCAACACTGTTTATTGCCAGCAACACAATGGCAAGAATATGCAAAGCAAGAGTGAAGACAGAAGGCCAATTAAAGCAGCCTGAAGAGATTCCTGAGCAAGTCGAGGATCCACCTAGTGACATAAAATGCAGCTCCTCAAGTGACATGTATTTCCCGGTGCTCACTTGCACTTTCAGGTAATCCTAACTGAGCTGGCCAAAACTCACTGGCTTGGTGCCATAACATTATTCAGAGCACCTAGCAGGCATCATGAATCTAAGCAACATTTTATAATATCCCATCAGGAAGAATATACATGTATGTGTGTATAAAAGTGCTTCATTTTGGTTTGTTACATTAGAGTGGAGAGAGAAAAAAAAAAAAAAAAGACTTTAATTTTATAAGCAGATGAGCTTTTATTTAGTTTCAGTAGCCCAACAATGTGTAACATACGTGGATATAAGAGACAAAATCAAGTTTTTCCTCAGGTGTACATTTTAGTCCTTACATTAGTGACCTGGAAAACAAAGGCCCAAGCACTGCTGAGTTAGATTTAATACTGTGAAGGCTCACCACAGTGGAGGGGAAAAACCCCTCATAAGGCAAACAAAAACAAAAATATTCATGAACTCATGTTAACTATTCACAAAAGTAGCAAAAAACACCCTGCACAAAATCACTTTGCAGAGTATAAAAATGCTAGTTCTAGTCAAACAGGACATCAAAAGCTGTATGGTGAGGTTAATATGGTTAAAAAAAAATAAAATAAAAATCAAGTGGCCTCAGGGCACATTGCTTTAAGAACAGGAATGAAAAGTGTTCAAGTACTGAACATTTAATCCAAGGAACACAAGTAACATTTCAAACCAGGACAAGCTCTTTTCTTTAACAATGTAACTCAAAAAGGAAAATATTAACTTATTACATACATATATTTCAGACAAATAGTAAGTAAAGGAAAATAATTATACACAAAAAAAAAATATATATATATATATATATATAGAGAGAGAGAGAGAGCGAGAGAGAGAGCGAGAGAGAGAGCGAGAGAGAGAGAGCGAGAGAGAGAGAGCGAGAGAGAGAGAGAGAGAGAGAGAGAAAAAAAAAAAAAAGCCTGTGTTTTGTATTTTTTTTTTAACGCAAGGTGCCTGCGACACCAGTCATCACTCCCTCATTGAGGGAAATCTTAGTGGAACTTCCTGGAGGGAACAGGCCAAAGCCACACTCCCTCCACTCCTCATGAAGGCCCCTTACCGACAAGTGCAACAACGTTGAGCACAGCCTATCAAACAAGCTGCTAAACCACAAGAGGAAGTGCAGTAACGTTAGGAGGAAGTTAACTAGTGTAACCAGTTGCCACAAGACTGCTGAGCGGTCATGTTGCTGCCCCGTACGTCTATGATTATTATCGTTATTTCTCGACGATTTCTGGGGATTAGTCTATAGGTGTCCCTTATGCAGAAAGAAGGTTGAAAGGTGTTTGTCCAAGGATGAATTCCCCAATGCCAACAAAGTACATGACTTGCGCAATGCCAAAGAGAGGTGCAATGACCAAGGCCCTGCAGCCTGCTCCTTTAAGGAATGCAGATGGTCCCTCCCGCTGCATAATCTTTCTGCAAAAAAAGCAAACACAAGAAAGTAGTCAAGAGATGGAGACAGCTGCTTATTAACAAGACTAACTGAAAAAGTGACTGAATGACTTTAAATTGCAAATTATGTCTTACGTCACACAGTCAACCACGCCCTTGTAGCTCTCTTCATTTGCCCCTTTGCTCAGAGACTGTAACCGTGTCTTGACCACTGCAATGAAACAAACACGAACATCAGCATATTGCACAAAAAGCATCAATGAAAAAGCTGTCTGCACTTACCATCACAAGGGTTGACAGCCACTGCAGCAGTTGAGCCTGCAGCACAACCAGACAAGAAGTTCCAGTAGAAAGGTGCAGGCTCTTCAGGAGACGGCTTGCCAAACTTGTTCATGTTTGCAAAAAGTGGGAAATATACAATGGAAAATGGAACGTCCCTGTATGGAGAAAAAAATAATAATAAATCAAAAGTTGATGGCTGGTTGTAAGCGTTGTTAACCCCAATCAGGCTTTGTCCTTGGTCCCGTTACCTCATGAGCGTGGCTCCCAGGCCTTTGTAAAGACCTCGAATGCCCTGTGTGAGCAGCAGATGACGGGCGATCTGAGTTGCAGACACTGCCCTGGCTGTGGGGGATGGGGTGACGTTGTAGGAGCGGCTCAGGACTGTGTTGGTAGGAACCAGCTTTGTGGTGGACATGATGCCAGGCTTCCTCTGCTGGGCAGCTGCAACAGGAAAGACACTATTAATGCCCAGGGACTGGAATGTCCAGTCTACAAGCAGGTTTAATCTGTTCAATGATCCTAAAGGCTCACGCCAGAAAAGATCTTACCTAGTCTTCCAGCATCTTGAAGCTGAATCTTAAGCATCTCCATTGGAGTTGTAATGATAACTTGGCACATGCCAGCACCACAGCCAGCCAACATTTCCTTATAAACAGTCAAACCCTTGCTGAAATAAAGAAAAGTTTATTATCAGCAAATGTTACACAAAAACTATTACTGTTAATAATAATAATTTATAAGATTCAGTTAAACCCAACATACCCATCTTTGTCCAGGTGGTGGCGGAAGAAATCATTTGCAGCCAGTTTGATGGCCTTCTCTGGGGTGACCAGGGTTAAATTTACAGCAGCCCCTAAAAAAAAAAATACAACAAATGAGTCCAAAAACCAGAAGCTCTACACTGTGAAAGCAGCACATACAAAACATTCCCCACCACCATCAAACCATAGAACAAAAGCTTTACACTTATTACACCATGTACAACAACAAAGCAAAATATGCTAATTCTGTGGAATGATCGTGGAGGGGGATCTTATATTATATAATACATATTGGATTTTGCTTTTTAGTTATTAAGAGAATAATTAGACAAAGTTGATAAAGGAATATAAAATTGATGGGAAATAAATGTAACGCATGCAGTAACAGAGAAGACAGGACAGGATCATGATTTTGACATCTGGTCAAGACACTTAGTAGAATGGTCAACATTTAAAAAGAACAGAAAAAAAATGCAAGAGAAGAAATGAAGGACAGACAGGACACTTATCAAGAGCTTAGTATGACGTGAGCACAGGAGTCAGATTACAGCAGAGGTGAAGGGACAGCAGAACGAGTACAAGTTCATTAGGTATAAAAAAAAAAAAAAAAAGGATAGAAGGAGCAAAATACTGAATAAAACAGCAAATAAATAAAATAAATAAATAAAACTGGTGCCTAATTAAAATAGAGCAATATTGTAAGAACCATTAAATGATTTGCCTCCAGCGTGGCTGCGCCATATCGGCTAGCCTTCAATATCCCAGGGGGGATCCGTGTCTGTAATGTGAAAAACACAGATGCAAACAAAACAGCATTCCTCACAAAAAGGGAGCCCATTCAATTTGCTCCCATTTCTTCTCCATGAGACACTTTAGTGTGCACAGCTGTGAGGCCGCAACTTTTCATTAACTAATATATATATAAAAAAAAAAAACCCCTCAATTTCCAGCCTTTGGCCTCCAGTTACAACGTATCTCTTTATTACGTTAACTGTAGTTCTAAGTAAAACAGCTGTGTAATTGCTGTGCCAATAAAGACATTTAATACAGTTAAAACATCTAAATTACAGGCCAATGCAAGCACCCATTTCGGTCTTATCTGATGGTGCCGTTTGTTACGGCCAAAAAAAGGGCTTCGCGGCCGTTGTTAACTTTACACAATGCTACAAACTGACTCATAAAAGCGCTCAAGGGCAATTAAGCAGTGTTACTTCAAAGAACGTGAACGGATCTTACCTCTGTACATTCCAAAGTATCCCTCGGATCGCACAGTTTTGACCAGACAGTCAATCCTGAAAAGACACACAGTTCAGACACCAGTCGGGCAGGGATCGCATAGGAGCAAGCGGGAGGGATTGATTAAGACTCACATGTTCTTGTAAACCTGCTGGCCCTGTCGCTGGTTTTGTAGCCTGGTCTTGGCCAAGTCGATGGGGAAAACACAAGTGACGCCAACAAGGCCAGCGATGCCGCCGTTGATCAGCTTGGCAGGGAGGCTAAATGTGTGTATAAAAATAAATAAATATTTAATTGAATATTACAGTTTAAAACGGATAATTAAAAACCAGAAAGGCTGCACATCACCTCATCTGTTGCTGAGACATCTTGTACTACGGTGAACTTGACACAGTGAACGTCCGTGAACGACCTGCAGAGGGAACGGCAAGAGGTTTACACACCTACACACTAATCTCTTCCCACACAGGGGGATTACAACTCCCACTCAGCTCCACGCCCACGGACCCGAGGTCGTATTTAGGCCAAAGTTGATTCCGAGAAGCGCGCATGCGCGGCTAGGCGACGCCACGTCACGGTCGTGACAGTAAAAATAAAAAGTGACATGTCAGAGGTCAGAAAGAAAGAAAAAGAAATAACCGAGGACGCTGTATTCTAACGTAAATATTTGCACTGTTGCTAAAAGGGGCGTGTAGCTTCATGCTGGACCCAGATAAAAAGAACACATTCTTATATCTATGGTTATGGCGCGATCCCCAAATACAGTCCAGCAGACATACACACAACGTAACCCGGAAACGTAACTTGCAGAAATCACCTTTCAAGTGCAGCTAAAAAAAAAAAAACGTCGGAATGCAAGTTCCATAGAGGCCAAGTCATGAACAATGACCACACACTCACACACACACACACACAAACCGCGTAGCCTGCACTACTTACTTCCTGTACTTCACAAAAAAGGAAATGCTCGGTGACTTGGCGGGCAGAAACTGGGCGATTATTGTGCAAGTCAAAATAAATAAAATAACTAAATGTAAGCATTTCATTGGTAACAACGTTATCTGTTGTGTCACCGCCAGCCAGTTTCCATGACAGCGCGTTGTGAAACAAAATAAAAAACGGCTATCAACTGACAACAAGGAAGGAACTACACAGGGGGAGCTGTTTTACAGCAACAGAACTCACCTAGCGAACGGAAAGTGCGTCCTGAAGCGAGTGAAAACGAGGAAAGCGCTCGCCGTGGAGTGAAGACGCTGGGTGAGCGCTGGAAAATTCCTCCGATTCTTAAAAATGGAGAGGCGGGGTGTCGGGTTTCAGCGGCGGCTGCACCAATCAGCGTCCGCAAATTTGCACGGCTCATGCTCATTGGTCCACCGCCGGCAAATGGGAAAAACGTAGGCGTGGACTCACCACCCGTTACCTCGTCTCTCGGCTCGTGTATTATTCGACGTCATTTTATTTGTTTATTTTTCCCCAAACAAGAAAAGTAAAACAAAACAAAAACAAAAAATCACAAGTGCGCGAAACGACAGGAGCGAAATTCGTGCGTGAATGGAATCGTTCCGGCTTCCGTGTGCCTCGTGGCCTGGTGGAGTCTCAAAATGGCTGCCGTGATCTTCTTGGGTGGGGCCTCGGGCCTCGGGCCTCGACATTGAATAGCGGTCTTCACCAACCGAGGACCGATCAGGTTCATTACTCGTGTGAAGATCAACACCACTTTCGCCCGCGTCCAGAAAATAAGCAGCATGATGAGAATATTCCCGAAACACGTCCTGAGCTGTGAGCCATGGCAAATATCCTAAATTGTGTAATAGTCACAAAAGTTATGAAACACATTTCTTATCTTTCTATGCAGAGTGAGTATTTATCTTACTACGTAAAATATGTGAATGTGCCTACTCATGAGCACATGTGCAATTACATCAAATCCTAGATATAGCAGTCAAATTATTATGTTCTAACAGTCTAGCAACGACATTAAAATCCATTTCCATTAGATTTTTGTTAAAGAATAAATAAGCCCATTTGTCTGCAGACATTTAAAACAATGCAAGGATTGTGATTGCTGAAAAACATCTAGTAACATGCTGAAATGGTGACCAAGTTTAGAACTGTACAGAACGACCTAAATCCAAACAGAAAAACATGAAATGGTGCATTGCTCTGCATAGCAGAGGATAGGTATGTACGGCCTAAAGCCATTCTCAAAAGAATGCTGAGGGGGCAAATTCCTCTAAGTTTATTGTTTTATCCATTAGAATGCATTATCAGGTTTTTGGCAGTTCAAACACAACACTGTCTGCCTTTGTTGTCCATGTGAAGCATCATATTTTCATGTGATTAATCAAGTTATTCCACTCATAAGATCACATGATTTGTGGATTAGTGTGGAATGGCATAAATAACCTGGTAAAAAAATTCAACATGTATTTGGCCTACACAGCTAGTTTATTCCACATGTAGGGTGCATGAAACATCACTCGAAGTACAAATAAAAGTATAGGTATAGTATAACTATTTATTTCAGGAAGTTCTACTTCAGGGACAGCTACAGTGCTCATTGTCATAACTGGTTCTCGAGCTTAAAGAATGTGACGTCATAACGTTTGTTTGTAGCAGATGAGAAGAAACGCTCTTGAATTACATTTCTGTCACAGGCAAAATCACATGACAGCATTCCATCTGAGGTTGTAACTTATAAATACACTGCAGCTGTCCCACCCGCGACATTCATTGTCTTGTCACTAAGCTTTACTGTCTCATGATCTACTCCCACGAAACATACGGCTGCTCAAAATCTTCTTCAGGAAAAAAATATATGTGCAATTTACAATAAAACGTTTCATATAAATGCCATACAGTACAACAGCACAGTGTTTTTAACTTTATATATAAAAGTTACTAGCTTGACTACTGACTTTATGGTTTCTTTTCTTTTTCCTTGCCGTGACAACACAGACAATTCATGACCTAAGCTCACGTCGTGTGTAGATGTGGGTTTACCGCGTACTCTAGTTTACCGCGTACAACGTCAGGATGTGATTAATGCCGATTAGCAGAGTCTATTTACAGTGTCCAGCTTTAATGGATTTGTATTCATGGCATTTCCTGGCAAGGATCAGCAGCACAGTGAGTCAGAATGGGAGACCATGTGAGCCATGACAGGCTAACAACAGACTCATGAACAATACGTAAAGGGAACACGGGGTGAAGAATGGCTGGCCACAGTGTAGTAAACAAGGAGTCCTGTCACTTCCAAAACAGGGTTACAAAAACAGCCTGACGTCAACTGGGGCAAGGACACAAGGTCACTTTTTATTTCGAATAAATGCATGTGCAGGCATCAACATCACCTACGATGATTTTGCATTACAAACCCACGATGAAAAACCAGTAAAGTGAAACTATCAGTCGTACTGGCTGTAATAGCTCTGGTCGGGGTAAGGGAAGAGGGGTCTCACTGGCTTGGAGCACATGCCGCCGACGTGGCCTGTCTTGTGGGCACACTCGTCGCTGTGAGTGTTGCACGTGCTGCAGTGGCAGCTGAGGGCCACAGGGTAGGTAAAGAGGGGATCAGCGTGCAGGGGGCAGCCGGGCAGCGCCGCGGTACGATATTCCACCTCCTGGTAGGCGCAGCCTCGCTGGATCAGGAAACGCGGCCCTGCCAGCTCCTTCATGTTACTGTCCTGCCAGGCGCACAAACACTAACACTCACACAAGTCCTGCAACACAACTGTAACATCTTGTTATACAGCCAGTTTCTGTCATTTCTCCTATTCCTTCGTAACATTTGGTCGCTATTCAGCAGTGTGTCCTTTTTCCAGATATTGAACTTTGTACCTAAAGCCATAAGACTATCAGTGTAATGGATAGGGGGTTTCGTCATTAAATTAAGGTGATCATTCACTTTGTATTGATCATTTTTTTTAAAATGATTTGCAGTGACCCCTCCCTCTAAAAGGCCACGCCATGCCATTAAAATCCCATCAATTCATTTATCCCCCCACTTCAGTTGTTCAGCTGCCCGTAAATAGTCTGCAGCACATGAAAACTGAGCTCAGGTCACTTACCCTGGAGAAACAGAAGCCCATACAGATGGTGGTGTTGATGGCCACACAGAAATCACACTCCTGCTTTTCCACATACAGTGTGTAATCGGTCAGAACACACATGGGAAAAGCCAGTTTTGTTAGGAGGCACAGAAGAGCACAGAAAAGTAGTGCAGCAGCCATTTCCATCCAGAAATTCTGAAGTGATGAGAAGAGACAGTCAACACTCTCTCTATCACTGTTCGCATTATTCATACAATCAACAATGCAAGAACCTGCATAGCTTTGTTGACTGATGCAAATGTTATGCATGTAGAACCGCATTTAACTTTGGTGAAATGTCGAAGCCAAAAGCATTTTACTCACCTGGGTTCTTCTGCTGCAACAACTGAGGGGCTTCAGTTTTTATACATCCTGTATAATCCTCCTTTATCCCAGTGCCCCTTATCTTGCATATCTTAAAGTGCAGGTGGGTATGAATCGCTGGTCTCTCCCTGAGGTCACTCATCCACTTCCAGACCACAGGTTTATGTGCTTCAGCGTAATAGTGAGAATTGAGAATTAAATATTTGAATAATGGTTTAACATTGAGTGAAGGTGTGAACTAAATGGTGTAATTTACAACAGAAACAAGTAATCCTTCATGATTTTAAATATCAAGAATGAACTACTTTATTGCATTTCTTATTGATGGCCTGCATCATCTCGTCCAAAATGAACACTAACAAGTCACATGCTAGGGACAGTGGTGGCCTAGCGGTTAAGAAAGAAAGTGAGAAAGACCCTCTGATATGCCACCACTGCCCCGTTGAGGAAGTGGCCCCATAATGAGAAGGTTGCCGGTTCGAATCCCGATCCGCCAAGGTGCCACTGAGCAAAGCACCGTCCCCACACACTGCTCCCCGGGCACCTGTCATGGCTGCCCACTGCTCACTGAGGGTGATGGGTTAAATGCAGAGGACACATTTCACTGTGTGCACCATGTGCTGTGCTGCTGTGTATCACAATGACAGTCACTTCACTTTCTTTCTTCTACTTTCATGACATTTTAGGGGTGTACTCACTTTTGTTGCCAGTGGTTTAGACATTATTGTCTGATATTATTGGCTGTGTGTTTAGTTATTTTGAGAAGGCAGCAAATTTACACTGTTATACAAACTGTACACTGACTGCATTTGATCAAAGTGTCATTTCTTCAGGGGTGTATGGACTTTTGTCAGATACTGTAATTAGCCAATCATTCCATGATAGGTAAATTGCACAAACACTTTGATGAAGATGTGAAGAAAGCTGTACTGTGTAGATTGATGTGTAAACCTGTCATTTAACCGTAACCACTTAGCATTTCTATGAACTACTCTGGATCCTAATGCCGAACTGCCACCTGTGTGAGATGCACCAAGATGTTACTCCAGCCACCCCACGATCAGTGCCAAAGAAAGAACAACAGACCACGGTCATCATTGTGGACATATACTTGTATCTGTGGACTGTGACACTGGGCTAGCTAAAACATACCCTGTCTAGTGTCTTCTGGAAATACATTCTTCAATACACCATGGTGGACCATTGCATGCTCTTTCTACCCTGGAAGGGGCTTTTTAGCAGTTTTTCCTTGTGTTCAGAAAGGGTCTAAGCTTGAGGGTATTAGGGGTCTGTTTGGGGATCTGTTCATTGAGACATTCTGTTTGTGATTTTGGTAAATGTTGTGATTGTTAATCACTCTCAGAGACTAGCAGCAATTAAATAATAGACAATTATGGACATACATTGTTCAAATACAAATAACATAAAATAAAATCAGTTGCTGACATCAGTTGTTGACGTTTAATCAAAATGAAATGTCCCTGCGAAGGCCATCATTGTATTAATCTCTTCTGGAAAGGTTGGAATCTAAACTTAAAAATATATATATGACTATATGTTTTATACTTAAACTAACTTCTAAACTGTTGTAGTCTAACTTATGTAAGAAAAACAACAACAGTGTGCACAGAATGATTGTATTCAAAGTTGGGGTCCTAGTGAACCAGAACTGCTAACTTTCACTGATGGTGACCTGAGATGCAAGTCACTCTGGACAAGGGTGTCTGCCAAAATGTACAGTAAATGTATGTAAATGTGAACTTTGTTTGCTGTCTATTTTTAAGCTCAGTTAGCTCAAAAGTTTCCCTATCTATTAGCATACTCAGGTGTTTAATCAGTGGAAGTTTCACATGTTCCCCAGAGGTGTGAATTAGGGGTCAGGGTTTAGTGAAGGTCAATGCACCCAAACCTTCTCTCCCTCTTCCATTTTCAACCCATCCATTTTGCCGGACTGCCATTGTGTGCCATTTTTAACCCATCCATTTTGCTAAACTGCCATTGTGTGCCTGAAACCTATTCCAGTAACTACTTAACAGCAACCTTGTCTACCCCTATTGCCATCTACTTCTCAAAAATGGGTGGTAGGTGGGCTCTGGAGCCAGGACATTTTCAGTGGGATGGCCAGGATGGATCTGTTGCCATTTTAGGTTGGCACACATGTGTCAAAAAAAAATACAGGGCTGTTTAACCCTTTGTGTATCCCATGTGTATCATACCTGAGACATTGCATTTCTGATTCTGCGACCCACTAAGTTTCCATGAGATATAAAAAGATAAAAACAAAATTGAATTTTCTGTCCATTATTTCTTGGTTCAGACATTAAGGGGTTTAGCAACTAAACCACCTCTACAGTATTTTGAATGCTGGTAGTGGTGGAGAAGATTAAAAAAGTACCATTGTTTGAACGGAATAGCTTGACTACGCATACTTGGATCGCTTATGAAAGTAATAGCACACCTTTTGAATACATAGCCAGTACAACCTGCATTACGTCAAACCGCAAGGAAAGTGCCATTGCAGTGTTGAATGGTTCTGCACGGAAAAAACACAGAGACAACTGTGATGCAGTGCTTGGGGTGGCCAATAGGGTGGCCAGTATTAAGCATGAGTGGGGCAGTGGTGGCCTTGCGGCTAAGGAAGTGGCCCTGTAATCAGAAGGTTGCCGGCAACTGCCAAGGTGCCACTGAGCAAAGCACCGTCCCCACACACTGCTCCCCGGGCACCTGTCATGGCTGCCCGCTGCTCACCAAGGTTGATGGTTAAAAGCAGAGGACACATTTTGTTGTGTGCACCATGTGCTGTGCTATGTATCACAATGATAATGACTTCATTTTCATGAGCCACCCCACAGCTCATCTCTGCCCTCACTACTATCCACTCCCATGACTTTTCGGCATTAACCGAGACTTGGCCATCCCTTCAGAACACAACTACACCAACTGCTCTCCCCTATGCTTATGCTTTCAGAAAGTGAAAGTGAAGAGATTGTCATTGTGAAGCACAGCACACAGTGCACACAACGGAGTGTACCTTCTGCATTTTAAGCCATGAAAGGTGGTGGTACCTCAGTTGTACCTTCACATCTTTCATTGAGTTCCATGCAGTTTCGATTTCTTCTCCAGTGAACATCTATCTCATAGTGAGAAGTGATCCTCCCAGGCCACTTTAAACCTTTATTGATGATTTGGACACAATAGTCAACAATTTTTCCATTGACACCCCTCTAACTCTCCTTGGTTACTTCACCTTTCCACTGAACAAACTTCAGTCCTATTGCCCTCTTCCCCTTCTCCACACTTTCTCCTTGGCCAACAGCAGCAGCAGACACAAAGGACCTGATCATCCCTCCCCAACACATTCTGTCCTCTACCCTCACTCAAATCCAAGACTGACCAATATGCCTCCATCATTCGGCATAACCTGCATGTGCAGGGCATGCTGCTGCAGGGGAGAAGCAGGGTGTCACATGGACAGGTGCAATATTCCTTTTTTTACCAGAATACATCAGTTTGGAAGTTAAAGATTAATGTCTGTCTCCACCTTGGCTATGACGTGGTGCTTTAAATCACCTGTTCTTAGAAAAAAAAAAATTATAATCTTGTAATGCAACTTGTAAATGCATCAACCTTTTCAGTTTTTACAAGAATTTGGTTGTAATAAGCTTTTTTTTCTCTCTCATTGCTGACCAAGACATGTCAATCAGTCATCTCATTAAAGGAACCATATCATTGCGTGATAAAGTTCAAAGTTTTCTCTGTACTATAAAGTTAAATTGGCAACATGACAGGAAACAATATTTAAACTTCCATTTATTGGAAATTTGGAGACGCTTCACTTCATTTCCAGTAAAAGAAAAACTATTTTAATATTTTCAGATAAAAGATAAACTCCTTTTCTCTTATTATTATAATACTGTATTATCTACATTTGCTCCTGAAATGCCTCGTTTAGCCAAAATCTGATGTCTGACAATTGATGGCATATAACATATATAGTTTAAGTTGTGTAACATTAGGCAAGGATAAATGAGGTGTTCTTTCACATTCTAACAGATAACAGTTGAAAGAGCATCTCTTATCGCATAATAAATTAGCAAACAAGGCAAGCAATTAATAAGTTACCCTAACAAGTAACCTTTAGAAAATCAATACATCATTTATGTTGTGAAAGACATACGATAAAGAATCTTTGAAGCACAGCAGTTAAAATACCAGGAATAAAACAAATATAAAACGACTATTTTATTATGATCAATTGCAGGAACCTTTTTTATTATTAGAAACATGACGAAAGTAAAGAAAGTTAAGACCATAGACCATATTTTTGGAATGCCATGTTTAACCTCTACACAATGAGTTAATGATTTTTGAAGTGGATTTCATTATCACCTCTTTTGTCAGGCTGTAACTGATTGGAAAGGCATGAGTTTTTTATTTACCATCAGGTCTGCTGTGGACTCCTGTGCATTTACATAAAGCCCGGATAATAAGTCAAGCATTGAAAAAAAGAGGTTGTGAAATTGTTCTCAGATCTTTGCTAATACCATCATGCTGTTGGCAATGACATCTAAAGAGGAAAGCAATGAAAAGTGAGCGAAAAATCCGTACTTTGTTTGCTGCTCGTCATGTTCTTCCTCCCCAGCGCATTCAGAACTGTTCAAGAAGTTCTGTTCCCATCGAAGTTCAGCCTGTAACTGTAATATTCTCCCTCTTATCCACTGGACTACTGCAACAGCCCCACGTGCATATGATAACCTGTACTTAATGTAATACACATTATAAATGTGTGGCGGTTCACTTGAACAGAAGGTTCACTTTACACTTAGCAAATATTAAATCTGACATGTAGATAAAAAACAACTTAACAACGAATTGTGAGAAAAGCAGGGCAGAATTCTATGATATTAAAGTACAGGACTGTACAGGAAAAACTTCCAATTAACTAATATTTATAGCATAGCAATAATATGGATGCTGTAAAGTCAATATGGATAGCAAAGTATATCTAATCCAAACATATAAATGGACATGAATGTGTAACCATTGTGGCGTCTGTTCTTCCTCAATGATGAACCTGCCACCATTGGCTTCAGTCATTTGAAAGTGTCTTTATGGCCCTGTGTTTTCATTTAAAGTTAATCATTGCTCAGACAGTTCTGTGTCTCTGTCAGACTGAAACCAGAGAGTACTGACTCCACAACATTTAACCCCACAACACTTACACAGAATTACAAAATGATAAAGATTAGGAAATAGGCTAAGCGACGATGTCAGGAAACATGGCTCGGCAGACAACTGTAAGGATGCTTCCTTTGCACAGGAAACTAGCGAGAAGTACCTCGCTTGCAGCCACGTAATCTGTGCTATAGCTGTCACTGATCAGTCTTCAAAGGACGCGTGATTTACTGGTTCCTATACCGCAAGGTTTTTTATCATGCAATCTTTCATATTTTTTCCTTTGAATAAACATTCAACACAATAAGTGCAAAGTCAGTATCCCACACGTAAATTTGATAATTCTATTCCACACTTTTAAAATTTCCATGAATTTCAATTACCCTAAGGCTTCTCTGAAGCTTTAAACGATGTATTTGTAAATGTAGAAAAACGTTTCACGTGCAGTCTTGCATGAACTCCGTTATACGTTCATGTGTCATTCCAATTTCAATGACTTTTCCATAACTTTATATGTTTATTTTTGGACTTGAAAACGTTTTAAGGCCTCTTGTAAAATTCCATGACTTTTCCATGTTCTTAATGACCGTAGGAATCCTGACCATTTCCTGTAGGACCCACAAAATGAATGTGATCATGCAGGCCTTTACTAGTGTGATTTTGTCCTGTAAAATATTCAACCAAACAAAAGTGATATGGGCCAGAGCTTTTGTAATGTCAGATTATTTTGTAATTCCATTTGGGACACAAAATTGTTATATTATGTAATGTTGCATGCTCTCTGTACTCATTTAACATTTACAGCTGCTAGCAATTTTATTTTTATTTTGAACACAGCATAATGAATCAGTTTAAGAGTTCAAAGTGTAACCATATTCATAAAATTATACTGATAAACACAGCAGAAAAAATTTATGGCACAGGAAAGTGGAGCATATAAAATCCTACATGTAAGTAGAATATGAGCAGGACTTTTTAAATTTCCTTTTCAGTGCTATAGGCATATCGTCATTCTGGCTTGTGTCAAGGATTGTGACTTTTGCAGGACATACTGTACATGCCTGGTTTAGGTGCACACCGAATTACTTTGAGACTTTAAGGAAATAAAAACGATTTAGGAAAATCAAATATTTGATGAATTGTTCTGCTCATGAATAGAGTCTCAGAAGAAAATGTTCCTATTACTCTGAGAGGGCGGTGAGTGACTGTATCTTTTGGTCTTGAGGGATGATTAACTTGGGCTTTTTGTGGTCAACTGCAGGGATCTCTTGCTCATAACCAGCAGTCCTCCAAGAAAGTACACCGGGACGCCTTCCCAGACAGCTGCTGAAGTGTGATAAGGAGTTCTCGTTAAATTCTCTGGAATACTCCCTGGATTTTTCTCTTTGACTGCAACCTCCTCGTTTGCACCACTTTTTTGGCATTCTAAGAAAAATCCGTTGGTATTTTTTTATGAAACGGACTTCTTTGTTTTTGCAATGTGATTGTAACTGACGTTTGTTTAATTCATCTTTCTTTTATTAGTATTTTAGAACTGTTACACACTAAAGCGATTCTTATAAATGTATGTAAACTGTCAGGCGAGGTTAACAGGTTTAATTGGTCTATAGATAATAATTTGGTGATTTGAGAACAGGCTTTGGTGTCATTTTTTTTGGTGTCATTTTTTTTTTTTATCATGGTTGATGGCAGGGGCCCGGTGGCCCTCTTTTCAGTCTGGGACTATGTCGTTTTTGTCCTCATTATCCTCGGAGCGGCTGGCATTGGCTTGTTTCAAGCGCTACGAGGACGGAAAGAGACCAGCAGTGCAGAGTTCTTGCTGGGGGGTCGACAAATGACAGCCGTTCCGGTTGCCATGTCCCTCACTGCCAGTTTCATGTCAGGCATTACGGTCATCGGAACACCGGCAGAAGCCTACCGCTTTGGAACGGCCTTTTGGCTCTTCTGCTTCTCCTACTCCATCATGTCCACCGTCACTGCAGAGGTTTTTGTCCCACTGTTCTACCGTTTGGGCATCACCAGCACATATGAGGTAAGAAGAAAAGACACATACAGTGGTGTGAAAAACGATTTGCCCCCTTCCTGATTTCTTATTGTTTTGCATGTTTGTCACACTTAAATGTTCTGCTCATCAAAAACTGTTAACTATTAGTCAAAGATAACATAATTGAACACAAAATGCAGTTTTTAAATGAAGGTTTACGTTATTAAGGGAGAAAAAAAGTCCAAATCCACATGGCCCTGTGTGAAAAAGTGATTGCCCCCCTTGTGAAAAAATAACTGAGTCCAATTTCTGTAGTCACCCTGATTACTGCCAAACCGGCTTCAATCAAGAAATCCCTTAAATAGGAGCTACCTGACACAGAGAAGTAGACCAAAAGCACCTCAAAAGCTAGACATCATGCCAAGATCCAAAGAGCTTCAGGAACAAATGAGACCAAAAGTAATTCAGATCTATCAGTCTGGTAAAGGTTATAAAGCCATTTCTAAAGCTTTGGGACTCCAGCGAACCACAGTGAGAGCCATTATCCACAAATGGCAAAAACATGGAACAGTGGTGAACCTTCCCAGGAGTGTCCGGCCGACCAAAATTACCCCAAGAGCGCAGAGAAAACGCATCCGAGAGGCCACAAAAGACCCCACGACAACATCTAAAGAACTGCAGGCCTCACTTGCCTCAATTAAGGTCTGTTTTCACGACTCCACCATAAGAAAGAGACTGGGCAAAACGGCATGCATGGCAGATTTCCAAGCAAAAAGAACATTAAGGCTTGTCTCAAATTTGCTAAAAAACATCTCAAAATGACTTTTGGGAAATACCTTGTGGACCGACAAGACAAAAGTTGAACTTTTTGGAAAGTGTGTGTCCCGCTACATCTGGCGTTAAAGTAACACAGCATTTCAGAAAAAGAACATCATGCCAACAGTAAAATATGGTGGTGGTAGCGTGATGGTCTGGGGTTGTTTTGCTGCTTCAGGACCTGGAAGGCTTGCTGTGATAGATGGACCCATGAATTCTACTGTCTACCAAAAAATCCTGAAGGAGAATGTCCGGCCATCTGTTCGTCAACTCAAGCTGAAGTGCTCTTGGGTGCTGCAGCAGGACAATGACCCAAAACACACCAGCAAATCCACCTCTGAATGGCTGAAGAAAAACAAAATGAAGACTTTAGAGTGGCCTAGTCAAAGTCCTGACCTGAATCCTATTGAGATGTTGTGGCATGACCTTAAAAAAAAATTCCTCCAGAGCGCTGTAAAAGACTCGTTGCAAGTTATCGCAAACGCTTGATTGCAGTTATTGCTGCTAGGGTGGCCCAACTAGTTATTAGGTTCAGGGGGCAATTACTTTTTCACACAGGGCCATGTAGGTTTGGATTTTTTTTTCTCCCTAAATAATAAAAAACATCATTTAAAAACTGCATTTTGTGTTTACTTGTGTTATCTTTGACTAATAGTTAAATGTGTTTGATCAGAAACATTTTGTGTGACAAACATGCAAAAGAATAAGAAATCAGGAAGGGGGCAAATAGTTTTTCACACCACTGTAGAAGACATAACTCTGGAATTAATCATTTCTTTTTTAAAGCAGCTTTATTCTTTTATTCTAGTATCTGGAGATGCGATTCAATAAGCTGATACGAGTGATTGGGACTTCAATGTTTATTGTACAGACAGTGAGTAATACACAAAACTACACAATAAGCTACATTTCCACCTTCTGGGACTAATAAAGGATCACCTTATCTCATGAAACATTTATAACACATTCATGACAATATACAGTAAAACTATTATACAGCTGTTACATTCATTATTTATCCTAAACAATACAATACTAAAATGTATCGTTACACATTTTGAGTTCCCAGTTTCCATCTGGGATAAGCAGTTAATCCACAGTTTGTCATGTTAAATGTATTTCATTTTCCACTTTAGACTAATGTACCTGCCTTTTGAATGTGCAAAATGTGAGTTTCCCAATTCAGCTAATCACCTAATTACTGTTATTTTGTTTCCAAGGCCCTCTACACAGGCATGGTTATCTACGCACCAGCACTTGCGCTAAACCAGAGTGAGTCACAGGCTAAACTAATGCTTTTTATTCAGCACGGCACAGCTGGCTGACGGTGCTGACGCCATAAAGATCATTTTTCATTAGAATATGAAGTACTTTATCCAGGGTGATACAAGCACACGTTCACACAAGGTTCTGATAAGACTCCTGATAAGACTGCTCTGTTTAGGTCAAGTTAGTATGTTCTGTTTTGACCCAAGCAACTTCGTTCTGGATCAGTTCTTGATGTTCAGGTAACACGGGCATGTATGAACACAAGATAGCAATGCAGCACACTGACATGAAAGCCCCCCTCAGGCATTTTCTGCACACACCCAAGAAGGCTACATACCTATTTATGTCCATGACCTGACAGAGTGACTTTTTCGTTTCTCCAAACAGAATAAGATCTTAAATATCAGGTACTGTGGAATGGAGCAGAATTCCCACATGAAATTTACAACCATTGCAAAACGCACCAATCAAAATCAATGGTTTTGCATGGTTTGTTAAATATGACCGCCTCTGCAGTGCACACTGATAGCTTCTGCTGCTCCTTAGATGGATGATAGATGGATGAATGAATTTACACACAAACCTCCTTATAACACTACTTTGCTGTCATTTTCAGTCACGGGACTGGACCTCTGGGGAGTGCTGGTAGCCACAGGGACAGTGTGCATCATCTACTGCACCTTGGTGAGTAACATGCCGAAGCATGCACAGTAATAACTCTCAATTACAGGTGTGACCCCTGAAAACATGCAGTAAGCCCTTGAGTGACGTATATACAGTATTGTGCCCTGTGGCTGTGTGCTCAACCCCGCGCGGGGATTGGCTGTGCAGGGTGGCCTGAAGGCGGTCATATGGACAGACGTGTTCCAGATGGTTATTATGCTGACGGGCTTTGTGGCAGTGATCGCGCGAGGGGCGGTGCTGCGAGGAGGCCTGGGACGAATCTGGGAGGATGCGCGGCAAGGAGGACGGCTGGAGGCTTTTGAGTATGGATAATAATCATCATGTACTTCACTATGTAGCTTAAGCAACTTGACAGTGTCCAAACTGATACACTACCAGTCAAAAGCTTGCACGCACCTACTCTGTGACCACTGGGGACCAATATGGAGCCATTTTGAAGAATCCTATTCAAGAAATATTTTGGTAGCAGGAGAAAGTGAATTATGTTTGATGAATCTGTTTTTTCTGAGTCGCCTCCTTTTAGCTTCATGATTGCCTTGTTCATTATTGTCAACTTCACAAGCCGCTTAATGAGCTGCTCATCAACATGAGTGATAAGCAACCATCCCCGCTGTCTAACTTAAGGTGGTAGAGAGAAGCCAAGAGTGTGAACTGCTGCCATAGCAAAAGCTCCCTGCTTTGTATAGACTCAAATGTTGCACTTGTGTTCTTCACATGTGTTATTTCATAGTCCTGCGTCTTCAGTTTTATTCTTTAATGTAAAAAAAAAAGCAAGAGCAACAAATTGGTAGGTTCGTCCAAACTTTTGACTGGTAGTGTACATTATCACTGTGCTGGCCAATGTGAAGCCACAGCTGAGCAGACTTGTTCGTGTTTTCCCATAGCTTTGACCCAGATCCTCTGAAACGTCATACATTTTGGACAATTGTTGTGGGAGGAAGTTTGATGTGGGCATCCATCTACTCCATCAATCAATCCCAGGTCCAGCGTTACATCTCCTGCAGAACCCTGACCCATGCAAAGATGTGAGTAAGTCTGGATAGAGGTGTGTCTCATATGGGACTCATTTCAACTGACGCCTCATTGTCGTTTGGCAGGTCTCTGTATGTAAATATGGTGGGGCTGTGGGTCACTGTAAGCCTGGCTATGCTCAGTGGCCTCACAATGTACTCCGTTTACAAGGACTGTGACCCACTAAGCAATGGCGATGTGGACACTTCTGATCAGGTCAATTGCTCTTAATTAATGTATGGCCATAAGCCAATGCTGCACATTTTTTGTATTGATGCAAACATTATTTCAAGATAAGATGCTTAGCTACTGTGTTGGAATGTGCGAAAACAGCTTCTTCCATATTTGGTGATGGACATATTAGCTGCTTTCCCCGGAATCCCTGGATTGTTTGTGGCTGCAGCGTACAGTGGAACGCTCAGGTAAGAACTCCACCCTTCCTGTAACCTGCAGAAACAGAGATGGTTCTAGAATCCACACACACTGAAGAGAACAACACAGCAGTGTTCCCCATGCACTTTTCAAATGGGCAGTGGTGGAATCCTGAGCCGCCGAGGTGCCACTGAGCAAAGTACCGTCCCCACACACTGCTCCTCGGCTGTCATGTCAAGGGTGATGGTTAAAAGCAGAGGACATATTTCGTTGTGTCACTGTGCTGCTGTGATGTATATCACAATGACAAATCCCGAACTGCCAAGTGTCACTGACCTTGTACCGTCCCCACACATTGCTCCCGGGCGCCTGTCATGGCTGCCCACTAAGGGTGACGGGTGACCACATGCTGTGATGCACAATGACATTCACCGCATTTGCACCGGTTTACATGCTATAAACGATATGGGATGCTTGGGCTGCCCATGTTGATTTGAACCATGTGTGTGTTTAGCACTGTGTCCTCCAGCATTAATGCTCTGGTGGCTGTCACGGTGGAAGACTTCCTGAAGCCTGCGCTGCCCAGCCTGACAGAGAGACAGGTTTCCTGGATAAACATGGGCCTTAGTGAGTTTTCATTCTCGCTCTACACAGAGGAGCATGTTTGTGACAAATAACCGTATGCAGAATAATCTTTTGTTCTTAATGCACTCTCGCTTTTACCAGGTGTGTTTTTCGGAGGTCTGTGCATTGGGATGGCAGGCGTGGCTTCCTTAATGGGGAGCGTATTGCAGGTACATTCTGGACAACCAGTGAACCTTTAGCACCACCTGCTGGTTTATATATGACATGTCAGTTATATAACATATTACTCCCTCATCAGGCAGCCCTGTCCATATTTGGGATGATCAGCGGGCCCCTCCTAGGCATCTACATATTGGGCATGTTCTTCCGATGTGCCAATTCAAAAGTAAGTCTGAAAATCTGGCTTTTAACTCTGAGACAAGTTTCCACTGGAATTATAACAACAGTAATTATCTTATTTCTTAAAGGGAGGACTGGCGGGTCTGATCACTGGTCTGATTCTGACACTCTGGGTAGGAATAGGAGCACAAATATACCCCCCCGGGCCCGATAAGACCCTTCCACTCCCTCTCAGCACACTGGGCTGCACAGACATTATAAACGCAACCACAGTGTCTCCGTGGACGAGCACAGCTACGAGCACTCCAGCACCGCGGCAAGCCTACTTAGTATTTTATCTTCTCATCTTACATATTGCGGTAGAGAACCCGCAGACATGTAACCAATGATCCCTGCTACCACTGACAGGCCTGCCCTGGCAGACTCTTGGTACTCCCTGTCATACCTCTACTTCTGTCCGGTGGGGACGCTGACTGCCATGATCGTGGGAATCGTAGTCAGTGCAGCCACAGGTGAGAACTTCACTACTTGTCCACATGTCTCTCGCCCAGTCATGTCCTCACTCGCAGTTCCGCTGTCCCCTCTCAGGCGGCTGTAAACAGCGGAAGGTACGGCCAGAGTTGTTCGTTGGAAAGAGTGACTTAATCTGCTCTGGCTGTAAGAGAGAGTCTTCCGAGGTAAAGGACAGAAAGTGCTCTAATCCATCGCAGCTTTACTTTTGAACTCTTGCGATCTCTGGTCGCAGCAACCTGCCCTAAAATAAATTCAACTTTTGCAGACGTCGGAGCTCACTGAGAAGATACCATACAATGCCGAGGTGGGAATAGACAACCCGGATTTCAGCGACAAGACGATAAAAATACAGGAGATACAGGACATGGACTCAGTCACAAGATTCTGAGATGGTGCCTCAGATGATAAAAAACTTTGTTTGAAAGTGGGACTTTTTCCATCTTCTTAAAACACAAGTAGTTTTGTAGTATGCTGTGTCTGGTGGACAATGTTAGTAATATGAGATTTTATTTAATAATAAATTAACATGTGCTGTATATACTGTGAAGCGAAACGAGTCAAGGCAAAGGTTTCCTCATAAACCGAGACAAAGTCAAATGTTGCACCAGGCCATAATTGATTTTTTTTTAGGATTTCTTTCACTGTAAATGAACCTGTGTATTTTGTTAGTCTGTCAAATATTAATAAAGATTTTGTATGTTTATTTTGTGTAATGGTATAATGGTATTATAACAATTTCGTAGGTAGAACTTATTAATCCCTCAGGAAGGTTCCTCATGGAACCTCAGCAGCAGTACACTAGCATAGAATACAAGAAGATAAGTGACATAAAAATATGATAAACAAAATTTACATAAATTTACACCAATCACACAGTAATAAAAAGGTCAAACTAATAATTAAATGATTACTGCGTGGGTTAATTGCACAGCCATGTGTCCTAGTAATGTTAATTGTCCATTTGTGTTTGATTAGACTAATTGTTCCTGCTCCTCCCTGTCCTCCTTTGTCCTTCTGTCCCCCTCCTGCCCCTCAGCGAGGAGTTCAACAGTTTGATGACTTATGGGACAAGAGATTTCTTAAGTCTGTTGGTTCTGGACATGGGGAGAAGCGTCCTATGACAGAAGAGGCTCCTCTGCTTGTTCATGACAGCCCACAGAAGGTGTCTGAAATTGCTCATGGTGGCCATCAGTTTAATAATAAAAACCCTTCCCCCGTAAGTCCGTAGTCGTGACACACATACTGCAATGACCAAGTCGTCTAGAGTCAGAATTGCTCAACAAGCCAACAAGCCAAGTTGGTGGCCTAGAGGTTAAGAGTCCTCAAATTCAAATTCAAATTTTATTTGTCACATACATAGTCATACACGGTATGATATGCAGTGAACTGCGACTGCTACAGACCACAGTATTGCAAATGTTGCAAGTATACAATGAACCAATATGCAAATATTGCAAACATAACCAAATATTACACTTTTACGTCTTTAACGTAATATGTGATAATAAAACGTAATAAAAATATGTGCAACTGGTAGGGTGAAGGCGTGCAAATGAGTGAAAGACAATGTTTAAAGAAAAGAGCAGTAAAGTAAAAAGTGCAAAGTGATTTGTGCAAAGTGTCCAGAGTGATTGAAGGTGAAAGTGCTGGAGTTATATGTACTGTTGTTGTTGATCAGTAGTCTCAGTAGTTGATCTCGTAATCAGTAGGTTGCCGGTTCGAATACCGATCTGCCAAGGTGCCACTGAGGTGACACTGAGCAAAAGCACCGTCCCCACACACTGCTCCCTGGGCGCCTGTCATTTCTGTTCACCAATGGAGATGGGTTAAAAGCAGAGGACACGTTTTGTGTTTCACACTTCACAACTTGCTACTTAACGTGTCCCATCTCAGAACTAGTGCCATAAAAACCACCCAAATAATCCTTGATGTCCACTCCTGCCAGTGGTTTTAAAGATGTGGCTGATTTACCAACATTTATATACACCTCATTGAAGTAAAAAGTGTTGTTTCTACTGGTTCAGAGTTTGAAACCTGGCGCTGAAACGTCACTGTTAGCTTTGTAAATAAAGAAAGGAAGGGTTAATGTGGCTAATAAACCACGTCTCCTTGACAACCTGCCAGCCACAAAGGAAATTTGCACAGCAGAGGACCGCCTTTTTACCTGCTAGTGACGCAAAAGAATTGTGCAGTAGACTCTGGCCTACAGGGAGTGGCGGGTAGAGGAAGAAGAAGAGTAACAAGAGCAGCACAGCGCCAAGTTTCAGGATCTGCTCAGAAAGTCGCTCTTCTTTCCCCCAAGGTAGGTTTTTGTAATGAAGACCGGCATACAGGATTCAGCTTATATGTTACGATCCAAATACAAAAGCTGTGAGGTACTTTTCCGACTGAAAATACTGCTGCATGCTAACAGAGGTTTCTTTAGCCCTTGGGGCTTAATAATAGCCCATCTTTTTAAGAAGAAAAACAAGTTGATTTGATAAAATAAGGACCTTAAAGTGAATATACCTACTTAAATCTACATATGTAATCGATGTATAGAAAAGGCTGAGAAGGATGATGCGGACAGGTTCTGTGGGTTCAGTGTGAATAAACGCCTGTGGTTCAACCGCCAACAAATTATTCATTTGGCCAACTCTATTTTACACCGTGATGTTTTACAGTGTGTACTACACTGTGTTATACTTCCAACTTTTAACACTTATTTTGGCATGTGTGTGTGTATATAACGAAATACATGCAATAGCACCAAACGTTTGATTACATTAAGTGTATGGATGTCTGCAGTTCTATTTCTACAATGTTATCATATTATTCTGCTCAGGTCTGTCAAAGAAGCGGAACATCATGGGCGTGTTATGGCCAGCGTTGTTTCTTTTCAGTAGTCTGTGGCTTACATCGGCAGCCACTACAATTCCTCCAATAGCAATTACTTCACCAAATAATACACATACGGCAAAGGACAACAACACACATGTTTTACCAACAAGTGAGAGCAGCACCTCAGTGGCGGGGACAACGGCAAGCTCGACAAGAACGACTGATTCAAGCATTCCCACCCATTCCCAGCACAGTGACACTTACAGCACAACCACAGACTACATCTCCGCCTCCACTGAGACAGCACAGACGTCTGGGCCCTCCTCAACTCGGGCGACCGCTGCCACCAGATCCACGCCTTACACGACGTCTAATCCTAGCACGGTTCCAGGGAGCGGGACACCGCAAACGGCAACGACCTCGGCAAAAACAGTCCCCACAAATGCCAGCAGCACATCGACATCAATTACAGAAGCTCACAACGAGACCGTCACACCATCTACTGGAGGTGATGACCATGTCCTTGTTACAAGCACAGTGCTTCATCTGAAACACCACCGGTGCCACTGGTAACTGAGTCGTGTTTTACAGGTTCTTCAGCGGGCCTCGGTGATTCTGAACGAGCCATTACTATTTTCTTCGGTGTTGTTCTCGGGGTGCTTCTTCTTGGAGTTTTCATGTACGCATTAAGCACCTGCAAACGCAGAAGGACGCAGTTCTCCCATGAGCCTCTCTACAACACCTCAGACGACACAGGTTCGACAACACGAGTTCAATCACACACTGAATCACATAGTACATTTTAAGATAACTTTCTAATGTCCTTTGTTCTGCTTTCAGTGGACCAGTTTAGTCCAGGCGATGATACGCTTATCATTTCTGGCGGACTTTATGATGGCCCTCAGATTTATAACCCCTCAATAAATGAGGAACTTCATTCTCACCACATACCCTTTGACTCAAGACCTACACAGTTCCGGCTGGAGTTTTTACGGGAAGATGAGGAGACGGCCCGTAGCAATGGGCACTCAACCTTTCAATCATTTAAATCAATTGAAGACCATTGAACGATTCGTCCTTACAGAAAATATTCATATTGTTGTCCCATCATTTTAAAATTCATTATCACTGTTAAAGAACAGTGGAATATGCATTTAGTGTCAACAGGTGAAAGTTGACATGTTGAACTACCCAAGAGTAACTGAGAGTACTAAATAAATGCACAACGTTTATTTATTAGTTCTATTAATCAGTGAAAAATGATAACTGTTTTTCCATCCACGTGTAAGTCAGTAACAGTTCAATGGGTGGAGTCTACAATTTCATCCGAGGAGAAGATAAGTTGCAACTGTTCTGCAGTGTGTCATTGCAATGAAATCAGTTCACCTGAGATGGTGGCTAACATGACTCTATTGTCATATCACACAAACATTAAGTAAATATATATTCTGGAATAACTAATTTTGAACAATGGTTCATGTAACAGAACATTTAAATAACAAAAATTGTAAAATTGTCAAAAGGAAGCTTAACATATCCTGAAAATGTTGACTATTGAACAACTACTCACTGAATAGAAATCACTATAAACTGAAACAACTTCATATGTTTCTCAAATCATGTGCTCTAGCAAATTTAAGCAAATATCTTTTCGGTGTTCTTCTTTTTCTTCCTGTCCGAATTGATCACAGTGGTCCATCCAGCATCTCTCAATCGTTTCATTGCAGCAAGTTTTAATGCTGTTCCTGGTGATTTGTGAATAGCTGGGCTTTGTGTCTAAAGTAATAGTCAATTATTAAAAACAAGCTTCTAAATAGTATGATGTAATGATTCCTGATTTAATATAGTAAACCAACAGGTACTGTAATCCATTACTACAAATGGAAAGCAAGTTACTGTTTCAGCTGAACTTTGATTAATGTTTATTTATATTATAATTAAGACCATTTTTAATATGACTTTTGACTGATGACAAAAAATACATCAACATGAACAATATTGCTTCATAGTTAGCAACTAATATGGTGTACACAAATACCTTCTTTAACACATCTACACTCTTCTGACCAGTTCCAGCACCATGTTTAGTCTGTACCATGTTAGTATTAGGAGACAAGGCCTGCAATAGGAAAGTTAAAGCTATTGTGATTACTTATTTCAAGTTCAAAAGAGTTCAAATAATTGAATTTCAATTGAATTAACAATGACATATAGTAAGCATTCCAAAGTATTTTTTATCTAATATAATGATCCTCCCTTGTGCTACGATTGGAGTCGTGGCCTGAGTTGGTGTGACTCAGGGTCTTGGTTATGTGTAAATGTAAAAATGTCATGCCATGTGTTAGAGGTGGCGTGTGAGAGCGGATTGTCCCTGTGAGAGTGAGACCTTTCCTTTTCCCATTTCCACTTCCCCCTTACCAAAGTGGAGCCCTATATGTTTGTCCTAATAAACCTATTTGTATTCCACTTGCGCCTGGGTCCTCCCTCTTTAGTGTTGTGAGTTACTTGAATACTGTACTTTCAAGTACAATTTCAATATCTGTACCTCATTTTGAGTGTTTGTAATTAATAAATGTATTGTTGTCAAAGAATAATTTACCTGTAATCCGTTTTGCTCTGAGCTGTCTGATTTTGGATCTAGCTGTAAGGTTCCTGCTCTCCATGGCTTAGTTTTCTCAGTAGAAGGTGGAGTACGTACTCTAAAAGACTGATCATTTAAATTGAAAAACATTGAATTACCAGGCAAAAACAATTATTATTATCAGGATAATATTATAGGAGTACATGTAGTCCTTTATTTCATTCATTTCATTTTCTTTAAAATGATACCTTAATTCGAGGTGTTGCTCCAACCTTAATGTGTGAAGCCCAAGTAGCTTTATGAGGGTCATTGTCCTTCAGGTGAAAAAAGAAATAAGAATTGATAAGAATTCAGTTATAGAATTGTAATATACTTTGGACGGTCACATGGTGGTATGGTGGTTAGCAACGTGGCCTCACAAATTCAAGGTTGTGTGTCCTTAACTGGACCTTGTGTGTGCAGAATTTGCATGCTCTCCCTGTGTTGTTGTGGGTTTTCTTCGGGCTCTCCAGTTTCCTCTAGCCAACCAAAGGCATGAATACTAGATGTATTGGCAAGTCTAAATTGACCACAGGAGTGAGTGTGTGCCCTGTTGTGAGCTGGCTCCCTGCCCTGCATCCAATGTCCCGACATGGACTCTGGCAGTTGCGACCCTGAGAACGGGCACTAATTGGTTAAGTATAGCGAGTGAGTAAGTGAGTAATACATTTCCTCTGTAGAAGTGAATATCTGGCCACTCGCTCAAAAAAATTGCATTCTGGGTAATTCAGAACTCAATGACATGCAAATATTCAACAGTATATATGCCTATGAGCAGTTTTTAAAGAACCTTTCTGGTTGATGATGTCCCAACGGACGAATCAGTCTCTACTCCTTTCGAAAATTCAAACACTGATCTATTGGCCGATGAAGTATTTGACATATTCCAACATCTCTCACTTTCAAATATCTAAGGAAAAAAAAACACAAAAATCAAAATGTTAAATGTTTAATAAGAAACAAATGTAAACAAATGATGCATTACCTGTTTGTCTGCCAAGTCTTTAGGCTTTTTTTTTTTCAAGGACTTGGTTTGTTTTTTTAAAGACAAAATGTCTTGCTCCAGGTTCTCCTGAAATTAAACAAATAAGAATAATTTATATATGTATTTATAAAACACACAATCTTAGCTCACATGCTGTGTGAGCTCCCCCTACAGGTGAAAAGTATTTTTTCCAAAATTTATATTTTGGGCATCAATACCACTGTAGGAAATGCTGATGCCGTGAATTGAGCCTCACAAATATGTGTTTTACACTTACATTTTGTTTCAAATAAACGGCTTTCTGACAGACCAAGGTTTTGTCCAATTCTTCAAACCTTTGCTTCAGAATATCCTAAAAGCAGTCAAACTTGATTTTTGCCCCAAAAGTTCAATGATCTTTCTTTTATCTTTTTTTCAAGTTTTACCTTTTCTTTTTTCTCATTTGCAAGCTGCTCTTTCAGTTGTCCGTTTTCAATTTGCATCTGAGACAACTGTAGCTCCTGCAAAAAAACATTATTTACAGTATACAAGAGATACATTTACAGTGCACAAAAAAATAATGGTAACTTACTAATGATGTTTTAATAGTAGTAATTTCAGTCACTTGTTTTTGTTTCAGTTCAAGCTCTGCAACTTTTTCTTCAACCAGCTTGTCATACTGATTCTGAAAAAGACAACCTTATGCTCTCAAACATGAGGAACAATACACTACCAGTCAATAGTTTGGACAATAGTGGCGGTTATGGAGACTGGATGGAGCCATTTTATTTATTACACAACATCACGTGTAATTTCATAGTCCTATGTCTTCAGTTTTGTTCTATACTTTAATAAAAGGCAATGCAGGGGCAGTGGTTGGCCTAGCGGGTAAGGAAACAGACCCGTAATCGTAAGGTTGTAGGTTTGAATGCCAATCTGCAAAGGTGCCGCTGAGCAAGGCACCATCCCCACACACGGCTCCCCGGTTGCCTGTCATGGTTGCCCACTGCTCACCCAGGGCAGAGGACACATGCAGTGTTTCACAATAACAATTGCTTCACTTTCACTAAATGAGAAGATGCAGCCAAATTGTTGACTGGTAGTGAATGTATATGTTTATATATAGTCAATGTGTTTGAATGTAGATAACCTTGTGCTTGTCCAGTAAAGCAACCATGTCAGATATTTTATGCTGGCATTCAATCTCAGTGTTCTTCTTAATCCTCAGAGCTTCAGATTCAGATTGCTTGAATTTTTGCACCTATATCAAAGCATACACATTTTGAATAGATTTATACTCAATTTAATTACTATAAGAGCAATCTTGGTGTGAGACAGAAATATAACTATTAACTAACCTCATCTTGGAGTTCAGCCTCTGAGGCTGTCTTTGTTCTGAGTTCTGTCTGAACTGCCTGCATCTCTTTTTCAGATTTTTGACACTCCTGCTTCAGTGCATTTATCTGAGGTTTATGAAAACACACATACAGAGTATTATAAATTCTATGAGACTGACAACAGCAATATTCATGTATGTTAGAATTAATAATAATTAATAATACCTCAGATTGCAGACATTTATGTTTTTCCTTCTGAGCAGCTACTTCAGTCAGAAGAACTTTGTTCTAAATACATCAAGGCACAGCATTGATATTCAAACCAGTTGCAACCATTTCATCTATGTTGCACTTAATTGTGCTTACATTCTCAATATTTACCTCTTTCTGACAGTCCTCGTGAGCTTTAGTTTTATTCTCCAGTTTAGTTTTAAATGTTTCCAACTGTAAAGACGAAAATGATGTGTAACAATTAACTGTAAACCAGTATACAATAACAAATGTAATTGAGGAAATTACCTTCAGGTCTAAAGCTTTGATTTGTCGGTCCTTTTTACTCAGTTCATTCTGTGAGCTTTTACTCTTAGGAGAGAAAATGCATAATCATTATTGATGATGGTAGATTGTCATTTGAACAAAATAGTTTAACAAAGAATATTTGTACTGCATAATATGAATGAGGAATAAGATGGATGAGGTTTTATACATACTTTCTTGCCTTTTCACATCTATTAAAATGCCAAAACCAGAAAAAACATGATATACTCATTCTAATCTGATCAAATCATAACAATTCCCTATTAAAGCTATGAAATATAACGTTTTATTCAGGAACATTTAAACTTTTATTTACAGGCCCCCTGACATGAAACTTCCACTTCGTGAGATTATTTAACATTAATATGAGTTCCCCTAGCCCGTCTATGGTCCTGCAGTGGCTAGAAAAGTGATATGTATAAAGAGTGCTTTGGCCATTCTGCTTCACCATTCAGAGAGTGGCAGCTCAAATGTCAGATATGAAATTTGGGCCCTGATGACCTCATACGGGGAAAGGTAACCTTCCTATCTCATGCTTTTCCACCCAGAGAATTTCCCACCCCTCCCTTAAAACATTAGCTCCACCAACCATCATGGCTTGCAAACGAGCGAAGTATTGCAGTTGCTCAGTGATTAGATGTAAAAATGATCTATTTTTTTTGTTTCGTCATGTAAGTCTCTGAAGCACCAGGGGGTTTATTTTATTTTTTCTATAAAAACACTAACACAACTTCCTGTCCGCACCAAACGTTGTTGGTGAATAGTGCTGATTATGTAATTTTTGTGAATGCGCCCTCATTTCTATAGGTTGCTCTCCTCATCCTGTTTCTCTCCTACTCATTAGTATTTAAAGCTACAGACAAAGAAACAGTGCATCCTGGAGAAATGAATATATCCTGAATAAATATTCAGCTACAGTATCAAGGGACCACTAATAAAAGCTAAAAAAAAAGTCATGGGAGGTTTAAAAAGATCCCTTGAGTTTTTCTTTCAACATAACCTCTAAGGTGTCACTGTCTTGTTTGAATTATTTAAAATTTGTTATTCAATCTTACAGGATCAGACCCCTATTAGAGAAACTGATAGAACAAACATTGGATGTTTCACAAAAGCACACACAAATATTTCATGAAAAAGTGAAAGGACACATAATCTGTTAACTAACTGTAAAAAATGGATGACTTACAAACTCAATTTTTTTCTTAACATTCTCTGCCTCTTCATGGTACATCTCAATATCTTTTTTCAAAGACTCTAATTCCACTCTGTGAAATTGTGATAAAATATTAGAATATAATTACTTTTCAACACTGTATAATTAAGTATAATTTCTGCAGATAATAAATAAAGTAAAATACAAATGTATAACACATGACAGACTTATACCTCAAGTTATTATTCTCCTTGTGAAGGCACTCAATTTCTAACCTCTTCTTCTCTTCATTTTCTTTACTTTCCTGCTCAAAGTAACCATTACACCATAAACTTGGAAGCTTTCTACACAAATATCATTTATATAGAAATTATGGTCATAAATGGCATACATATAGTGTAATTATTATTTTATATCAAAAATGATAATTGATTATTGCAACAAAATTTTTTAAATGTAATGTTAAGTTTAAACCTTGAGAAGAGATTCAAGCGTCTTTGCCTCTGATACTCCACCCTCAACTTGTTTTTCAATACTTTGCTTCTGAAACTGAAGCTTATGCATGCTTTCCATAAGTTCCACAGTTCTCACCCTGGTGGAAGAAAATTTCTAAATATTTGATAATGGATAAAAGATAATTCACTGGGAAAAGAAAATCGTACTCATATATTTTTGTGTCTTTTTTCAGCTTTTCTATTTCCTTTTGTGACTTCTCCTCCTTCAATAATGCAAATGAGAGTTGTTCCTGAACCTCTTGAAGTTTACACTGTATTGAGTCAAAACATTACAAAATAATATAAATGAAATATTAAAGCTGTTAAATATTCATGTAAATCATTTTCATGTATGCAGATATATTTGACATACACATACATTTTATGTATGAATCAGCAACTCATTACTTATTAACTGTACTTAACTCTAATTAACCTAATGAAATATAATGATCAGACTTAAACAAAAACAAGAAATCCAAGCATGCTTTCATTAGCACCTTATTCGTTTCAAGCTCTTCGGTGAGTTCAGAACATTTCACTGCCTCTCCCTGCATCAGTTCCTCTAGATTCCTGATAGCTGAAGTTTTCTTATCCTTAAAGATATTTGCATATCATATATTTTCTGTACAATTTTTTAGAGATTTCATTATTGTAAAAATATATGAGTGTAAAGAATATAGTACTACACCATGTCTTCTTTCAGGAGATGAATTAGTTTCTCTGCTTCATTAATCTTTTCTGTTGCTGCCACTACAACATAACACTTATGAACTACATGTGCATATAGACAAATCACTTTATTTTAACTCTGACATATCTTGATGAAATAATAGCTCACCTAATTCCACCTGTTTATTGTTGAGCTGTTCAGAGAGCGTGCTACCCTGGATTTCAAGGTTTTCCACCCTATTATGAAAATATTAAGTCAATCATATATTTAAAGGCATTTTGGATAAAAAAAAATGGAATATGGAAATTTTGTTAAAACACACCTTTGTGTCTCAGCTGCCAGTAAAGATTGCAATGATAGTGTTGTCTCCTGCATTACAGCAATCTGTTCTAGATGTTGATCTTTGATTTTGGTAAGTTCTGTCAACCTGTTATCTTTCTCAGCAAGGATCTTAGCATTTTCCTGTTTGTGGACATCTAAAGTATGGGCAATGCTGTTCTCTTTTTCCTTGAGAAAAATATTAGGTGCTGCTTAATAGGCTTATAAGGTGTCTTCTAATATTTTCCAAGTAACCATATACACTGATTAATTATATACATTGATTATCTTGTTGCAGTTGTACATAACTGTGTATTTGGTGGAAAGGGAACATTTAATCTCTGAAGTTAATATGTTGGAAAAGAAAAAATGGGCAAGCTTAAAAAAATTGAGTGACTTTGACAAGTGATGGCTAATGGGTTGGGTTAGCCAACGAAAAATTGCAAGTCTTGTGGGATGTTCCCAGACTGCAATGGTCACGACCTACCAAAAGTGGTTTGAGGAAAACATCTATGCCCACTGATGCTTGTGGGGAGAGAACCTATCCACATGTTGTTGCAGACCAACTATTGTGTCCTCTTTCAGCATGATAATGATCTGTGCATGCGATTTATGTCATGCAATTGGAAACTGACAAAAATGTTATTTGTTCTTCAACTATTTGAGACATATAAGATAACAAATCACTACAAAAAAGCTCCCAGACAAATAAGTTTTTAACATCTGTTATATGACCAGAGGGGGTTTAACTCCACAGAGCTGAATACAGAGTGAAGATGTGACTGGTTTTAGGTATGCAACTGCAAACAGAAAAGATAAACAAGTTCATACCTTACTCTCCTTTTGAAGCTCGTTTGCTAGTTTTAGTTTCTGTGCAAGGATTTCTTTTTCTTTTTCACAACTCTGAAGCATTTCAAATTGTTGCTCTATGTTAAAAGAAAACAATATTCACATACTGATAAATATGTTTACATACTGGTCTACTTCAATATTGAGGGAGGAAATTACAATGTCACACCTGAAGCTTCACAGAGTTGTGTGCATTTTGCTTGTGTTTCTTGAAAGCTGAACAAGATTTCCTTAAATTCCTTTTCTTTATGAGCAAGTTTACCCTGAAGGTTTACAACCTTACAAATTAAAAAGAACATTTCATTGTTATAAACTTGTAAGTATAAAACAAGTGCCATAAAATTGATGTGTGCATGATAATTATAATACATAAACTTGAGGTATACTCAAGGTATAATATATTTACCTCATCTTGATTTTGTTGTTGTTCTTTTTCAAATGTCTCTTTAAGGTTTTTAATTTGTTGCAGACTCTCTCTTACTGTATAAATGGCAAAAAGTAATGATAAGAAAACTATGCTTACAATTCTGAAATCAAGCAGGATCAAAGCAGCTATATTTTTAAAAAGGATATTCCAATGACATCCTTGGAAATCTTCAGCAAAATGTTAAAACACAAACTTATTATTTTTAGTGGTGCAGTATTCTGAGTTTAAAATTCTTCGGAAGTTTGTTAATTGAGGTGTCTTGGTATATGGAATGGCAAATGCAATGCAATGCATACAAAAATATAGAAAATAATACCTTTTAATGCTTCCTTCTGATCATGTTCAGCTTTAATTCGAAGGCCTTCAAATGCAGCAATCATCCCCTGAAAGTATAACGAATAAATAAAATAATAAGTATGATGAATAAATCTGCGCTGTAATGCCGCTATGAAGCAAAATCTACATCCACCTATAAACAAAGCAACTGCAATTTGTGCTGCAAGAGATTCAGAAAGAAATGCACAAAATCAAACAGAAATGTCTGTCACACATGGAACTGTATACGCCAGTTGCATTAACTGCATTTATGCTCACAGCAATACCTGAATATTTCCATGGCATTCTATGAAAATGTGATGGGTTTCTTCTCGTTCAGTTTCAACTAAAACAAAAAAGAATTGCTTTTGTTACAATAAATATGACCTTAAATGCAAAACTATATATGACATGCTTTCATTCTACTTACACTGAATCATTTTCTCAGCAGTTGTTTCAAACGTGTCTTTCAGTATATTGCACAAGTTTCTGGTAGAATTATTTCTGTAAAAGTACAAAAAAAGAAAAAAATTATGTCTATGTTTGTCTATGCTGCTGCATAATAACATTAATCATTGTTAACATGTAACAAACTTGTTCCTGAGATCCTCATTTTCATGGATTTGGTCTTCTAATTTCATACTGAGGCTTTCGTTGGCAAACTTCATCATGAACAGAAATAATTTAGAATGATGAGAATGTTGTTTTTTATACCCATTTCGATTTCTAACGAATCTGTGAATACCTGTAGTTCCTGAATAGCCTTACGCTGGGTTTCCATTATTCTTTTGTTCTCCTGAAGTTTCTTGTCTCTCTGCAAAAGCTCTGAGTCTATTCTCAACTTCCAACTTTTAATTTTCTCAGCTTCCTCAAACAGCTTTGAATATAGGTGACTGGATTTTAACATCATCTGATGGATAAAATCAAAATACACAGAGCTTCTTAATCTGTAAATCACTGATCAAATATACATTATTATGCCTAGAAATATACATAAAAATAAACACAGACCTCTTCTTTTTCCATTGGCAATACAACCATCTTCTTAGAAACATCTAAAAATCAGTACAAATATTTCAATACAAAAATAAAATAAACAAAACAAGACAATAAGACAAAGAAAGACACTAAATAACTATATGTGTCTGACATCACTTACCTGGCCTGGTGGCTTTTGTAGGCAAAATCGTGCCGGTGTTTGAGAACTTTGCTCCTACTTTGGATGCATTAGTCTCCAGATTAAAACATGTGCTGGAGCCCTAATGTCGGACAACAGTAAGTAGTAAAATTAGTAAATTTAGTAAAGTTAACTAACACATAAAGACATTCGTGTTTATGTGGAATGCCCGGCTACTTGTAGGGACTCGAAACCGTGACCACTGCTGCTGTCGTAATGATCCTGGGGCTTGACAGTAGAAACCTGCCCAGGGCTGCTTCTCGGTGGCAGCAAAAGGCTGAAGTTAAAAGGCTGCTCTTTATCCATCTAAACACAGAATATACCACATAGTTACCAGGACAGAGTTCTGTCATTTAAAAAGCCGGTTCAGGATTTCTCTGAAATAACAGTAGCAAGTAAGTTTAATAATTGTGGAATTTAACAATAATAAAAAAAAATTATGGACAATAAATTGGGGGAAAAAAAATTGTCCGTTTATAGCGTTTATAATACATGTATTTTCATGAGCACGAGCCCACGCTAAAATACGCATACAGTATGTGCCTTTATGCGCGTCAAAGTTAATTTCCTGATGCAAAATGTCGAGTCTTGACAGCAGACCCACCCTTTTCCTCGGCGGCCGCAGCAGGTTGAAGTTGAAAGCCCGCTCTCTGTCCATCTAAACGCGCATTGCGCCGTCGGCGAACGGCGAGGGGGGGGATAAAAACCCACCAGCGTTAGCCTGGAGGCTAACCCAACTCCCCAGAGTTCTTCCGGCGCTTGTTAACGCAAACTTGGCGATTACCGACCAAGCTCGGAGCCGTTTTTCAACACGGCTCCAGCAAGGGACAGCACGTCTTCAGCAAGGGACAAAATGTCCAAAAAAAAAAAAAAAAAAAAAGTGCGGAGCGCTCCGCTCTTTTTTTCTGATTCCTGTCAGACCTGGCGGCCTCTGCCTCTTCCGTTACAGCCACCGAGGCAGAGTTACGGGGGCGAGTTCAGCGTCACGCCACGTCGTGCTTTAAAACGACAATATTTCTTATTTGCCCTTTTCATTTAATTCACTAGAGCACTTTATCCTACCCAGAGCGATGGCTTCATTGAGCAGTTTCAACTGTTTTGGCGCATAATGGTTGGCGCGAGACAATGTCTTTACGCAGGGGCATAAAATTATTTTATAAGACAGCACGTTCTTGAACAACGAAGTACACAGAATAATACAGGCGTAAACCCATTAAGAGACAGCTGTATACATTTACATTTACGGCATTTATCAGACGCCCTTATCCGGAGCGACTCACAGTCAGTAGTTACAGGGACAGTCCCCCCCTGGAGCAATTTAGGGTTAAGTGTCTTGCTCAGGGACACAATGGTAGTAAGTGGGAATTGAACCTGGTTCATAGGCGAGTGTGTTACCCACTAGGCTACTACCACCCATAGTAAATGTGCAACAAAGGCTTCAAGGTCCACCATTTTCCAATGATTTCAGGAGAGAATTCAGTATTCAGTATAATAATAAACTCAAAAAAAGTGATTTTAAAGCCAGTGTTCAAAATCATCCAGCGTTCTTTCATTGACAAACATGAAAATGTGACAAATTTCATGCATAGAACAATGTATACTGTGTAAACGGTCGAGAAAACATTAAAAATAAAAAAGTGCAAACTCCCCCTGATATGCATTTTAAAGACAGCTTAGACAGTTCAGTTACTTGTATTCAGCCTTGACACAAACCTATAGATTTATCTAAAAATATAATTTATTAACCTTCTAAACTAGATTAGAACATGTATTAGAACAATGTAACACCATGAGATTGCAGTAGTACATGAATGGAAGGATTTCAGGTATGGAAAAACTCTTTCAGGACTGGTCATTGCCATTATCACTCATTGTGTTTGATGCATTTTCTGCAGAACATTGGATAATGGACATTGGATAGTCTTCAGCGATTGTCACCAGTTCCGCCACAGTTGGAATCACATCATTGTTGGCCTCACTCTCTCTAGACGCATTGGTTGGAATTGACACTTCACCATTACTCTCCGGGTTGGAGCCCTTGGCCTCTTCTTTGGCCTCCTTGTCCAGGAGCCTGTAGTTGATCCCCATTCCCGTAAAGAGGAAAAGACTGCCAGCAATCAAGATAATTCCGCAACCATAGTATGTGTACTTGTAGTCATGGTAGATGTCATTGAATTTCCCTGTGAAAGTGAAGACAATAAAGCATATTTCAGGGTATGACATAGTTCATGGCATTGGTAGCATTGCACTGTCTACACCAATTTATTTGTTAAAACATGAAACATGGCTTTATTGCTTGAATCTGGCATACCTAGCAATGGTGGCCCAAGCAGCACAGGTGTACATTCAATGATGGTCACCAGACCCACAGCACTGGAAAAGCGCTGAGCTCCCACCAAGTCCATGAGTGTCTCAAAGAGCACAGAACTCAACCAGCCAAAGGCAAAGCCAAAGAAGACGGCATAGAGAACAAAGCCCATGTAGTTGACTGCCTGAGGAGCCAGCATATGACACAGCCCATTGAAAAGCACAGACAAAGCAAAGAAATACTGTATTCTGGGCCTCACCAATTTGGTGCTGGCCACTAGACCCATGGAAGGCCGAGCCACCATGTCCACAAAGGCCAGTACTGAAAGCAGAAATGCTGCCTTTTCTTTTGGTATATGAATGCTTTTGGCATAGTTGCTGAGGAAGACTAGTGGAGAGAAGAGGCCAAAGAACATAACCACATTGCCCATGAGGTAGAGGAGGAAGCCACGGTGTTTGAATAGGGTGAGGTCGATGAAACCATTGATCACCTGCAGCACACTTTTTCTCTCTTGATCTCCTCTCACTTCAGGATGAGTCTTGGGGCCGATTGGTCTCATGAGTGAACCTGCCACGCAGCAGTTCAGCAACAGACCACCTAGGATCAGGAAGCTTCCCCTCCAGCCAAACTGGTCAAAGAACCAGGTGTTCAGTGGTGCCAGTGTGGAGAGGAAAACGGGGCTGCCAGCCATGGCAAGGCCATTGGCAATGGGCCTCTTGTTGTAGAAATATTTGCCAATCATAGTAAGAGCTGGATTGAGATTAAATGACAGTCCCAGACCTGGACAAAGAACAAATCACTGTGATACAAATGACAGTAACTTCCTTTACAGAGAATGTTTTGTCATTTTTGATTATAATGCAATAAGTCATCAGCATTGTATGTAGGAGGTCCTGTTTTGCCCTGCACTGGTGTTTGATAACTTACCTCCCACCACTCCTACACAGAGGTACAATTCCTCCACCGTGTTGCAAAAGGAGGCAAAAATCATTCCACATCCTGAGAGACAGCCGCCCACAATCATCACGGGTCTGCTTCCATACTTATTCACCAGGATACTACTTATTGGACCTGGGGAATAACACAGACGAGCATGTTAATAACTAAAGGAACCACAGTTTTTATTAGTGCATGATGACGCTGTGCTGTTACAGCTAAAAGTCCCTCTGCAAATAGCAACATATCTTTAGTTGACCACTAGAGGAGCCTAGAGCTGCACTTCTAAAATAACACGGGAGCGGCAGAATTCTAATAATTGCTGCTTGTTGTGGAGTTCTTTTTTCCTGGTGCACTGCAGCAATTTCACTGAATTTATCACGGGCGGCAACAGTGTGCAAAGAAACTGAAAGTAGAGTGTGATGTCACTCTTTAAATCACATTAGCATTTTAGAGAAAACACAGGAGGCTGTTTCAGGAAAATGAGGCCAGCGTGACACATTTTGCTGTAAAATCTTAGGGGTGCACAATGTGAAATCTCTCAGAGGAATTGTTTATTTAGTGAATCGGACTCAAGCAGAGCAGATGCATATTTATGGACGGGTCAAATTTAATGAAGGTTGCACGTCTTTACCTTCTTTGCATGTTTTACAGTGTGTAATCTGCCTGCATATAAAGAGCTGATTCGTCAACATAGCATACTGATTTTAATGAACTGATGGGTGAAATATGGGAGCACACTGCCGTGGGAAAAATTATCCCATTAAAATCTGTTGCTGTGTTTGATTCTTGCCACCTTGGAAACATCACAAAAATAGCCCAGGCTGTCATTGCAGTGTGGAACTGGCTGGTCTCTATACGTAGTCTTCGAGTACAGATAAATCACAGGTGAATCACAGGTGTGATTACATCTATTTGTGAAGTGTGGCTCACAGGGCTGTGAGCCACACTTCCTAAAATAATATGTACTCCTGTCAGTGTCTATAGTACAGGCCAAAAGTTTGGATACACCTTCTCATTTTCTGTTTTCTTTATTTTCATGACCATTTACATTCATTAGATTCTCAGTGAAGGCATCAAAACTATGAATGAACACATGTGGAGGTATGTATTTAACAAAAAGTGGAGACCTGGCCTCCACAGTCACCGGACCTGAACCCAATCGAGATGGTTTGGGGTGAGCTGGACCGCAGAATGAAGGTAAAGGGGCCAACAAGTGCTAAACACCTCTGGGAACTCCTTCAAGACTGTTGGAAAACCATTTCAGGTGACAACCTCTTGAAGCTCATCGAGAGAATGCCAAGAGCATGCAAAGCAGTAATCAGAGCAAAGGGCGGCTATTTTGAAGAAACTAGAATATAAAACATGTTTTCAGTTATTTCACACAACTCCCCATGTGTTAATTTATAGTTTTGATGCCTTCAGTGAGAATCTACCAATGTAATTGGTTGTGGAAATAAAGAAAAAACATTGAATGAGAAGGTGTGTCCAAATTTTGGGCCTGTACTGTAGTTTTATTATATTGTGCCAATGGATGATTGTGCTATGAAGTTTCAAACAAGAACGGCAAGTGCTTTAAATGTTTTTCCCCCTTAAGTGTGCAGATTATTTCGATTTGTACAGTATTAATGCCGTGAGTAAACCATGTCATGAGAGGTGGCTTGGGATGTGGAGAACAACACATTCACACAATCAATGGGTTACTTTGTTAGAAGGCGGGAAGGACTGATCAGGAACATGCATGAACACATGTTCACATTGCTGAGGAGGAACTAAATAACTTAGTGGCCCCAAACAAGCTTAATTTTTTTTACACATTGCAAAATGTTTTAGCCTGTGTATTCACCAGTGCCAGGGACCAAATGGAGATTAGGAAGATAAGATAAAATAATGTGGTTTCTCTCACATTGTTGTCATTTTATCCATAGTTGCTCCACATCAAACAGGTATTCATTTAGTGAACTTGTTAACAATGAACTGTAAATCAGGCATGCCTATAAACAGTTATTCAGACAGGCAGACTGGGTTTTACTTTAGGCATGTCTCTCTTTGGATTCTTGCCCACAAAAACAGGGCTTGAATTTACGTTCAGGATGCTTCAGCCTTTCTGCCAACACCTGACACTGCTGAAGGGAACCAAATGAAATGTGACAGTTTTTGCTTAGAGGCTGTCCAGACTCATTTGCTGGAAAAAAGACGACAAAGTGTTGGTACATTCTCAAACAGCTAGAGGAAGCATCAATATGGACAACCACCATCACATCTTGAAAAAGTGGTTGCCGTGTAGACTGGACAATGAGGTCCTGCCTAACAAATACACTGAAAGCTGATAAATAAATGTGTGGCTAAAATGAAACGAACATGCTGTGTTAAACTTTATGGTTTATAAGATATTGCCCTCTGGAAAAAGAGCAGTGGTCGAATCTGTCAAGTATTCAACTAGATGATTACCAACTAATAATTGAAGCAAATTAACAATATGTACTGTTTGTACTAGTAGCCTAGTGAAAGTGCAAATCTTGTGGAGGACACATGACCATGTCCCTTTAAACAGTGAATGCCTAGAAGAAAACTGACCCGTTGCCTGACCTGTTGCAAGGCTTGCAATGCTACACACCTCAATGGATGAGATCTAAATGTTGAAAATTCCATGTATGCAATTGGTGATATGTCAAATTGTTCCAGCTAAAATTTCATCATAAGCCGGCCAATAAACAAGTTTATTAAATGGTTAAAAAGGTGAGACAAAGTTAACACTGGACAATTAATGCAGAATAAACAGCTGAGCAGTGAAGAGACCCAGATACCAACTCCAGGGAAACATACTGTTGCTCACTGCCATATTTTCTTGTTTAATGATGTCCATTTCACTCAGGCCATTTCAGAGAATATGCTTATTTGTCATCTTCTGCCCCATGACTTCATTTTGCACATGAATGGAGCTTTGGGCTGTATGAGGATTGTAAGATTTCTTAACATCTGGTAGACAGAGGATGGCTACACTGCTGTGGATGTGATAGAGAGTGTCTTCAAAAGATTTGTGCAATGTGTAGCTCACCTCCACCATACATGACTGCCAACATGATAGAAGAGATCCAGGACACTTGGGAGCTGCTAGCATTGAAGATTACTTCAATTTCTTTGAAGAAGACTGTGATAGACTTCGGGAAGGCATAAGAGAAGCCAATGGAAATGAAGGCGCCTACAACTATAGCCCAGCCCCACCCCCCCTCTGGAGGAGTGTAGCCCACAGGCCCGCCCACTGCTGGTGGCATGTCTCCAGACTGAGGTTTTCAGACACAGAATCCAGAAAAGGAATCTACAGAAGACAGAATGTAGCAGAAACACATTTTAATCAAGACACAAACTGCAGTTGAATGTTATGTCTCACACAAACACTGTGTTAATAATTGGGTGACAGTCTGAATACATCCTCAACTCTATAGCCCAACCACAGTGTTTTGAATCATGTTCAGTTTTGTAACATTTTAGTAATATTTTCTTACATTTTTTGGTGGATGGGTGGGTAGGGGGTGGGAACAGTAGTAACTGTCTTTAACAACTTGGATACATATGTTGTAAAGAATTCAGAAAGTATTCACAGAGCATTACCTTTTCCACATTTTGTTATGTTACAGCCTTATTCCAAAATGGATTAAACTCTTTTTTTTTTTCTCGACACACAACACCCCATAATGACAACATACTTTACTTGAAGTATTCACATCCTTTGCTCAATATGTTGTCACTACTTTGGCAGCAATTACAGCCTCAATTTTTTTTAATATGTTGGCACACCTATCCTTGGCCACTTTCTCCCATTCCTCTTTGCAGCACCTCTCAAGCTCCATCAGGTTGGATGGTAAGTGTCAGTGCACAGCCATTTTAAGATCTCTCCAGAGATGTTCAATCGGATTCAAGTCTGGGTTCTGGCCGGGCCACTTAAGGACGTTCACAGAGTTGTGAAGCCACTCCTTTGATATCTTGGGTGTGTGCTTAGGGTTGTTGTCCTGCTGAATGCTGAACCGTCACCCCAGTCTGAGTTCAACAGCGCTCTGGGGCAGTTTTTCCATCCAGGATGCTACAGTCATCTTTCCCTCTATCCTGAAAAACATCCCCACAGCATAATGCACCACCATGCTTCAGGGTTTCTTCCAAAGGCCTGGCATTCACACCAAAGATTTCAGTCTTTGTCTCATCAGACCAGAGAATTTTCTTGTGGTCTGAGAGGCCTTCATGTGACTTTTGGCAAACTCCAGGAAGGCTGCCGTTTGTCTTTTATTGAAGGAATGGCTCCTGTCTGACCACTCTACCATTAAGGCCCAATTGGCGGATTGCTGCAGAGATCTTTATCCTTCTAGAAGCTTCTCCTCTGTCTTCAGTGGACCTCTGGAGCTCTGACAAAGTGACCATAGATTCTTTGTTACCTCTCTGACTAAGGCCCCTGATTCCTCAGATTAGGTGGCTGATGTAGAATTCTGATTAGAGGAAATTAATTGAATCCATTTTGGAATAAGGCTGTAACATAACAAAATTGGGAAAAAGTGATGCGCTGTGAATACATTGAATATGATTGCACTTTACAACAATATTGCATACTAAAATGCATACATTGGCAAAAATAGCTACACACATACTACATATCTTGTATATACATATATCATAATTAAACTTATAATACATAATTTAAATGTAAAAGACAAGGTCACTCTGTTAAATAACCAAAACAATAGAAAAATAGACTTAACCTATAAAAATAACTGCATAATTGTGGATACAAACAGACAAAACAAGTGTGGCTTGATATACTGAAATATATTGGTATTGCCACTAATTTCTCTTGTGACACAATTTAATGAATGAATGAGATACTTAAGACTCTTCGAGTATGATAAGCAAATCAAACAATAGTTTGTTTCAATATTTTCACTTTGGAATTATAGTATACAAACAACAACTGTGCCTTTACACAGTCTTGTTCTTTACCATTTCCCTGCAATGGACTCTGGATCACAGAATGTACTCTCACGGATGCTGTAACTTTGCCAACTTTGTCAATTGAAAATGAGAATGTGCTTGAAGGCTCTTGGTGAGGAATTGAAAGTGAATGTGGCCTACAAATGGAATTGTTCCTAGGGGTTACATAAAAAACTATGCCTTATATCAATATTAGACTATTGTTATTGCTGTATTGTTAGCTAAACCCTGCTCTGCGCACACTTGGATTTGTGCAGCAGGCTCGTATGGAATTCTTGAGAGGGATCAGTGCTCCTGCATGAGCTTTTTCAGTCCAAGATACCCCTGAGCACCAGGATAGCTTAGTATGAGACCACAAAAGCGTCTATCAAATGTCTTCTGGAACAACAAATACAAGCATAAAATCTGAAGTATAGTCTGCTCCCTGGGGAAATAACAGAGCTAAAAGGCTTTTCGTGAATCTGGGCTTTATAGTAAGTGCAGCATAATTATGCAATTTTTGTGAGTTTCTTACCTTCAAAGCTGATTTCAATGAGTTTTCTACTCAGCACCGTGTGCGGCACTTCAGTGTGCGGCACTTCAGTGTGCGGCAGACAGCATTTAACTCCTTGGCTGGTAATTGGTCAGGTGAAAAATCAGCTGTCAAGAAAAGTTGCCAGTTGTTTCCAATGTGTATGAAGCCAGTCAGGTCCAATAGATTTCCACGGTTGATTCCGATCCAGAAACTCAAGGAAGAGTGTTGTATTCTTGTCAAGCAACTGATGTAGGGATGGTGCAGTCAGATGTCTTATTGGTGGCTCCTTGAACAAGCCCACAAAATGTAGGCGGTCTCATACCCATGTCCTTTGTTTTACCTACATGTGCAACCCTACATGAGACCACTAGCAGTGTTACATGATCAATGGGGCCACGGGGATAATGTTTCTGTTACATGGTCATTGCTTAATTACATTTACATGCCTTAAATTACAAGATATTAGATATGGTCGTAATTAAACGCCTGGCAAAGCATGCATTGATTCGTACAACTTGCTGGGGTGTAAAAGGGTAAGGTCTTTCAATCACATCAGAATTAGGATGAGAAAAGAGACAGTGATGAGGCTTGAGGTTATGCCAAATCACTCCTGGCAAGGATTTGTCATCCAGCAGCCATTCAATTTGAGCAACAGATCAAAAATTGCCTTTCACAAACATAAAAAGCTCATAGTGTTTGATAGTTGTAGTTGCACTATAAGGGCTTTTTTTAGCTCTCCAACTTGAAGGTGTAATGAGATCCACAGCTCCCTTTGTAGGCTTGTACAACACTGTGAATGTCTGTAGGCACACCATATATATCATACAATGGCATCATAAGACTTTACATTAAAGTGATGTTCAGATCTTTCCAAGAGAAAGAGAGAGAGATGCATGCATAAATGCATGTCCATAAATGTCTTGCCACACTTTTGCATCTTAATAATTACAGAAAAATAATGTTTACAGTCATTCAATACATCAAAACAAATATGAAGGTATTGCCTCTCCAAAAAAATGGAAATTAATGTTTACAGTCCCCCCTTTGCAACAAAATATGAAGATATTAAGTGATTGTCATTGTGATTCACTGCAGCACAGCACACGGTGCACACAATGAAATGTGCCCTCATCTTTTAACCATCACACTGAGTGAGCAGTGGGCAGTCATGACAGGCGCCCGGGGAGCAGTGTGTGGGGGCGGTGCTTTGCTCAGTGGCACCTCAGTGGCACCTTGGGATTCAAACCGGCAACCATCTGATTATGGGGCCACTTCCTTAACCCTTAGGCCACCACTGCCCCAGATGTTTCTTTCTACAGCAGAAAGGTTTTGGCACTATAATCACACTGTGTCCCACCAGGATTACGCAATGGAATTTTAGGAAAACCTGTTACAGTGAAAGAGATTATTTAGAATTCTGCTCAAGACAAATCATGTATTCCCTGCTTCTTTCCCTCCAGCTTCCCAAGGCTTCCCACATCCGAGAGCCATGTGACAGAGAGAATGCCAGTGCAGTCAGATAGTGGCCTTTTGACAATGCTATTAGAGGACATCTCCTGGGGGCTCCGACGACGAAGCCACGATTATGTAAAACCGCTGTCTCTAATCAGAGGAAACATTTGAAAGTCTCAGAAAGACACGTGCTGGGTCGTACAGCCTGAGTAACTGAGTCTTAGTTAGTGCTCAGGATCAATGAGACGTAAGAACCTATTTCCAGGCCTCCAACATATTCTAGAAGCAGCTGAACAGGTGGTGGTTGGAATGGGTTGAGTTCTTGATCAAGAGATGTGCGCTGATGTGACTACACTCTAATTTTGTCCAATCAGTAGACTTGTTTGGATGGTAATCAAATTGGAGTGAATCAATAGTGCTGAGTTTGTTTTTAAATCATTGATTTGAGGACTACTGGTTTATGTTCGGGTGATTCTTGCTGATTCTTGTCAAGCAGTGGGGCATGTGAAACACACATTCACAGCTGCACAAAAAGTCCCCTTTCATATCAACAGCATCTAAGAGACATGGCGGCGCCTGCAAATAACAGCTGAGACAATAAACACCTACTGTGACAAGACAACTCAGCTTGTGTAGTGGGATGTCCTCATCTCATACAGTATGCCGATGGTGCCTGCAGCTATCTGAAGCGTGGCAGGAAATAGAGTATGCCACCCCTGCCATGTGTATTCATGGGGTGTAAACATCAGGGAGGCAGTTCAAAGGGCACATGCATGTGGGATCTTCTGCCACTGCCCTCCCTACCCACTGATGTTTAATTGCCTCCATGGCTTATACTGCTACTGTAAGCCATGTGAAAGGTTGTAATAATTATGTAGGGGTTCACATTCGGACAGGGGCACAAGCAGAACTGGCTATTGATAGGATCTAGGCTGTACCCACAGAGATCTTAGTGTTTGTAGTCAAAGCTCACTCTAAGTGGACAGACTTGGAGGAACATGACAGATCACAGGTGACTGAGGTGGGTGGATATGACAACATCGAACACATGACCGATTATGAATATGTTAAACTGTTGTTGTTTTTACAGCTCCCGTGTTCTGCTTTTTATTTCACTGCCAGGCAGTAAGACGGGCCATCTGTTGCATACATTATTGTGGTGCTTGGTTTCAACGCTCCATAGAGAACATGGCTGAATTGTAGCAAACTGCTGCTGTAATTTCCAAACTTTCAGCCCGCAGGCACTGAAGTAAGGCTTCCTTGCAAGCACCTACCCAATCATTGTCTTCTCTGCAGTGCTGGGCAAAAGGAGGTTTGCTATGATACCTGTGCAACTGTATTATTTTTTTGGACTTAATATTTAACAATATGAATTAAGGTGCCATACTACAGATACACATTCTACAAACTGAATAGTAAATTAATATATATGTATTAAATAATTTAATTTCATATTTGTGCTAGGATTTTAGATAAATAAAATAGAGGGTAGAAAAACATTTACATTTACATTTATGGCATTTTTATCAGACGCCCTTATCCAGAGCGACTTACAATCAGTAGTTACAGGGACAGTCCCCCCTGGAGCAACTTAGGGTTAAGTGTCTTGCTCAGGGACACAATGGTAGTAAGCGGGATTTGAACCTGGGTCTTCTGATTCATAGGCGAGTGTGTTACCCACTAGGCCACTACCACCCTATGCATCCTCCTTTTAAGGGGCTATTCCAAAAACTTAAACTGACACTACATCTTTCCCATGAAATTAAGATCTGCTTGATCGGCAATTAAAGCTGCATTCATGAAGGTGATGATGAAGGTATTTAATTTTGGGGCTAGAGGGTGATTTGGGGTTAATATATAATTTATATCCAATGGAATATGACATTTCTTTTTCTCTTCTATTCATTGCACAAGTGTAACTCTGAGAACTATTGGGGGTGGAACTGGAGTCAGAGGTAGAGAGAGGAAGGAAAGCTGCTCTGATTTGTTCAAGAGAGAGGAGGAGCTGACCTTGGGAGCAATAGGGAAAATTGACAGAGGGGCGCCCAGTTACAAGGGCTGGCCATATATCAAAGAGGCAATTTTGAGCGCTTTATCCACTGGGGTCCATCTCAGGCACAGAAACATAGATCAGAGGTTCTGGGCCCCTGACACACGCTCAAAAAGAAGTGTTAGATTTATGCATTGCTGAACAAGCAGTATACTGGCACAATCCCAGGGAATTAGTTTAATTGAGTCCAAAAGCACAGTCTAATCAACAGGATTTTGTCAAAGAAGGACTGAAAGAATAGTAAGACGCATCCCCAATGTGTGATTTTTAATTTTTAAATCATGGCTCGGTGCTAAAGACGCAAATTCATCTGCAAAGTTTTTGACGACAGCCTTGTCGTAGCAGGTGACCTTTTCAATGATTGCTCCCATTTTCCATTTGTATTTCTCACAGCACCTCTGAGACTGGCCAGATGGCCAGTCCACTGGGCAACAGAATCTGTAAGACAGGAACAGTGTCACATTACCAAAGAGCTCTGGCTCAGGCCCAGCAGTGTGTCCAAACTGTCTGTCTGCAGATTCCACTGAGACAGAGATCAGGCCACAGACGACAATCACCCCGCATCACAGCAGGCATAAGCAAAAATGCTACTATTCCACCCATTTTTAACATATTACACCATACACAAATCAGTTTTAAAAGAGCTTGGTTTTGAATTTAAAAAAAAATATTCAAAATTGCATGCTTTATTTAGTGTCACCTAGTGTCACAAGTACATTCATCTCAATGAAACGTGTATTTCAATGTATTAGTATTATTATTTTTGTTCGTTGCTTAATTAGTTAGATAGTTACTTAGCAATAAACAATGCAAATTTTTTATGGATTGTTAAATAACCAAAGAGCTAAAATACTAGTGCCCTTATTTGCTCCTAGAGAGGAAATGGTGTCTTGAAAGATTTATGCATGACAAGATACTACACTGAATTCTACTCTAAGCATCAAAACTGTTGTAAACAAATTCAGAGTATGCATTTTTAATGCTACATGGACGCTGAATAGTTGAGATAAGTTTAGAGAACAGTCAGGGCTAATTAAAAATATGCCAGAGATGGAGGGAGGCATCTGTGTGTTTCTGGCATATGAAATATGTAGCTGCATGTTTCAATTTGACTAACTGATTATTCCGCTTTCAGCATATTCAACAGGCATCTAGATCAACGCAGCAAAGTCTGCTCCCTTCTCCCCGCCACAGCAGTTGTTCATTTATTAATGCATTCTAATATACACCCAACCACTGCTTGGCCAATTACCAGTTGGCCTTTCCCAGAGTCACTAAGTCCTGCTGGATTCAGATTGTGCCTAGGTTAGGTGATAAATATGCACCCTGGGTGCATTAGGCTACACCCTTGAGTGTAAATTTAATAGGGGCAATATTGTGCTGAATGTATATAGTTGCCTGGCTCCCGTCTCTGCAGTGATGGAGGATGCCGCATCATTAATTCATTCATGAATGACAGTTAGATGTGTGTCATGGGTCAGGATGCACAGCCTGCACAGCACAGAATATGCAATTTGCTTTGTTGCTGCTTCTTATCATGGCCATTTTTACACACACACACACACACACACACACACACACACACACACACACACACACACACGTAAACATACATACAAAACCTTGGGGTGGAAAGTTGCATCCTTGACTTCGTATGCTTTATTGTAGCTGAGCTAAGAAACTAAAGGTTATTAACAATTGTGGCTATTCTGCTTCAACCGGTCAGATCCTCACTGGTTCCGATTTGAAGTGACTGCAACTAGCGGTATATCAGCATGCAGCAAGGGTTCTGTGATCTGCTTCAGACCCAGGCTACTGGTACAGCAATTCTGTGGATCTCTCGCTGGTCTCATGCTGTCAAAAAAGTAGCACCACAGATCTGCATAACTGATATGATGTATCACTTATCTCCACCTTTTCCATTTTCTGCATGGAGAATCACACAAAATGGACTCCAAGGCGTTACATGCAAAGTGCTTTTTATTTCACATTTACACGGAGAAGTCGTGGCTCATTAAAGGTAGGTAGGACACTCAACGGTATGCATCAAACAGCAGCAGCAGCAGTGGCGGCACACATTTAAAATGATCTACACACTGCAATTGACATACTGGAATCCAGGAGCCTTTTTCCAGAAGAGTGCCTGTTACACACATTGTGTACGCCGCATGAATAATGCTAATGTTTCTTGCTTGAATGGGTGAGGTGAACCAAGTTTAGTTCATGTGAAAACAACTGTTTGTTACTTTACTTTACTTTATTTAGCAGACGCTTTTATCCAAAGCGATTGTTGCACCTAATGGGCTCCATTGCCATATTAGCACCTTGCCAGAACGTTTGCTGAAATTAGCACAGGCAGTGCTGGTAACAGCATATGAATTGTGCGTTGCCATGGATTGCATGCTTACTGTATAAATACTACATCATTATACATTAAGAGAGATAAAATATGGCAACATATTGAAAAGCTTAGAATTGCTTATAGAATACATTTCCTAGTTTAAATTAGAATTTTCACTTTAATCACTCGAGTTAAAAAAGGTTCTATCCTATATGGATCTTAATTATTCGATTAAGGCTGCAATTAAGCCTATGTGTATCTTAATTATGCAGTTAAGTAGGCAGTTAAGCCTTTATGAATCTTAATCATGCAATTAAGGCAGCAATTAAGGTTATATGTATCTTTATTATGCAATTAAGGTTTCTTCCCAACGCAACTACTTAGGAAGAATTCCCCAGACACTTTCATCCTCCAAACCTTTTGAATTATAATGTAGCTCACTAACAATATTCACTTTCATTCCTTGTACTTACACTAATTATCAAACAACTGCAATACTCATTATACTTATTAGCTGCTTTTACAGAATTATTAAGTTATTACACATGGAAAACTACAGATTTCATAAATAAAAACAGCAGAACAAAGATGTGCATTTCTAAGTTGCACACCAGGATGTGCAACTTCAGATTATTCTTTTTGTTCCTGCTTGCTAGCCTTTCTTCAAATAAGGATTCAAAACAACCATCAGGAATGAAGGAATGAACCATCAGAAACATAGTGTTGGCCTGAAAAGCTCCTGATAAATTTGTAATTATTGCCACTACTGTTTTGGGTAATTTACCCTGGCACGTCCCACTGGTTTTATGAAACACCAGGGATGCCCATGTAAAATTCATCACATAAGGTGCATGTGTCCAAGAAAATGGGGAAACCATCTTTATACAGCTGAATCAAGCAGGCAGAATGCCTGAATAGGAGTGCCTCTTGTACTTGCCATAATGGCGAAACAGGGTCAGTGAATGGAAGTATTAGTAGTATAACTAAGTATTAATAGTTTTCTAGATAGAAAGGGGTATAACAATAATGCTAAGAACAGAATGGATTTTACGGTGTGATACTAATGCCAGAAATGTAGACCTAGAGCAGAACCAGATATATAGAGATTTTAAATGCAATAGGCACGGGCACTTCAGGATTCATGAAAAATGTGTATTCATAATATGCGCAAGAAATGACTTTTTGGTTTCACATGGGTTTCCGGATTAGGAAATTCCCAGCACCTATTTCCATGAGTTCATTCCACGTTGTTATTACATTAGTAGCACATAAAATTGTAGCTCATTCTATCGTGCCGATTACTGTGAATAAAAATATTCAGATGGATGCTTAAAATGGGATTCCATTTACATACATACATACAAGTTCCTCAGTTTTGTATACTTGCATCATATGACATGTCATATCTTGTAAGTTTTAAGTACCACATTGGCAATTTTTTTGTTTTGTAAGCTCAGGCGGTTTAATTCAGTTGTTCAACAAATAGAATTTACCACATGTAAGAGTTCCCTGGCACTGCAAAGAGGAATAAAGAGAACAGCTGTTTATTTCTCACCCTGTACACACCACTGCTTCTGCAGAAGTGCTGGAGATTTCTTGCTGAACATAATAACTTCCATAATTTTCTTCTATGAATAATTCATACTTCATTTATCAAAAAATGCAGCCATTATAAAAGACTTTTATAAAGACTTGATCATTGCAAGTATCATTGCAAAACAGAAAACATTGCAAATCATTGCAAATGATATGTGATAATGGGTGGTGGAAGCCACATGAACAGTTAATGCAACAATTTAAATACTTTGTTCATTAATTTCTGTTTATCAAAGACACAACATGAATTATTATTCTTGTAATTAAAATCCATATTATTTGTAGATATTCTGATGGTCACTGTTGTACAGAATGGTATGCAGTATGTGGGCAAGCACACGGAGAGGCTGGTAGGAGAATGAAATATTCATACAACACTACCTTCTAACAACAAAGGTACATTTCACTGGTCTCGGTTTCGAACAGCGGAGGTGCTCAGAGCCAAGAGGGAGCGTAACCTGACATCTATTCAGGTTGTTCTGTCAAGGACTGATGGACACGGCTGACAAGAGCCCTAACAGCTCCTTGACATGGTTTAATGATAAATAAATACAACAAGTACACAAGCTTGGAAGAATTGCAGAATACCATGCAAATTTAGTGGAAGTAATCTGGAATTTGTCTACATTTGATTGGTGGGTGAAACAGGAGACTTTATGTTCAGTAAAATTCTGGTTGGCTTAAAGGCTATTTTGTTGTTATCATGTTTTTGTGTCTGTGTGGCATGGCATTTCTCTGGTTTGTGGCATTTTTATTTAAATGTCAGAGTCCAGCCTTGCATGGCTGCAAAGGATGATTTCTGTAGACTTTCAAATACCCACTGAGGTCATGGCATCATGAGTGTTGGGTCCAGAAACAGGAGCCAATTGTATTCTGCCAATAGAAAAGGTCACCACGTGAAGGCTCTAAACAATGGTGTTGAGAGCCTTTCACCATGGTGAAGCAGCTTGCTACACATGTGGCTCATGTGTTGTGTTTTTGGCAGTCATGGACATGCTGGTCTGTTTGGTTTGCAGGTAACTGACACAAAATGTTATACAACTTCCAAAGATTATAGCACAAATGTAATCAAACAAAAGCAGAGTATGCATGTTCTACATATTCTGTTCCCCAGTAATCAACAGGACCATTATCATGGTGATCAGAAACTAAAGTAAATTTAGTCCCACATTTCTATGTACATTTGTATACTAAAAACCCCTTTTTTATTTTCACTCTTAATGGGCTGGGCTGCTAATATTATCAGTAATTTTGTAATATGATTCATTCAGCCTCCATCAAAATCTCCAGATAACAGGAGTCTCCTTTTGACTCACTCAAAGCCCCTCAAGGATCCAATCCTGCACATATCTTAAAATAATCCCTAACCACTCTTAGTTCTAAACTTTAGTGACAATCAAAATTCATAACTTCTGTTCTCTCCAAGTACAAACAAGTTTAAAGAGCTCATAATTGCCATGTACGTGCCACGTGATTCCATCCACGTGACCGGGAGCAACATGGAGATGGGGTAACGTGACTCCCATAAATTGGCAAGTAAGCCACAGCCAGCTGCTCAGTCATTGATTGCTTTTGTTGCCAACCGACTTGGTAACAGTACGCAAACCAAAGTAAGACTAATCCAGTATGTCTCCTTACCGCTCATCCTGTCCATTCCCCAATTCAACCCTTTAACGCGAACGTCAACATCCGTGGGGTTGTGTTGCGGCTCACATTAAACTGGAGGAAACTTACCTGCCTCCTTGAGTCCAGTCGCACAGGGGTTCCTTGTTTCTTCCCACACACACATACACTCACTTTCTGGTCCTTCACGGGTGCACCGTGACAGTATGAATATGTATCGTCTATTGTACAAAATAGACTTTAATACTTTAATACTCAAGAGCACAAAAACATAACCCCATCCTTGTCAATTTGCTATAGAGACGTTTCCTGCCTGTGCCTGGGTCTCAGGCAGTCATTATGGATGCAGAAGTGTGAAAGGCATGGACAAACTAAGTCCTCACCTTGCAATTAGTGTTACATTTACAGCGAAGCCTATACCCTCGACTTCGCAGAAAGTGAAAGAGTCTGGGGCAAAATTAAAAACAACTGGCCGCTGTTTGCCTCAGGCTGAGGTGTCTAAAAATCTTGTCACATTAACTGATGGCTTCATTAAATCCCGACCACAACCCTTCAATATGCCTTAAGGCCCCTAGCAGGCCTCATGTGCAGGGAGGAGTGAAGAAGGACAAGTACTTCCTCTGAGGGCATCAGCAACACTGTTGATTCTCCCAGACAGATGAAAATGAAAAATATAAAAAAAGACAGCGGAGTAGTGTTGTTTTCGTCAACTAAATTTATGATGAAATATCTTGGTCAACGATCCTTTTTGACGTCATGAGGACAAGACGAAAAAATGTTTGTCATGTGGCTATAACTATAATGAAATATATCATGTAATATATTGACAAATAAAAACAAGACTAAATATGATTAACAAGATAAAAACTAGACTAAATTGTCATTGGTTTTCATTAACTAAAATTTTCATGGTATCTTTCTCATTAAAGTATGACTGAAATGCTCACACTTTTAGATGACTGAAACCTGACTAGACTCAAATGAATATGGACATGATTAAGACTAATAAAGACCAAAATGACATCTTGATGCTGTCAAGAGTAGCCTACACTAAAATTAAGACAGGTCACCAAAAACAACTATACAGCTAGTTATTCCTCATATTTTTTGTTCATTTTGTGTTCTCTGTGTTTATTACATCAAAAATGTGAACCTAATCAAATTGTACATTCTGAGCACATAATGTTTAAAAGCACACGTGTTTTAATAATTGTGCAAGACCACACATACCCCTGCCACTTACTAGCATCAGCTCATAACAAGCAAGCTAGTCTAATTTCAAATACACTGAAAAAAGTGAACAGTGGCTAAATTTAAACAAAATTACTAATCTGGAGATTAAATTTAGCATTGCCATAATGTGAATAAACCCCAAAAAACTGCTGTCAGTAGCATTATAGTAAAGTAAAAAATAAACATACTAATAAACATTAAATAGACAGCTTAGTTTAAAAGACAGTTACGTTTTAACGATAGTTACGGTATACTTTTTTTTGTGTATGCAGGTGAGCAAGTTCCCCATTTCCCTGTCCGCAGTAAATGTGCAAATACATTACATTTCATTTCTTCTCCTAGTGAAACTTAAAGATTTGGTCAATAAAGTTAAAAATGCAAGACCCATAAATGAGTAGGTGTGTCCAAACATTTGACTGGTTTGTAAGAGTTGACCTTAATCAGATGAGACCTTTTGCATGCATCCATAATAACAAATGTCCGAAGCTTTGAAACTGGGATGACCTGGGATTTTGAAACAAAAAAAGAGATGTTTCACTTGCCCTGTAAAACAAAAGATTTTTTGTCTGCCAGCCTGTCAGCTTTGCTGTTCCATTATTGACATTTTGTGCCTGGTCACATGGGGTTGCCGGTAGTCACGGCATGAAGCTGATTGTTACAAAATGCTGTGACTAATCTCTGGACTTAACGCCCAACATGGAATGAGTCAGGGTCGTTCCTGCACTCCTTGAAATCCTTAAAAGTAAGGCCCCTACTGTGCACACAGAAGACTGCAAAAGAAACATAAAACATAAAAATTTAAGTTTTGTATGCATTTCCTTTTGAGAAAAAACCTTCAGTTGGGAAAGTTGGGAAAAGTAGTCAGCAGGCTAAGAAGTAAAATAAATATGGCTTTTAAGTTTTTCAAGGAAAAGGGGATTAAAGAGCCAAATGGCTCACGCCAGATGGATCCTTCTTATGAAGGATGCCAGAACCAGTCAATAAGTCATCAGTGCATCCTGTTCTGCATAGAATACATTCAACAAGGGGATTACATGACACCATATTAATTCTTGTTTCCTTTACATCCCTCAATGTAATTGTTCATTGAATCACAGACAAAAACAACACTTCATATCTTTGAAAACATTAATCTGTGCATAGATGTCTTTGATTCAGTGGGACACATTGAACACATTGCTTTTGGTTATACTGATCGTGGGCTTTTATCCTGCAGTGCATCAGAGACCAGCATCAGGTCAGAATATATCATATCACATTTGTTATTGCTATTCTTGCCCGCAGGGACACAAATTAACAAGGTTGCTGGTATAAGAGGTTACGGCAGGAGTCGAGCAAACACAATACAGTTGGCATTTTATGCAACGAATATGTCAATACACTGCCAAAGATCAATCAAACTGTCCTTTGACACATCTGCCTTTTGACACTGTCATCCTAACAACTCAGGCCTTTATACAGACCGGCTTGGGATGTTAAGGTCTAAGTCTTTTGCACTTAAAAACCAAATTTCTATACGCAATGTGAAAAGCATTATTTGTGCTTCTGAGAAAAAGTGGGGAGTTGATTCACCCCACACATAAATTGTTTTGGAATTGCTTTCCCAAATTATTCCATTAATGACTGATCTATAAAGGCTTTCAATAAAAAAGGACAAAAGGGTCATTTAAGCGCAAACTCATCTAAAGGCCTATTTGTCAGGGTAATTGCACTCAAAACATTGCCATGCAACCAGTATAATGGGAATGATGGGAGGCTTTCTGAACAGTCATAGAATGTGAAACATAAATAAAGAAACAATTAACCCTGCGGATTTCACAGAGATTAAAGCAGTATGTCAGGTGATGACTGTGCGAGCTTTTTTGAGTGTCTTCTGAGAGTGGTTCCAAAAGCTATGGTCAAACATTAAGAATGACATTTAAAAAGCGATGACGGGCGCTGGGATCTTTTTTGCCATTTAGTGACCTTTATAATCAATACATAGCCATTCCATGGAAAGAAAAATTATTCATTCTAGTATTTGTAATCAAACTGATCAATCAGAATGCACTGCTGAATGAAATGTGATTTAGATGATTTTGTCCTCTTTTGATTTAAAGCCTTTATAGATCAATAAGTAATGGAAGGGAAATCTGTGTGCGGTGAATAAGCTCCAGCACACACTCGTCAGATTGCATATAGACATGAGTTTTGCTCATCCTGTCCTTGATTTCTAGCCTTAACCTCCCAAACTGGTCTGTTCATGACCTGAGTTGCTGGATGAGCAAATCCATTTTTTTTTTTTTTGCCATTTAGTGACCTTCACAACGAAGAAATTTTATTGTTGCCATTACACAGAAAGGTAAACATTTATTTTTTCATTTAAATAATTGTGTTCAAGAAGAACAGTGAGAACCCAGTGCTAAATGAAATGTGGTTACCATGCCACCTACTCTCAGTTGTGATTTACGTTTTAAATCTCACAGCTCCTACCCTTTTTAGTTAGGCACTTTCATTTAAAAGTCGAGATGAAAAACACCACACCACATGCGTCAGAGAAGGGAAACTGGACTCTCTGATGTCCTTGGGTCAATCATTAGCGAAACGGAAAATGGGAAGGAGAGAATGGCTGCAAACACAACATCATTACTCACTCTGGCCCAGATTAATAATAATGCCAGTGCAGGGGGGACCTGGATCGTTTTGCGAGAGTGTGCTTCACAAGTTTCATTAGCCTTCAATTAGCAGCCAACAGTGCTGGAGCGTAGTAACGCTGAGAGCCAAAAAAAAAAAACACAATTGAGCTGGACTGGGACTTACAGAAGAACATTGAGCCGTGCAAACATTTCCTTTCACCCTAATGAATGGAGGTGACCCCGGGCCCTCTGTTTGTAGCAGTACCTGCGAGACAGCCCACCTGTCTGATCTGCCGGCGGGGTCCTTCTTCGTGGCGACTCTTAATTATACTGCATGTGCACGGGAGAATAGAGGTGATTTCCCTGAATCTCCAATAGGCGCTTTTTAATTACCATGTAGCCGACGTGGAGGGGAGGCCAACCCGAGACTCCTCAGCCCATTAAAATGGAGGGCTTTAAGGAATCCTCGAATCCATCAGCCACACGCTGCTCTTCAAAGGCGCCAAGCGGACGAGTTGCTCTTGTGAGGATCACAGAACAGCGGCCCAGCGCTACTGTGGCAATTATCTGCAAGCAAGGAGTGTTTATTTGCTTTTTGGATTCGTAACTATTCGCATTAAGCATGCTTCCCGCTGATCTCTGCTGACAGTGATAATTAATTTGACACATGGAACTTTTTTGTTTGTTTGACTGCAGCCCTTTGTACAAGCAGCCTGTGTAAGAGCGGATCGTTCAGAATCACTCGAATCCGGAGTTATTGTTAAGGCAAAGAAGGACAAGCTGCATGTTTTGTACTGATGATTTATATGATTTGTACTAGTTTGACATATTTACATTAGATATTATTAGATAGTATTAGATATTATTAATATATTGCTATTTTACAAACGTCAAAACGGCAAGGATGTTGTCCTAGACAGGATTCCGAGCGATAGGCAAGGCAGTAAACTCTTGCTGCATGCATATAAAAGACACATGGAATGAAGAGGCAGAGCACAGGATGTACTATAAAGGGGAGACCAGGAATCAGGACGGGTAAATCTCTGCTAGTGGCAGAAAATATGAAAATATGTTGTTTATTGAAAATATCTCATTGTTTCACAGCACTAAACAACCCCATTAAAAAAACAGTTGGCGCTTGGCTTAATTCCAACATGAGGATGCTTTTCTAATAGGAAAATGAAGACAATCACCCATGCCAAGACACTGCTTTAAATGGTTCCATTTTACGGTTCTTTATTTGTCAAATTTATTTACTTTATCCCTGTCTAGTCACGTGTAGGTTGGATGTGACTGTGACTGAGCGGAAGAGATGGAAAGTGAGAAACAGAGAGAGAACCTTCATTCTGTGATCTGTTGTACAGTCCATGTGCACATGAGACGGTACAGGGGAAGGCCTGACAGATAATGAGACAGCCGAGGGAGAAAGAACTGCTGGTGCATTGTGTGCCAAACAGATACAGTGGCTTGAGTTCTGTTATTTGATAGAGGTGGACGATGTGGGATAATGAAGACACTCAGGGTTAACAGTGACTGCAGCTCAGTTGCTGAAGGTGACTTGTACATGGGCATAACGCAGCACAGAGTATTTCTGTGAACAAGCATAACTCAGAAATGACAAACAAGTGCCAAGTGCGGCACTTATTCACTAATGCAGAATCTACAGCGTCCTCAGCTTTTATACAAACAAACAAACAAACAAACAAACAAACAAACAAACAAAGAACAATAAATAAATAACAATTAATTTTTGGTTCTAGAAGAAGAGAAATAAACTACCTATGTTGTTGGGGTGCAATTATTTCTGTAAACTAGAACATGATCATGTTTTTAAGAACAGAGTTTCAAATGGGAGAAGCCTGATGATTGATAGCGCTCACACGATCTACTTCATCATTCTGTATGATTGAAACCTGCACCCATCAATACATCACATGTGCAAAACAGTAATAAAGATAATATTTCTTTCATGCTATATCAGTTATAGTCAATAACTGGTTACCCGTTGTTTTAAAGAATGTACAAATGTGGGCCTGGGAAACGAGTGGCTCAGATTCATGCAAATATCATCAATTTGGAATTGAAAAACAGAACAGACAGACACACAATCACTTGACACACACACACAACTGAAATGTCACTCTCTCTGCATTCCCCTTAAGTTCATCACTGGACATTAATCTCTAAGGGCACAATTTGTTAGTCTGTTGGTGCCGTATAAGACAATAAGTTGGCTACACACACTTTAATTGCCCAGTCGTGAAAAGCTAATTGTGAAATCAATATGTTTAATAAGTCATCTAAGTGAAAATGTTTAGCGTACTAATTATGTTATATTCATTTGGCATAATGGCTATTGACCATGGTGTCCTCACTTGATTAATCTTAAGAGAAGCATCTGGTTAGCAAGAGCACACAGAGCCAATTTCCCCAATCACAGCCTTCTAGAAAAAAATCTTAAATTTGGTTCTGGTAATTGAATTATTTTAACATAATAACAGATATTAGACTTACATTTGCATGCATCCTGACATCCCCAGTTACAGCTACTGGAACTTTCTCATCTTAACATGTATGTATTACATATATACATCCGTATAGGGGCAGTGGTGGCCTAGCGTCTATTTTACACTACATTAGAGCTGTAATTGTCCCTAAAAAGTTAGGCCCGTCCTGCCCCAAGCTCGACCCAAGTCGACTGTTATGCTGTGTGATGAATTTAAACATATGACAGGCACACAGTCAGTTTTTTCTGCACCTTTCCATACAGCCATGACCCTGTGAGCTTGTAATGTAAAAAAAACAGCTTTCTTAGCACAAATTATCAGGTTTAAAATATCTTCGCCAGCTGCTTGCCTCCATTTCACCTCATCAGCATCCATTTTCGCATCTCTCTCACGATAATGAAAATGGATCATGTGATGGTAGCCAAGAATTGCAAATCAACAAATGTTTAAAAAAACTTACACAAAAACATGCAAAAGACTACATACAATTATTTAGAATTTGTGTTATTAATATGCCTGAGTGGAGATGGGCAAAAAGTACTTGGACCGTCATGGTAATCTACTTATTGACAGATCCCCAGGCGTTCAGGCAAAGCTACAGAGAGCTTTTGGGCAGACCATTGACTAACGGTCATCGTCAATGTTTAGCTGAGATAAGACATTAATCCTTTGGACTCTAATGGGCTTTCATGGCCAGTCCAGCTCTCATTCATTTTCAATTCTAGCGTTTTGTGAGTAAAATAATCCTCTGTACAGTGGTTATATTTTCATGATCTCTTGGAAATAAAAAAAAGATTGCTGGCATGTTTTTTGTAATATGTCTGCATCAGTCATATTCTTTGGGCTATATTGCAAAAATCTGGAACATTTCAGACCCAAATGGGCATTTTGCCTTTGTAGCACAGTCGTCAAGCTGCATGCATTTATTTTTGAATAGAATTTTTTTTTTCTTTTTAATCCATGGTGGATTAAGTGCTCTGAGCATGTGAGGCTCTGCACATTATATGCATTATTAAAGGCAGATGTTGACATATTAGGGCTATAACTCGGAAAGGCAAGGCAAGAAATCAGCTAATCCTCAAGCGGAAGATTTTAATTCTGTGATAAATGGCTCTCCTCACATAGTAAAATGTGTTATTAATCGGTCCCTTTGTAATTAACTCTTGCCGCACCAAGACATGTTTAAAAACTTGATCAGATGGGTTCAATTCTTCAGACATTATTATTTTTAGCGTGTCTGGTTTATTTCCATTTCCATTAATGTCCAAAATACCCATTTCTTGCTCCAGGGAATGAATCTCTGAAATTTGACAATCAGTCTAATATTAATAATAACTTACTGCTATTTTACAGCTGATGCTGATCACTTCAGAAATTCAATAAAGATCTTATCACTGTACAACATAATACTGTAAAACCTACCAATACAGCCTCTGAAGAGGACTAACGACTGACAATTACAGTAAAGATGAAAATAACGAATCCTTCATGACATTGGGTTGTTTTTGGACATGAATCCTGCTGATAGTGCTTTTAAAAATCAGCAGGGGTCTCGCAGGGAGTGGAGGACAGCTTAGTGCTGCAATCATTGGATTCATCTAACTGGGCCGAAGTGATATTATACTCTGTGTCACAGGTTTCCATCCTTTGCTGGAGTGAGAGGATAAGCCCAGGATAAAGATGGCCCAGGAGGAACAATCGGTGTCAGTGGTCTCCATTTCCGATGTGAGAAAAATTTTTCTGCCCTCCCGAGCAGATAAATTTATTTCATTTTTTTGTATAATTGGCGCGGAATTGTCACATGGCCGCTGATTGTCCATAACACTACCTCAATCTAAGCCCATTACAGTTTTGCAGCTCACACGGGATCAAGTTCCTTTAAAAAGAAATCTGGGCTATTTGAGGTTGTAAGCGGCTGAGGAAAGCTGGAGCAATTTTAAAAGAATATAATTCAGCATGATGCAAACATGACGATTCAACACAAGACGCAACTTCTTAAATTTTTGTAAGAAAGCCAGAGTTGCAATTTTTCTGTCTCCCTGATTTCCATGGTGACGTGACCCTCAGTGCCCTAGCCTCTATCCTGGCCCAACACTCATCCCAGGGTGAGTGCCAGTGGCTGCCCTTATTTACTTATATCAAAACCCAATAATGTCACTGGCAGTTTCTTTCAGATATTTGCTTCTCGAGCACAGAAAGCGCAGATGTGCCCTTGACATTTCAGCAGGTTATTAACCTTTTGGGACAGGAGCAGACTAGGAGTGGGAGACCCAGGAGACCAAGAGGCAACAGTAAGAGATTCGGGAAGGGGGAGGGTGGTCCACACCTTGACACTCAACATGTTGCTGACAGGAGCAAATGACAGAGGACTGATATTTTTAGAAAGCTGTCAAAGAAAGAGCACACATGAGAGGAAAAGCAACGAGAGAAGAAATAAAGATTTGTGGAAGGATGGTGTGAAAATTTCCATAGATCAATCGAACACAAGAGCTGTTAGAAAAAGAACATTGAAAATGTATTCAGTTGAGAGGTAGATAAAATAATTTCACACAAACACTGAGGCAATATTGAACTATAAAACAGGATTAGAGTGTGTAATACCAGTGGGGAAACAGAAATCACAGGCATTGTGCAAAAGTAGTTTAATGTGACCAAAATCCAAATGGCGCAAGGGTTGGAAAAGAGAAAACAATAATTGCTCAGCACAAATAGTTGGGTAAAGCTTTGCATATACCGTGCGATGTTTGAGTTGATTTTTTAATGTGTGATCATTTCTCAAGTCAGGACGAAACGCAGCTTGAGCATGCATCATGCGTTGTATTGTGTGCACGATGTACGAGCACCGAAACGACTGGAACATTCGCACAGATGGTGCTACTCGGTGGGTTGGGGAACCATGGCATCACAGAATGCCTCTCATTTTGTGTGTAAACACCTACAGTACAGGCCACCATTTATACACACCATCTCATTCAATGGGTTTTATTTAATTTCATGACCATTTACGTTGGTAGATTCTCAAAGAGGCAAACTATGAATGAACACATGTACTTAATGTACTTAACAAAAAAACATGTTTAATATTCTAGATTCTTCAAAATAGCCGCCCTTTGCTCTGATTACTGCTTTGCACACTCTTGGCATTCTCTCGATGAGCTTCAAGAGGTCGTCACCTGAAATGGTTTTCCAACAGTCTTGAAGGAGTTCAACACCAGAGGTGTTTAGCACTTGTTGGCCCCTTTGCCTTCACTCTGCGGTCCAGCTCACCCCAAACCATCTGGATTGGGTTCAGGTCCGGTGACTGTGGAGGCCAGGTCTCCACTTTTTGTTAAGTACATACCTCCACATGTGTTCATTCATAGTTTTGATGCCTTCAGTGAGAATATACCAACGTAAATGGTCATGAAAATAAAGAAAACACATTGAATAAGAAGGTCTGTCCAAATTTTTGGCCTGTGTATGGTATACATTTCAGTCAAACAATGAACAATAAATTAACTTATTTGTAATTAAATGTAACGTCTAATGCAACAACATGTCAAAACATGCTGTACATACTGCAAACTAAGATTATAAGAACCATGCAACACACTGTAGAGTATAAAACACCTGTCATCACTCTCTGTATAGGCAAAGTTTTTATGAAAGCATACAAACACATACACAATATATGGAAAATACATCAAACTTAAGGCATATAAAAAAATAGGCATTTGATTCAGTATGCATCTAAATTTTTTTTTTAAATATGTAACGCAAACATTACAACTTTACATTACACACTGACAATGCATCCGCCTTATATAATAACAAGCACCAAAGACACTGTGTTATTGTAGCTCTTCATTGCAGTACCTGTCTCTTTTAGGTTGCAGGTTCTGGACACACGTTGTCATTGTGGCTGAACAGTCTGCCAGGTTGCTCAGCCCACGCCATCTCTTGCAACACTACATATAGTTGGCAGCATTTGGCGCCGGGGTTAAATTTGACAAGATGCCAATAAACCTTGTGAAGTGAGCCTCACAAATGTATTTAACCTTCCTGCAGTGCTCGCTGTGTAGCTAAAACGCCTTCTCTTTCTTTGGCTGCCATACCTGTGTTATGCTCACTTCACTCCTGAGGAGGCTTCGGGGGGAAGCAACAAAAGAGTTCCACATTAAATAAAAAATGAGCAAAGAGAGAGGAGGTTTCATTATTCATCTCACACTGGCATACCCAGCTCTCCTGGTCCCCAAAGGGAGCGGTATGAAATTTCAATTGGCATCATTCTGTGTGTTGAGTTTTAATGTCAATATCGCAGACAGTCTTCAACGGCCTTGCAGCCTCCCTTCTGACTCGAACACGAAACTTCAAAGGAGCACTTCTCCAAACCCCTCAGTCTTGAATTAAAAATGTTAACCTTGGAGACATGTTAACTACCCTGCAGTTTGTGTTGCAGAATTCTAATGAATGTTGTGATAATACCAGAAAATGGTGAAACGGTAGAGAAGCATTTGTATTTGCTTCTTGTTCATTCATGTTCTCATATGAAACACTTTTTAGATTTTAATCAGTTTAAAGGGCCCCTATGGTGAAACAAATCATATCCCAAAACGGATATGATTCTGACTAGATTAGTTTTAAAAATGCATAAATTACCTCTGCCAGAGGCATGATAATCATTGCATAATTGGAATGATGCTTTTGTGAATGGATTTTTAATTAGGAGTTTCGGTTCTCTCCACACAAGGCGCTCAGTTCTTTGACAGATGACCTGCTAAGCTTACAAATAGGAACACAATGCCGATCCAATACAATGCAAACACAATCGGACGAGTGCATGTTTACATTTTTATTTTTGTCATATGTCTGTGGGAGATCAGGTCGCAGCATGTTTCAGCATGATGCTTGTTGGGAACGAGAAGTCACTGCACCTCAGCTTCTTTCGGAGAGTAACTGGAGGCGGAGGTCTCATTGGCACAAACTGGCCCCAGACGCTGCAAAGCTGGCCGCGAGGACAAACTTCTGCCTCTGACACATTCAGCCTGCAGCTACGCCAGCCACATGCCAGCATGTGAATGCCAGGATATGTGTCTACCTGTTCCCGGGAAAAGCCTTCTCTGGTGCCTTTGATGTTAGATCTTGCATAAGCCAGTCCACATGCACCACAACACATGACTTAATAAGTAATTAAGAAAGATTACAGGCAGTCGCGTAATACTGATGTTTGCAGCCCGAACAATTTACAGACGAAGAATTTCACATATGAAAAAGTCATTTTTGAACAGGATCCAGATGGGTTTATGGAACATTTGCCCTCTCTAATAAAGAAGGTTGGTTTTAATAGACTTGTAAAAAGAGGGAAATTGATGACCATCCCATGGACCTCCCTTCAAGTTTCCAGGGTAATTTCATTTTAGTGTGGCGTGAATGGAAGGAAAATGTTATTAGTCCTATAGGTAATCTGCTCCTTTAGAGGAATCGCGGAATTTAATTGGATTTTGCGCAGAGCAGTGTGGTGGTTCGGCCCACTGTCCTTCTAATGACTTTACTGATGAAGCTTTGTTAACTGGTCAACATCTTGTCTGCACAACTGGATGTTTAATTTGATTGGAGATATGCTCCTAAGACTTTGCAACACACTCTGCTTAGACATGTGCCTTTTGATCAGACACAAGCTTTTTATTTCAAGAGCCGTTGATAGGTTTCCTGACCTGAATCTCAATTAAACTATACCCACCCCTTGCCCCCCATTGCTGTAGAGAGGATTAGGTGGTCCGAGATAGTTTAATACATGTCATTTTATCCTAATAAATTAATCATATTATCCTGCATCCAGTAAATTAAACATTTGGATGGCTTTATGCTTATAGATGGCACACAATTTAAAGGGGGGTAACTGTGTCCTACATATTGTGTTCTGTTAACTATTTATTTTCCTATGAATTGTTAAATTCAGTTTTATTGCACAATAATCTGAATGAACTGGACTGAACTTGACAAAGACTCCAGAATGGCCTTAAGATGCAGAAAATGAGATTGTCATTAAAAGAAAACAAACATATACAAATAGCCTACAGAAAAACAGTGGAACTGTTATAAACTGAAATAAAACTGCCTTAGGACAATTATAGTTTAAAAGATTGGATAAGCAATTTATTCATACATGTTTGGAACATTTGAAGGTGTTCACATAAAAATTCTATTTGGATTAAACTTTTTGGCATTCATTTTTAAAATCTTTGCTAAACTAATTAGCCTTTTTAGATTCAGTTTATTTAAAATCCTTAGTTGTGTAACTAACTTGGAACGAAAAGGTTATCCAAATGTTTCAATGTACTAAAAAAAATCACATAAATTAGAAAAATCAAAAACTATGTAATTTGTGCTTAATTAAAGTTCCCCACATAATATTTAGTGTGTGGGTGGTAGTAGCCTACCGGGTAACACACTCGCCTATGAACCAAAAGACCCAGGTTCAAACCCCACTTACCCCACAAACCCCTACCATTGTGTCCCTGAGCAAGACACCTAACCCTAAATTGCTCCAGGGGGGGACTGTCCCTCTAACTACTGATTGTAAATCGCTCTGGATAAGGGCATCTGATAAATGCTCTAAATGTAAATGTAAATGTAGTGTAGCATATCCGTGTTATGTAGACTGTAAATAAGGACTCAAGACTCAAGGCCTGTACAAGATTTGTGATATATGTATCATATGCAAGTTCTATCTGCTGCTTCTTAATACATTTACATTTTACTTAGAGATTAAAATCTACATTTTTGGGGTTCTCCGGTAAAATTAAACTTTTCCTTCTGTGCTTCTCATCCCCCGAGTTCTGTTGGAATGGATGTAGGAAGCTTTGGCACACTGATATAACCTGCATGATCTGTAAGAACTGATAAAGGCTGACCACCGTTATAATGGCCAGTCACCCGTCAAATTCTCTTCCTTCTGAGCAGACTGAACAAATTATTTCCAAATGCCTGGCAGCAAATGGTGGCCCCATCTCCAGAGAGCTGCAGCATGTCTTGCTGTTTCCACTTTGCCTCTTCCAGGGCTCCCTGCATTTGCATATCATTTCTCAGTACACCGCGTAGACCGATACATTTCAGCTCAGTCCAATTTTACTTGCATAGTTCTATTTATATAAAGACACTGTCACAGAGCAGCTTCACAGAGAGGCTGCAGCTCCTTTGGACCTTACAATAAAAACACTCACATTTAAAGCTGAAGAATACTGCTGCATTGGAAACACTGTTTTATGCAAAAGCCCCAGGTGCTTATAAATGTCCAGATCAAAACTGGCAAAAAGACTGAAGCTTCTGAGAACTAGTGAGTGCATCAGTCAGGGCTCTATTCCGCTCATTAATAATATATAATGGACTCATATAAATGTCTGTACGTATGTATGTATGTGTGTGTGTGTGTGTGTGTGTATCTATATAAACAGCATTTTTTTCACACAAGTATAATACTAGACAAATCCTCCCAGTGCATTCTTTCATTTTTAATAAGACGTGGTAGACTGACGTGTCTGCAGTTCCTGTCTTGTGCCAAAACAAATCTTGGATTTCCCTGTGAAGCGCATTCTACAAATTTTTTAGTAACCTTTACTGAGGAGTGGCTGAGGAGATTTAGATTTCTTTCAAATCAAATCAGCTGTTTCTGCAAGAGTTCCGTCCAGATACCGTGGGAAAAAAAACCTGAAACATATTCTCCAAAGATGAGAATGAAGAAAACGAACCAGCACATTCCCGAACTGGGGTGAGAATAACATTATTATGACATCAAGATACTGTGGATTTAGGTAAGGTTTTCTTGAGGTTTTAAGGGAGAAAAACCCTTACATTTACTTAAATTATGATTTAAACAAGCACATGCATTTATATCTGTTGTATGGCAACATCTGCAAGAGTTTATCATTGCTTAATGATACTCAAAGGAAGTACTTCAGAAGTCTGAGCTGCAGGTTATAGTTACAAGACTAAAGAAAATGTGTCACAACCTAATAAGAGAAGGAAAAGGATGTGATGAAATGTATGGCACAAAGCCGGCACAGGGCTGAAGTTAAACCAGATGGTGGCAGCATTGTGGAGTCCCTTTCTATTGAGACTGGACAGGCGCCCTCATCAAGAAAAGAGGGGATAATGAATAAATGCTCCAAACACCTATTGATGCCTTGGTGTAAAATCCTGATGCTCTTGCTCAGAAAAGAATCCTTGCCGCTACCCGGCAGGGAGCAACTCAAGCAAGAAATGACTCTCACCGCAAAGTTAAGAAAAGGGAAATCAAATCCATGAAATGCCCCTTAAAACATAATACGCCCCTTTTGTTGAGTTGAATGCCACTTTAAGCCGACCAAAGGTAAGGGCCAAGTGTTTCAAGTGGAGTGGTGTTATTCTCCGCTGAACGTAATCTCCAGCTCTGCACACTTTCGCCTGTGACATTGATGAAATACTATAGAGCGTGGCGCTCATTATTCACAGTTACTGAGTAACAGATGAAGCCTGCTCTGCGGTTTGCCTCGGGTCATTGTAATGAGTTTTGGTGAGACTTTTTTTCTACTTTTACAGGGCACTAAAAAATAGCTGAATAGAGCGGCTGGTATTTTTAAGACTGTTACAAGTGTGCGGGGTGACAACAAGCTGTTAAATGAAGCCGTGTCATGCGTCTGAAACCTTTCGGGCGTCTTTTTCAAATATTCATGGGACTTTTGATGTGGTGCGACTGTAAGTGTGTGTGTTGATTGCGGTGTTGATTGTGCGCCTGGTTGCCACCCTTTAATGTTCCTTTGTTTGATTTCACCGCCAAGCCTCGGAGCTATCATGAATTGTTCATATGAGGAAGTTTAAAAGGTGAAAAGGAAGCATAGAGGAGAACAGTCTCATTAATTACAACTTCATTCTCCTACAGCTTTACTGGCTCATGCTGACACAATGGCATCAAAGTCAAATAAAACACACACACACACACACACACACACACACACAGAAGACTCAAAATCTGTATGCCACACATTCAAAAAAATCATTACGCTGTCATCATTTCAAATACAGCATGCTTCTACAAACACCCACTTCATCTCATAGCATGAAAGCGCTGTAATGGGCGTGTAAAACCGCTGCTGGAAACCGACTCATACACCTTAAAGGGCACAGTGCTATTTTAAATTGTCGCTGCATCATTTCTACACCTAGAGATTTTTTTTTTCCCACGACATTCCCTCCTCCATGGATAGTGCTGCATGGTGCAGAGGCATGTGCTGAATGCTAGTGTCTTTGGTGGGACCTACTTCATTCACGCAAGAGCATTAGTAACACATGATGCCGCAAAAGCTACGGTCACTACTGTGCAACGTGCAACTTATCAAACAGCGATAATTCTGTATCGTAACGGCTTATACAATGGAAAGCGATATCAGCTTGACAGGAAAGGAGTTACCTATAGATGGCAATTTGCTGTGATAATTAATATTCAAGGTCGACTCCTGCCAGGATACCATTTGCATTAGCGTGGATTCAGCACTAATGAGACTATGTTCCCCCTCTGTCTTAATTGGATTGCAGCTCCGCAGTGTCTTATTGATGTTTCCACACTGCACTTGATCATGATAAGTAATGAGAACAACCGGTCACCAGTGGAACCCAATCACCAAGCCCATCAATGAACAGGGAAAAAAATGAAAAAAATAAGTACATAAATAAAAAGGGAGACATTGAGGACAAAAATGAACTCCAACATCCAGTCTGCAGTCACCCATGGGTGATTTGCCCTGTGGGAGGGGTTTCACCCTTCATATTACTCAGGCATGGGAAACGTAGAGAAAATGTAGCTAACAATTAGGCTTGGTATTGATGCATTTTTGCACGGTTTTGGGAATGTGTAATTTACATTGCCCCCTTGTGGTCTTTAAAAGATATTAATTCAGTCTCCATTATTGGTCAAATGAATGAATAGATATACATTGCAAGTCAAATTTAAATGTTGGCTAATGCCTCTAAAATCATTCATATTATCTATATTGCTGTTTAATTCTTACAGATGTGTGCATCAGCTGAAAGTAAAGAATGCATCAGATGCTGCGCAGCTGAGAGGGAGATGATAAATTATGCATGTGTAGAAGGAGGGATTTTGTACATGTTGACCAGGATTCCTGCTATGTGACACAATGACTGTTTACCATTTGCCGCTTGGGCGTTGAGTGGTAGATACAAGAATACTTGCAGGAACACACTCTAATTCCACAAAAGAAAGAAGCAAAACATCTGAAGAAGGTTAAAGATGAATGCACACTTGTTACAATGTTAACATTTCTGAATTCGAGGAGACTTGCTGTTACATTGGTTTGGGCCTGTAAGACATCCAGACACTCATTACATGACATTATTCTATGTAGTAATAGTACTGATAATATTATTGATATTATCCAAATTGCTCTTTATGTGTGCATCTGTATAGCCTGGATACTTAATATAAATGTAACTCAATGGTTTTCAATCATTTGTAAACTTCAGTATATTGACATTCCCTTTGCATGCTTGAAAACTTATTTTTGAAGGAAGTGCTGGAACTGATGCAGTGAATCTGCACTGCTGTGTTATAAATGGGAGTGTTTTGAAGAAAAAGCAGCATTTATTCTTCAATAACCTGATGATGGGACTAACTTATTTTTCTATATATTAAACAAGCTGCTGTCTTTTAGCTGAGGCAGTGCATTTAACTGTGACAGGCACAGAGTAATATAAAATGCTGCTCACACATGCACTGCAGTGAATTAGTAGCATAACCTTAGGCAAAACGTCCCCTCTGTGACAGAGAAAGGTGAAACGGTACACTGTGAACTGCGTACTTGTTCATAGGCCAAAAAGAAACAATGCATGCATCTTTATTACGTCAAAGCTGAAATGCCACAAATGAGTACATGTTTGACAAGAGCTGTTAATATGAATCCACAGATGTGTGGAACATTTGAGAAAAAAGCAAACATGCTCGTTTTAAAGAAGTAATTTGCTGGAGAAAAGCAGTGATTTGTCAAAACAAACATTCATATATTGCAAGACACAAAATTATATACCCTCTGCTAAGCACAGCAAAACACATTTATAGAGTAAGACGTTCACTGACAATGCCGGATGATACAGAAGTCTGGGGGACAATAATGGCATTATTATATACAGACAAGCTGTATGTAAGTGATAATTTTTAAAAAAGTATATCTAGTTAAACTAAACAGTACAGAATACAAAGTTTAAAAAAGAAGTTCTTCAGAGTAGAAGAATGTTCTATTGGAATCAGAGCAACCAATATCAGTCTTGCAGGAGTCCAGCTACTGAAGCAAAGCCCAGCTGTTGTGACTGATAAGATTTTATTTTGACCTATAATGATCACATTTCCATTATCTGATGTAGCCTGAAGCATTTGGCTCGGCATTAGGACCCTGGCAGACTGGGGAGATGCACAAGACAGCAGCAGCAGTGCAGCAAATTTGCTGAAGTACACAGGGGCAAAAGAAACATTTATTTTTATTCACGATGAAACATTTAAATGACGCTTTAAATCAGAACCATTTATCCAACCACTCAAACTTTTTAGGGGTTGGTTTGAAAACTCAACACATTCAAGCATATATTCATTATACCAGATAATTAAATAATTCAACATATACATGATTGCCCTTACTATTTCTTAATGCCTTGGTGCATGAATGGGTGAAGCTATAGCTAATTTGCTATTTGAACAGTAAGTGTTAAAATTGTGAAGTCTTATATGCCATTCAGTTTAAATGCTGAACAGTAAACAGCTAAATTCATGTATATATCTCCAACTCCTCTGTGTACTTTTTAATGAAGGTGAAGTGAAAGTGAAGTTGTTGTCATTGTGAGACACTATGCACACGGTGCACACAACAAAATGTGTCTTCTGCTTTTAACCATCGCCCTTGGTGAGCAGTGGGCAGCCATGAAAGGCACCCGGGGAGCAGTGTGTGGAGGTTACGGGACACAAACCTGCAGCCTTGCGGTTAACCGTTAGGTCTACACTCCCCTCCAATGACTACTAGTCAAGCCCAATGTCTTGAGCACCAGAACATTGCCTCAAGTAAACATATCTGTGAACAGTGTAATGATGACAATAACAAGCCTTGACACAGGTTGAAAGGCCTTTGATCACACCAACCTCTAACACACAGCAGTCTCAGTCTCAGTGGTATTAAAAAGCTCTCAAGCATGTTCCGTTTTTCACGGCCTTGTTGTAACCCTTGACCTTTACATGCAAGTGGAAATAACTTGTGCATTGTGATAATCATGCTGATGTGTGAACATGTTGGCTGGTGAGGATAAAAGAAGTGCTAGTGTTTCCAGTGCAGGCTTTATTTCTTTGTAAGCGCATTGTTGCAAGGAAATGCATTGAAATGCATGGATTTAGCTTGCGTTAAAATTATTATTTTGATGGCGACCTTTGAAGCAGATTAAAAACCTGCCTGTCCAGCACATATGCCTCTTACAGACACATGCTTCACTGTTCAAAAACAGATCTCATCTGATCTGTACTGAGGGGAGACTTGCTCAGGGCACAATGTGACACTTCACTGAATCTCATTACCATAGAGCTGGGAAAGCAAAAAAGGTCCCTTTTATGTCACATAAAATATACAACAGCTGTGCTATTTCTAAAACTAGCCTGTATAAGCTAATGCCACATGTTAAAATTACTGAAGAAGCATAAAACGTAGTGGCTGAATAGGTGAAAAATCAGTATTGATTTTGAAAGTGTGAAGAGTTAACAGGGACCAAAAGTATCATGGTACTTCCAAGCAATGCAATTGTCTTAGCTAGTTTGAGCCAAATGCATTTGTCATTTTCCCGTCCAGTGCCCATCTTGATTAAAAATCAAATGCACTTGCACTGGTGGCCATGGCCCTTAAAATGAGGTTTAGTCAGGCATATTGTAAGGGCATTGATGTCTGAAGGCAGTGGAACAGAATTGCGTGATTGACCAATGAAAGCTTGTCAATAATGCAACCTTATTTAAGGGCACATTATTAAGGTTTGTGCGTGAGTAAGTGAGTGAGTGAGTGACTGAGAGAATGAGATTATTAAGGTTTGTAACCAGAAATAGAAATTCATATATTTTGACTTATATAACATTGTTACACAAATAAATGACAATTAAACAAGCAAAACAGAATTAGGATGTGCACTAAATTAATTTGCACCAAGTATTTCAACTGGTTAAAAGAGGGCTGTAGAATACAGGCAAAAATAAAAGGTTGGAAAATGGCAACCAAACACAGTGCCATTAAAATGCAGCTTCTTCATGAAAAACTTGTACAGTGTAGCAACATTAATGGAGTTCATTGGTCACTAGGCTACAGCTGCAACATCTACTTTATGCTCCAGTGTGCAACTCACGTGATGGAGCCTTGGGTGACAATCCTTATTGAAGTCACCCAGAGCTCCTGTCTCCATGTGTGGGAGAGGCGCAGGAGAGACTGGGAGACTCATTCCTGCTGCTCGGCCTCTCCAGCTTTATGTAATCATCCTGACACAGCCCTGCCTGCAGCATGTGGGAAAACTTGCCACACACTCCGGGCAAGGTTGTGGTTGAGAGAGCAGTGCTTCACTACAAAAAAGCCAGGGCTGTCTTACTCACTGCCTACTGTTAAAGCCTCATCTGGCATTTTTGTGTTTTTATCATGATATCCCTAGCACAAATAATGGCTTTGCTGGAATGGTATCCTTATGCTAAGAACTTTAACCACAATCTTCTTTTGCTAAGTAAATATGTATATACAGTTGAGGCCAAAATTATTTGTAACATTTTCCTAAAATTCTTTTCAATGTTTGCAGCATTGATGATATAATCAAACATTCACCAGTGCTATTTAGAAGCTTGTCATGTATTTTGTAATGTAAAATATATGTATATTTTTATATCAAATATAGTAAAACAATGGGGTGGTCAAAAATATTAGCCCCATGTGAAAGTTTGCTTTCAAAACACACCTACTGCAATGAACCAATCAACTTTGAAACCCTATTGTGCAGTCAATTTCCTTTCTAACAACATTCAATCAGCATAAAAAGACTCCAAGTAACAGGGCGTTTGAAGTAATGAGAGGAACTACTGTTACTAACCATGCCAAAGACACGCTAAGGGGGAAAGCTACAGTGCCAAGTACAAGGAGATGAATTCTGAAAAAAATAAACCCTGGACGTCGCCATATTTGCAAGACATCAAGAACTTTGGAGAGTAAAATAATGTCAAAAAGAGGTCCCGGAGAGATGATTGATGATTGGCGTTGGCCTCTTCTGGAGAGCTGTGAGGGCTCTTCAACGTGGTGGGTTTCAGGGCCATCGTCCCAGAAGAAGCCCTTTACTCAAAGAGCTGCACATCAGATCCCAATATGAGGTATGCCCCTTAAAGGTGAAGATTAGTTTTGGAAGTCTGTGCTTTGATCTGATGAGACTAAACTGGAACTGTTTGTGCACATGGATGTTACTTATGTTTGGAGAATAAAGGGAGAGGCACAGTTAAGCATGGTGGTGGAAGCATCATGCTGAAAGGTAAAAAAAGAAAGTGAAAGTGAAGTGATTGTGATTATGATACACAGCACACGGTGCACACATTGAAATGTGTCCTCTGCTTTTAACCATCAGCCTAAGTTAGCAGTGGGCAGCCATGACAGGCGCTCGGGGAGCAGTGTGTGGGGATGGTGCTTTACTCAGTGGCACCTCAGTGGCACCTTGGTGGATCTGATTACGGGGGCTGCTTCCTTAACCGCTTGACCATCACTGCCCCACTGCTGTGGGGGCCCAGGGAGACCAAGGGAGCCTTTACTCGGGTGCATGGCATCATGAAAAAAAAAGGATATGTTGACATTTTGAGATCGAATGTGAAAAGCATACATCAGAATTACTTCAACAGTTCCTCAAGGATACCAAACCAAGATCTTGGAGTGTCGGAGCCCAGACCTCAATCCTATTAAGAACCTGTGGTGGATGCTCAAAGCTAGGAAGACCAGCTAAGAAAAACCATCAGGAGACATGTGCCAACCTAGTCAATAACTACTCTGAGAGATTGGTGTGAATTAGGGCTCAGAAAGGGTACACTATTGACTATTAATGGACTAGTGTATCAATATCAATAAATTTGGACTAGTGCCTCAACTGTAGATAAGTTTCATTGCTCTTTTGTTCCTCTAAAATTGTGCAGGTGCATCATCTATCTGGAGCACCTACATCCGGCCTCAAATCTATGCTCCTCACATTGTTTCTTCCCCGCCCCGGGACCAGAGAGGAATCAAAGCATTAGATCCCGCAGCCGAGAAGCTTGCCGCATGTTTCATCTCACTGATGGTCTGGCAGGTGCAACGTTTTCAAAGCAAAGAGGTGGGCACCCATGAACGGCGGTTGAAGGGTTCCAATAGAGGCCTGTCAGCCTTCACTCTTTTGACCTTCTGTGGCGAACGCATTGAAACTTCAGACGCCCGGGTGATGACAGGGGTTCCACTGACAGCAGCAGGGAGTTCTGCGTCTGCTCGGCAAAGGCAAGCTCTCGCTTTGCAGAAAGGAAGAACACGGTATGATTGTCTTGACGCAAAGACAGAATGACATACAGGATGATTCTGACAGCATCAGGAAATTACTTGTTTCAGGATGGGTGAGCAATGTATGGTTGTAGAAGGAGGTTAAATTCCTTACATTTAAATGTGCAGAAGACACAAATCTACAGGATTTTGTTGTGTTCGAGTCACTCTGCTCTGATTGGGTTAGACAGTGGATTCCCTCTTAATTGGCCTACTTTGCACAACATTAGTGTCAGTTGACATGAGAATTTGTAGGAATAAGCTTCTTCTTGAACATTCTTTAAACATTTATAATTCGTTGATCTCAGATTTGTTTTCCTTTGGCCACATAAGAATATCAATTTAAAAAAAGGACTCTAAAATTTATTTATATTAATATTATTCTAGAAGCATATTCTAACATCTAACAATTATTCTGTTATTTTTAAAGTTAAGGTGAACTATTTCAGACCATCGACCAAAAATGAATCAAAAAAAGTTTCTCTATGTTGTCAGTTATGGAGTCAGTGTCAGGCAGACCCAGTGATTTTCAGAACAATCGAAGGTTTGACCATAACAAACATTGTAGTCGGAAAGACAGTGTTGAGAAAAAGAAGGCAAAATCGATTTGGGCAAAATCTGGTCTGCAGGGGTGCTAGGCCTTTTTACAGTTCACTATTAAGACAAGTTATACGAAGGGACACTTTTCAAAAAGCAGACTAAAACAAAGATGTATTGACGAACGTAAGAGTTAATAGTAATGTGGCATTTGAAAAAAAAAAAATAATAATTTAAATTCTATCCTTTTCCCACTTTGTCTTTGCATGGCCCTGCCAGAGCAGTCTGGGTGCTTGAAGGGTTCCAGAGAGTTGTAATGAGCCTTGCAGTTTCCCCAAGCTGTATACTGTCTGATGTAGAACCAGAGCAGGATTTGGGGGGGGCTTAAAAGTAATCCAGAGATCGTAGGAGATTTATGGGCAGACAAAGGTGAAGTTCTTCATTTGATGACTTTCTTTGGAACTGGAAAAAAAAGTTGTGGACTCTCTTTTACTGATTGGCCGCTGGCAGAGATAAAGGTGTGTGTTTCAGTTGAAGGTACAACCTTGTTCTCGTAAACACATTCAGAATGTGCAGTCCTGTTATATTGTCCTTTGACAATATAACAATTGCATTAGCTTGTAATTTAAAAATCTGACATGTTACATGTTTTGTCCCTACTTTGATCCTGTCATTCTTAGGAAAGGCCACACAATGTTACTGTAACATAATTTATTACATAAACATCACAAAAAACCTTTAAGACTAAGTAAACTAAGAAAACTAAGTAAAATATCAGAAGAACATATTGTGGGATCTGTGCTTGGGAAACAGGGAACTATTCTATAAACATTAACTTTTTTTTTTTACATTTTTTAATTATTTTTTTTAACTAAATGTAACTATTAAAGCTTGGCAAACTACAGTAATATATGAGAAATTGATAAACATTGCATTTGTAATGTAAACAACACTAAATGTGATACCATGGTATTACTCAATGTAATACCATGGAAGTAATCATTACAGAGAGTGTTATGAAACCAGTGCTATCGTGGTTCTCTTGGCAGCTGCAGAGAACAGGAGAACTGAACACAGCATGTAGGCCTACATGATGAATCACACTTCTCTCTGTACTGTTCACACTAATTATTGTTCTCACACTGGTTCACCAGAGACATGTGCGGCTTTGGATTAATTGCTAATTTAATACCAAAATGAGTCTCCTGTGCCTCAGACAGAGCGGAAATCCTCAATTTATGGAAATATATCTGTGGCACAAAAACGGAATGCATTTAAGAAAAACACAGCATGCTACTTGTATTAGTAGATCCTAAAATAGTTTTACAAAATGTGATTTCATACATATACCACACAAATAATTACTTCTATGCTACGTGATAATATTCTGTACCAACCATGGTCTCTCAGCTGCCAAGTCATTCGTTGAAGACCATATATAAAAACAGATCCATATTACACCTACCCAATAGGTAACACGTTGACATTGAACATGGTATTAAAGGGTGCTATTTGTATTGCCAGTGACGAGCATTTATTTGCCAGCAGCAGAGTGCAGGGTTGGGCGTCTTGTCTGGCTGGAGGAAAAATGAGCGTGCACCGCATGTCAGCACTGCCAGGGAAAATAAAGTTCACAGGATCCCAGTTCATTCGGACCATGTGTGTAATCAAGTCAGTGGAGGAGAAGCTCTGCCAGCTTGTGACAACCAGCAGTGCATCTAAACGTGAGATCAGAGGCTGTCGGAGTGCCCGATGTGTGGGGCTATAAATTAGGGCTCTAAATTTGTTCCATGAGTGACGGTGCATATCTAACTTCCACCCGCTCAGGAAGCAACACAGACAAGAAGGCTATTTCACATAATTAGTGTCAGGTTATGTGAGGGGCTTTGTTTTAGCAGTGCCAAGATACGTGCATGGTCCTTTTTTGTAAGGCTTGTTTGCTGTATAGTATGGTCACAATATGTCACATTTTGTGCACGCAATTAGCCCTCTTGTGAGGCTAAATCTGAAACTCATGGATCACATTTTTTCCTTATCTGTGACAAGTGGTTTTCCTATGACCGCTCTCCACACAAGCACGTTCATCTTAAAGCAACTGACCTCAAAGAAAAAATAACTTTTAGTAATGGTGTTGGTAGATAGGGATTAGTAGTCCCGTTGGGACAATGGCAACCAGCATTAGTGTTTAAAACAGGTAAATGACAGGACATTAGGTGATAGATTAAAATCTATTTTGCTTCATTTTTGCATTGTCCCACACAGATGGTCTGGCTGCATCTGGTAACTCTAGAATTACTTTGCTGTTACAGATAGAGGCATACTTAGCTGTTACAGATAGAGTCTTTTGAGACCCTAGGCACCGGGAGTCCCTCCAACTTGCATTCACCACAATTACCTTAAAGTTTGTCAGCACTTGGGGGTCCCTCACAGACCAGTGACAGGTCAGAACTGCAGTTAGGCCAGTGTAGCATTTGGTTGTCCTTTATATGCATCCATGTCCTGATGATCCAGTCGGAAAGGGGGTTGCTGATGACTTACAGGCATGCTATGTGGAGAAGACCAGATCTAAATTGCATCTTTATTGCTCACAAATTGCAGATGCCGTTAAATGTTGACCAGTCAGACCACGTAATGTATGGCTGGCATCACTATCAGGCTAAACACATATCTGATTATACTGTGGTGAAGGTGAGGCTTTAAAGGCTGTGCATTTTTACATTGCGTTTGCACTTTATAAATTCATTCACGACACACCCTTATTATAAAACACTAAATATACTATCACAATTTAATTATGGTCTGTGAAAGACATAAAGTCATGTACCTCTTGTTTGCAGCATCATCACTCATTAACAGCAACAAAAACAGGATTATGTTTTGCCACATATTCAGAAAAAGAAGGCTGCGTTTCCTAACACTGCAAAAGAGGAGAATTTAAGAGAAAAATATCCCAGCACCTTAAAAAACAGAAAAGAAGGCAATCATTATATATAAATGAGCTATCATTAAACTGGCCAATTTCCACAAATTCTAACTTCAGGTTGTCCCCATAATCTAAGATGATGCCTAGTGGATAAGGAATAAGAGGCAATCATCTTCTATAAGGGCATTAATCTTTTATGAAATAGACTAGATTATATAAAATAGATTATTTCCTTGTCTTAGTGTTTATGAACAGACTTAATTCCTTGAGAGTTTCTGTTCACTCAGAAACTCTCCTTCTCCTACAGCTTCGCACTTCTGCACGAGGGAGGCGTGATTTATTGATATCATTTGACCTGTTAAGGCAACTGTCTGCCAAAGGCTGAAGATTAAATGCCAATGTCTGGGCTGACGGGACCCCTGCTGCTAATTTTACATGATGTATGGAGCTAATACCATTTCTCCAACTGCAAAAGGTGTAGCTGACCGTCGGGTCAGGACCTAACCACAGAACCAACATAGACCAAAACGAAAACATGTAAATGTGAACCTAGCAGGCATTAACGGATGTGGGATGAGGTGTGTGTTGGGGTTTTTGTAAAGAACAATGGATGTGTCCTATAATGCATAGAACAATGCTGAACTAATTTCATGACGTTAGAAAAGGTATCATAATATACGTATGACATTTATGTGCATAGTTTATATAAAGTTTGACCTTGCATTGTATTGTAAACAGAACATGTTCCAAAATATGCTACATTTCTTGACATTTACTGGTCACATAAAGTTTAAACCATAATTACAGAAACATGACAGATGTTGTCAGATGGCAGATGGTGTCAGACAGCTGCTTCCAATGTTGGCAGGTTTAGAGGATCAATGTTACCTGATATAGCTCCTCTTCAGCCCTCTCTGTTTCTCTAGCGGTGTCGCTGAAATTGCTTTACCTGTCTCTCTTCACACCCTTTACCCCTCATGCTTTACGGCTGCCGTAGTCCGAACAGTATCGGAACAGGTTGTTCAGAATATACATTTAATTGACAGCTTATGTTCAATATAAACATTATAAAGGCTTACGTAATGGAAGTGGTATGAAAGATATGCACTCTTTCTATAAGGACTGATCTTGCAACAGCACCATGTCTATCACATTCAGTCAGCAATCTCACAGCTCAGATACTGACATGTTGGATAATTACAGATAACACATTTTTTAAAAGAAAAAGAATAAGCATTTCTTTCTTTAAATGCTACTAGTTTCTGCATTTAACTACTTTAAATGCCTTGTAAGGAATATAAATTTGCTGATTTTGTTGTAATGTAGTCAGATAGGTCATTAGTTGAATAGGAGCTCACGGACATGAACGTGTCGTGCATGCTTCATTTGGATTGCTTTGGCATATTTGCATTAAATAATACCTTGAACACGCACTGAACAAAAACAATGTGTTTAATGTTTCCAGAAACTGATTCTTAGCTCAGCTTGATGGCTGCTAGTCACCAGGCTGCTGCTGGCTGGAATACAGGATCTGGCACTCAGGCAGTCAGAGGAGGTGCAGTTGCCTCATTAGGCAGGTGGGTAACATGAATGTTCACTATGCCAGGAGACACGGGCCAATTTCTCTGCAGAAAATAATTTCAGCCATTCCGGTGAAAGGAAGCTCTTAGCATCACCTGGTTTAGTAGGGTAATACATATTTATACTAATTGACAGAATAAGGCTATTTTGTTGGGAGTTTTTAATCAAGGCTGCTTCCTCAGCAGCAACAGCGCTGGGTCAGAAGGAGCCGTGATCATGCTGACATCTCCAAGCAAAGTGCCAGAGCGAGTCAAAGGTTAATGAGAGGGCACCTGGTTGGGAGGATGAAGACATGGCAGCTGGAAGAATGCAGGGATTAGCGAAGCTCACATATCAAAGAGCCACGAGCCTCCAGTGAGCCCGACTCTGGGCTTTGTGTGAAAATCTGTCTGGATCTTGGCCGCTGGGACCGGCAGGCCTTCCCCTGACTCCGGTCTAATCCAGCATCTGAACTCTAGCACTGGGGGAGAAAGTTCATCCCGCAAGTTGATGAACTGCCGAATATGAATATTTGACTTGGTGAAGTAAACTTGAAACTGCTAGAGAAATGCAATTTCAATAGAAAGCCAGCATTGATGTTTTGGAGTGTACCTGGTCTACAGAAATTGTATAAAAAAGAGGATCATCTTGATGACATGAGACTAAACTGTTGCTATGAGATTTTTTGAGGATTTTTTTGTGCTATTGTTACTCAACCAAAAGTTTTTTCTCATGAGCACATTTTCTATTCTTGCATTGCATTTTGCAACACAGACCTTATTATTGATTATAAATTAGTGCATTAGTGCAAATGTATTGGAATTGATTTTAAATACATGTAAAATAAAGGCTTCCTTAACTAGGATTGTCTATGAAACACATTATATTGAAATGTAATGTTAATACATGTTAATGAATACTGTTCATTTTATTTATATCTTTTATCAAGATGTTTTTTTTTTTATTTTTGTTGTTGTCAGAAAGAGCTGCGAAACACAGTAAATGTAATAATCTTCATATATGAGTAGGTGAAACTTACATTAAGATCAAAATCTCATTATTATGACAGCATTACAGAGGCAATCAAAAAGTTGTTGTCAGAAATGAAACCTCTTGGTTACACAGATGGAGCCGGGTTGCTGGGTGGATGTAATATAACATGCAGTTCTGTGAAAGGAAAATACATTAGATGTTCCAACTAAGGGGTATTATTTATTTATCTCTTGTCATCTGTGTGAATAATTTATGTTGTATTGGAAAAAACTATAATAATAACAAAGCATCATGACAACAGTGTCAGTGCAATAAAATGTAATACTGCTTCCGTTCATGAACAGATTTTCAGTGAGATGTCTGGAGTGACCCCATGAACTCCATTGTCCCTATAATCACAAAAAAAACTTTAAATGACATAATATCTGTTCATCAGTGGCCAGTAACTGGGGCAGAAGCAGATGGGCTCCAGCCTGTAACTATACACTTTTTGTAAAGGAAGACCTGCTTAATAAAATGCAGTCAAATAAAATGACCAGGCACTGTACAGAAATATTTGCTAATTACTTTGTCAAGAATAACAGACAATAGGAGACCTACTCGCATGACATTGTAGAAATTAGCCCATTTGGGGCCAGTGATTTGTTTCATGAAACATCTTAATATCTCCTGAAAATGAGGTTCCGGTCATTTAGCACCATACAGTTTGGCAGGGTGAAGAACACCATCTGAAAGAAATGTAGCATTCTGGTTTCTCTGCTCATGGTGTGATTTTATGGTAATTTTAAAGTGTTACCTTATTTGATACGAAGGACATCTAATTGGTTAGACATTGTTTATTTTATAAATGACTGTGGTAGTGGGAAATGTTAATCTGTTAATGATGGAATATCTGCATACATGCAGAGAGGAACTTTGGTGGTTTTGGATTTGAACCCACAACCCACAATCGCAGTTCAGGTCCTAGCAGGTCCTCTTCCTTACCTGCTATGCCAATCACTGTGAAAATGCATCAAATGTTGGGATTGTTGGCTAGTGTACACTCAAATCTATCCTCATGATTTACACAAATAAACAGTCAAAACACACACACAAAAGAAAATTGTATTTAATTATGTTTGCACATGTGACTTATTGTCATGATCCGGTCTGGAAGGGGCTACTCTGGTGTTGGTCTGGTGTTATTATGTTTCCTGATCGTTTTCACCTGTGTCTGAATGTATAAACCTGCCTTGTTCGTGTCTGTTTGGTCGGGTCATTGTTACTTGATGTCTTCCCTGTCCTGTTCACCATGTATTAAATCCCTGTTTCATGACGTCATGCTTCCTTCTTCCTTGCCATGTCCAGACATCATTCCAGATCTACTGCCTCGCCATGTCAAACCAGGTATGGAAGTAGTGTGCATGAAAACTGTTAGTCATCAGGCTGCATCTGGTGGTGATGTTCATGCCTTAAAACTGATTCTGATACTAATGATGGCTGACAAGATCTGAAATTGTACAAATAAATCTGCAATTATTACAATTAAGACATTATTTTTTAATTCTCTTCTACCTTTTCTGAAAAGCATCTAAAATGAACATAGCGTTTTTAATTTTATTTACTAGTCAGTGAACCCAACTGAGAGCCTGAGAAGCATGTTTTGTTGTTGGACATCTGCTTCTATGGTTGTCAAAAAATGCTGATTTTAGACTGGACAGCTCTCTTTAGCAGAGTGATAGACAACCACTGTTATCTTGCTTCAGCTTTACTGCAGAATACTCAAAAGGGCCAGACCCTCGTTTGCACTGGCTTCCTGCAGGATGACAGGCCCGTCAAAAGAACAACATATTTTAACAGCACCAGCCAGCCAGACATGGGCAAGATGAGAAATCCTGTCTAGCAAAGATTTTTAGAAATTCTTAAAAACAATTAATTTAAAGTAATTTATAGCAATAGGCATTTAAAACATTTAGCTTTATTTTTTATAATAAATTAAGACCTAGATAGATCCCATAATAGATATTTTTTCTGTTTCTTATGTGTGGAAACTGTAGGCAATTTTGTCTTTTAATTTTCATTCATCTGTGCAAGAGCATGAGACAGAATTAAAAAAAGCTTCTTTGAAAGAACAGATGAGTCAGTTTCAAAACTAATCTTCTCAAATATATTTCTGCAGTACAGAAGCCTTTGTCTATCAATCCTGCCATCTCTGCTATCATCAGGAGTGTGCATGATGTGAGAATGTCCACATCCATTTAGGAGAGTTTAGTTTTTTCTTTTTATTGTGATTTATAGCAGCTGCTGAAGCAAAATTCATTAATTTTGGTGTCCCTGTGCAAAGCCACTTAAAAGCCCTGTCTACACTTTGATGCTTTTCAGAAATGTTTGCCAATTTGAACAAAAACATGTGCTAATTGAATACATTTAAAACTAACATCAAAATATTGAAGATGTAATTAATACATATTTCAATAGCACTTTTATTTTGAAACAGTTTGAGCAGAATCTGATTCTAAGTATTTAAGGTCATGTTGACCGTTGCCTATTCCATTCCGCCCTTGCAGAATATTGGAGGTGTCGCAGCAACATCACAAGATCACACATCTCTCTGAAGGCGCCTTGGCCACCATAATCTGGTCACAGCTTGCCGGTGCAGGCATTTCAGGCTGGGAATTGGTGAAGGTTAATACCATGTCAATGGAGCCGGGCCTGCAGACAATGCTGAATCCATTTCATTGCCGTTGAGACATCAGGGCTCATCACGACCATAACACTTCCACATAAATGTTGAGCGAGGACTTCTGAACTGTAAGGTAAATTGCTCTGGGAGTGTCTGTTGTGTCAGGTAAATGTACCTGTTGTTGTCCCTGTCCCTGAGCATACATAGATGAAGATGTTACACAAATGTATATATGAGAGTTCACATCTGATGCAGTCAGTGCTTGAGTTTTAGAACAAATTCAATGCTGCTGATCGTCAGTCTGAATAAATAATCAGTGTGTAGCTAGTAACATTTTATTAGTTTCAAATGTGAAACTCACAGCATCATCTTTTGTCTGTGTTGACTTTCCAAATGAGCCCCTTAATCAAAGTAAGATATTACTGCTGCCTTTGTTTATAAAATTTTGGATGACATGTTTAAAGGTTTTTTTGTTAGGACTGACACTCCCTGCTGCTCATTAGGAAGTAGGAGTATCGTGAGGATATCAACGCTTATTTTATATTATGCTGACTACAGCTCCGTCCTCGCTTCTGGTCAATGTCCCTGAGGGTGACAGGCTGGGGACAGGAGGAGAGGGAGAATTGTGGTCCTTCCTGTTGGAAAGGGTTCACATTTTTCATCTTCATCCAGTCCCCCCCAGTACAGGCAGTGGTGGCAGTCAGTTGTCCAGTGGTGGGACCACCTCCACTCCACTGTGGGAATGTGGGGAAAAACTTTTTTCACACAGCACACAATTTCCAGCAGAATAAAAAATGATTCAGACCCATAATGTGAAGTCATGGCCACTAGAGGCAAGAGGCTGTCAGGACCAGAACTTCATTTCATCATGAAATAATCCATCTTGTGACGCAGAAAAAGTGTTGTGAACAAAGTGAAACTCCTGCAACCCATACACCTAAACTACACTTCCTATACATGTACACACACACATACACAATACCAGTCAAAGGTTTGGACAAAGCTACTCTGTGGTGGTTATGGTAATCAGTAAGAGCAGGAGAAATATGTTTGGGTAATATGTTTGATGAATCTGTTTTTTCAGAGTCACTTTTTACCTTCAAGTTTACCTGCTTTGTTCACTATTCACATTCATGAGATGTTTATTAACATAATTTAACATAAATTTAACATAATTTATTTTATATTTACATATATGTATGTATGTATGAATGATGTATACACAATGTATACACACACACACACACACACTACCAGTTATTATGTGGTGGCAAATTACACATTTACATTTACATTTACAGCATTTATCAGAGCGACTTACAATCAGTAGTTACAGGGACAGTCTCCCTGGAGCAACTTAGGGTTAAGTGTCTTGCTTAGGGACACAATGGCAGTAAGTGGGATTCGAACCCGGGTCTTCTGGTTCATAGGCGAGTGTGTTACCCACTAGGCTACTACCACCCTGCACACATAGAGAGAGCTAGAGAGAGGGAGAAAGCGAGAGGTATATATAGAGTGGTCCACCACAGATATTGGGAGAGAGTCTTTTGTGAACTCTTAAATCCAAAACAGTCATTTTCTGTAATTGTTTGTAATTCTTCTTATGCTCATCATGACCACTTTCTTCTCCTGAGGTGTTTTTTGCTTAATGTGTGAATGAAATCAAGGCCCCCAGGCCATTGATTTCAAGGCCTTTTTTTCTCCCTTCAACTTCTCATAAATTGCCCTGAAAGCACAGTCCTTTCCTCAGACATAATTAATATCCTCCGTTATCACATGCACAGATGAATTATTAACAAGCGGTCAGGACGCTGAAGATGAAACAATACACATCAGAGCTGAAAAGGTCAATGCCACGTTGTTTTTTTATCTGCCTGAAACACAAAAAGAGCTTCATAATTAATACTGCATTCATTTTCATTCATACATCACTTCATATACTGTGTTCTAAATCGACTTGTACATTTTTTTAAATATAAGATATGAATAACCTTTAGAATGAAGGTCGATGAAGGTCTGGCCTGTTTTAATAATGATTGGTTTTGGTGACGGCAAAGGTAGATTATGATCTTGTTCTGCCTAATGGGGATGTTCAGTTAACACAATAATGCCTTATATCAAAATAAAGTACATAACAGATTAATAAGACATACGTATTAGAAAAAATTTGAAAAATCAAAATACGCAAAACATACATATCAAACATACATAAAGCTACTCTGCTGGATGGCCCTACCATTGCATTTTGTGTACAGCAGTAATGCATGGTCATGGCACATCCTGGACTACTTCCCTTGCTTATTACAGTCCAGCGATGTTGCTCATTCTCAATCGATCCTCCCCCTTACATGCGGTTCAGTTTGCTTTACTCCTTGCTCCTCTTGACATGTGTGTCACCTGTATAAGAGTTAACATTGGCATTCTGACTTATTTGGTCCTTGACCCCTTTTGTTTTCTGAGTGCTCCTGGCTTGTGCAGGGCAAGAGCGTACTGAATTCCTACACTTTTTGTATAAAAGATCACTTCTTATATGTAACCGTGCTTGTTTAAAACACAACAACAACCACAATAATATCTTGACATTTTTCATCTTGCAGTATTGAAATAGACGTTCTAATTTTTGACAGAGGCCTGGAATTTGTTAGTGTTTTTGAGCCACATTGGCATGATCGCTTACTTAGACAGTGTGCAACTGTGTTCAAGAATAAAATAAAAACTTCTTTTATTATTTCATCTCACAGTGTATGCAAATAGGCAAAGGAAAAAATGGCAAATACTCTACACTTCAATCTGAGCTTCTTGGTAATAAACAGAAATGAAATGCCCAAGGGTCAAAATCTGATTAGTTTATATTAAATCCAAACAGTCATCTCGAGGGTACCCTGGTGTAAATTTGAATAGAAGAGCAGAATGGAGGGAGATGAAGTAAAGCAGCTTCGCATGTATAATTCTAATACTTTGCACACTAAATGTGTTTGTTCCTTCCAATGCCTCTAAATGTAGAGCGCTGTGACGGTTGCCGGATGGAGTCAGATTAGCCGACGGCAGCACGGCGCATATTTCTGCACACTGTAAACACTATGATGTTACACTTTATTGAGTTTACGGCCGGATCATTTCCTCTAAAAACTCGAAATGTGATTATGCTGTATTATGATCTGCGCAGTCAAAATTGCGCCGGGGCTTGAATTTGCAGTCTGCTAAACTTCCACTCAGAGAGATCTGATAAGCCTCCGCTGTCCTGGCTGGTGTGTTTTATTGTCAGATGAGACATGTGGCCCTCCTGAAAATATGCTAGATGTAAATAAGAGCAATGAAAGCAATCTGGTTTCCTCAAACACTGAATTCCTCTTGTTACAACTGCCTGGTTCATGGCAAGAGTAACATGAGGGGGAGACCGCACGCGAACAAACAATACAAAAGAAAGTTTATTAAAGAAAACGAACTTAATGAACGAAAACAGCACAAAGTAAATACATATGTAGTGTAGCCAGTTCAAAACAAACAAACAAACAAACAAACAAACAAACAAAATGTGCTGGAGACCAAGAGTGCCATCTTCCTTCTCCTTCCCCCCCCAGGCTCTATATGCCACTTCCCCTAACCCCTAGAACCTCCATCTGCAGGGCTCCCACAGGACAACTCTGGGGAGAGAGTAGGCGGAGTAGAAACTCTCTGTAATGATAATGTCATCTCCTGGATTCAAAGATCAAACTAAATGAAACAAAAGGACTGCTTGCAAATGATCTTAATCTCGAAGAGGATTTTTGCTGTTGTGTAGTTATTTCTGACACCCAGAAGACTTTTTTTTTTTTTAAATCTTACACATCTTACTTCCACATTCTTATATTTATACTCACTCCTGTCAAACAGTCTATGTCAGGTGATGTAAGACCATGTGCATTCTGTGAAAAATATATTTTTGGTGGTATTCTCTGGCATTGATTTGTATGGAAGAGTTATCTGTTCACTTGAGTGAAAAAATAATTTTGCTTTGTTTTTCTGAATATATGATATATATGATAGGGTGGTAGTAGCCTAGTGGGTAACACACTCGCCTATGAACCAGAAGACCCAGGTTCTAATCCCGCTTACTACCATTGTGTCCCTGAGCAGGACACTTAACCCTAAGTTGCTCCAGGGGGGGACTGTCCCTGTAACTACTAATTGTAAGTCGCTCTGGATAAGGCCGTCTGGTAAATGCTGTAAATGTAAATGTATATGCAGCAATGCAGTGAGTGGCTATCTTTTAGCCTACTTGACAGCTAAAGCAAATGTCCCTCCTGTTTCTGGTTGTTCAGGCAGAAAGAACCATTCTGACCTGCCGGACTTTCAACAGTGTGTCACTAGGAACAGTTGCCATGCTTCACGCTTGTAAGAGAATGCACCAAAGGGGTGATTCCGATGGCAGTGGTGACGAATACAAATGCAGAGTGCTTTCCTGTTCTGAGGGTCTGTGCAGTGATGAGGTTTCAAAGGTTCTGATACATGTCATGTTCCTAAGTCTAGGGGTCTCAGAAACGCAACAAGGGTGTGGAGAGGAGGAGGTCCACTGTTACACATGCAACCAAACAAACGATACAAACAGTGCTTTTATTTACAGTGTGCCAACAGGTACGATAATACAGCACACTCAGGACAGCTAACAAACATCAAAACAGCCTAAAGGAAGGGATGGGATAACAGGGATGTCTCAAAACGCGCACAAGTCAACAAAAAGGGCACATAACAGGCGAACAGCTAACAGGCTAACAACAAAGGGATCTATCACACAAGGCAACAAGACACACAAATGAGATCCCCAATGGAGCTCCTCTCAGATCTCCGTGGACCTGTGGACCTCCCGAAAGCATAAGGGCCTAGCCAACCCTGGGGACCTCCCGAACACCATCTGAAGTCTCTTTAAATCGGTGGAGGTGACCAATGACAGATGGAGCTGGTAGGCCTCAACTCCTCCCACGAAGTCAACCTAAAAGTGACAGGACGCAAAAAACACAGCCAGACACACAGAACACGTGGGAGCATACGTCCAGGGACGTAACATACATAGCATGGCATAATCATCACCAAAGGCTAATATATATTTAAACTTTAAATGGGACAAATGGGACAGCTTCTCATTCAATGTGTTTTCTTTATTTTCATGACCAGTTACATTGGTAGATTCTCACTGAAGGCATCAAAACTATGAATGAACACATGTGGAGTTATGTACTTATCAAAAAAACAACTGAAAACATGATTTATATTCTAGTTTCTTTGCTCTGATTACTGCTTTGCACACTCTTGGCATTCTCTCGATGAGCTTCAAGAGAATGAGATGAGCTTCAGTGAGAATCTACCAATGTAAATGGTCATGAAAATAAAGAAAACACATGAGAAGGTGTCCAAACTTTTGGCCTGTACTGTATGTGTAGTGCAAGGTCCAGTCTTCTACCTTCCTCCTCAGTTTTACTTCATTCTCTGTGCTTCTAATACTTGCTTCAGGTTATCTGATTGGAAATCTATACTATCATATATAGCATATCATAAATATACCCCTAAATTTCATTTCTTCAGATTACACTGTATTCAGTATTTTAGCATCCTTCTACAAGAAGAAGTAGAAGATGCAGTCACCTGGGAAGCTTTCATAGATGAGGGGAACATTAATTAAGACATGCATCCCAGGCGTCCTGACATCAACTCTGAATTCTGCTTGCTTTTGTTCACTTTCCCATTTGTGTAATATCCCCAAGCTTCCAAAATATTCACAATCATCCACAACCCAGCCACGCCTTGATGATGAAAGTTGCATGTAAATGCACCGAGATTCAGAAATGTGGTTTAATTCTCACGGCATAATATGAAATCTACCCCCTCCGGAGACACGCTGCTCTCTTTCATCACTATTTATTAAAGCCTTGCTGTAGTTGCATCAAGGCGCGCATTTCTTTTGTTTATTCCCAATTAACTCCGACTCTGATTGTACACGTGTAAACACTGCATAGAATAGCCGCTCATAATGCATCGGGGCATGGCTATATTGTTTTATGTGCCACTGCTCCGTAAGTGTCATGCGACTTTAAGTGATGACTGAGCGGAAAGACACTGAATATTGATCAAGGTGATGGGGGACCCGGCAGCCTCCCCAGGCAATCTCCACAGCCGAGAGACGGAATGAGCGGCGCGCCAAAATGCATCATATGCCACATATGAAGCAGTGATAGAGAGGGTACAGCAACACAGCTGACTTGGGACTGGCGCCGCTCCTGACACAATTTCAGCTCCGATAATTAATACCGCTCATTTCCAAGCCAAGACACCCGGATGAATGTTTGCATTGGGAAAACACTAAACTGAAATGAATACAAATAGCCCCGCCATTCACCCATGGCCTGGAACTCGCGACAGACGAGCCACGCGGGCGCCTGACATATTTTGTCACATGTAGATGAGAAACAGCAAGAGCAGCTTGCATCCAAGCATGTCATTTACACTTTCCCCTTGTGGATAGGAAATAGATCAGAAGTGTGTGCGGCCTTTGAGGGAGGATAATCAGAAATAAACGTTAGGAGGCTGCCTGGCGGCGCTGAGCTACAGCTGACGAATTTGGTGCACGGCTGTGGGTTGCAGCTCTAGCGGCACTCCAAATTCCTCTGTTAGAGCATGTCTGACGATGGTTGATGCCGTGAAATGAATCGTCCAGTTAATCAAGCAACCTTTAGTGGTCTAGCACTATTTGTGCTAAATGTATGTTTATTTATGTATTTGTTGAATAAATTGTTAATGTTTTTTGTAAATTCTCTAATAACATATTGGAACCTACGAAATGCTACCCAAAGTGGGGGTTCAGCCTGGTGAATGATGCTACACGTCACATGACAGGCGGAAAGCCAGTAACGACATGGTGAGGATGGATGGCACAAGGGGAGGAGAGACACCAGGAGGGGAGACAGCTGAAGGAACCCCACTGTCTGTTCCTAGAAAGCGGGTCCTTCCCTCTCATGTCTGAATGTACTGAGTCTTTATTCATGTATCGACAGCTCAAAATGAGAGAAGGCGGCTGTCATTGCAAAAGTGTAATTAAGGGCAATCCCAGAATTGCATGCACAACTTTAATTCTTACAATGACAGCCCATGAAAATGAATAGAACGTTCATGTAAGTAATGAGTAGGGGATTTTCTGGGACTCAGAAGACCCTAAAAATCTCCTTAACATATGCCCAGTGCAACTGAAAGGGATATTGGCCTACTTGAAGATCAAATGAAAAAAAGGGACATGCATGTCATGTCCTCTTGGTGGGCTAGTTGATATTCAGTTTTTTGAATTGGCTTGTTTGAATTGCAAGTGGGTGTTATGTTCAGGAAAGCTTCACTGTCACCAAAGCCACTCAATGAATTTAGGGCTGAAGGCTGAATTCAACCAAGGAGCTTGTCAGGAATTAAGGGTCCACAGGCACCAGTGGTGGACAAGGTACATAAACCAGGTACTTAAGTTAAAGTAGTAAAATCTTACTACATGAAAAGTAAAAGTCCTCCAATTAAATCTCCACTGGAGTAAAAGTACAAAGGTATTTGCCTTCAAACGTACTTAATTATCAAAAAATCGATCAACATATTTTCGGTCAAAGGATTTTTTAATGGAATGCCATTAATTAATCTGCCACTGATAAGTAATAAAATGATCATATATTTACATTTTTGACATTTATCAGATACACTTATTGTGTCTTGCTGAGGAGCTGTGGCTTCGGACCACCTTTATATTTTTGGCACAGACAGCCATTTGAAGCTAAATTTGTGAAAATTGTAGGACAGAATGCTAGTACTGAGTGTGAGTTAACCAATGGCCATGAGCTGTAATTTGACAGGTCACTGTAATTCGATTGGTGCACTTACAGCATGCATCTTTGCACATCTAAATTAATATGTCAAGCATTAGATTTTAAAACGATATAAAAGAAACGACTGCTTTTGAAAAAGACAGTGGAGTAAAAAGTAAGATATTTAACATTGAAATGTACCGTAAATGAGTTAAAGTAAAAAGTCTCTACAAAGGCAAATATTGGCAAAGGCAAAGTAATGATACATAAAAAACATACTTGAGTAGAGTACCGAATTATATTTACTTTGTTATTGTCCACCACTGACAGGCACAAATACTAAATGAGCATGAGAAAGAAATATGTGAGTTTGATGACTGCTCCACACTCATGTTTATAATGGAATTTTAAATGTCCCATGACGTGAAAATTCCAATTTGTGAGATTATTTAAACTTAATACGAGTTCCCCTAGTCTGTCTATGGTCCTGCAGTGGCTAGAAACAGCAATAAGTGTAAAGAGTGCTTTGGTCATTCTGCTTTGCCTTTCAGAGAGCGGCAGCTCTGATGGTCGGATCTAGAATTTGGCCCCTTATGACATCATAAGGGGAAAGCTTACCTCCCATATATTATGCTTTGTCCACCCAGAGATTTTCATACCCCTCCCATAAAAATCAGATCCAATTTTTTTCTGGAAAAATGCCCACACTACTTCCTGTTCCAAGCATTGTGGTTAGTGATGTTGATGTTGTGCGTTCTGGGGAAATCTCATTGTGGGACTGGCTCAAAATGCCTGTAATTCTGCACCAAGGCTATTTTTCGCAAAGAGACTCAAAGATAAAGTATTAGGCAACCATATAGGCCGATATAAAAGCAAAAATAAAATTTGACCAATCAGCATGCATTGAGATCAGATGTCATTTAAGGAACATTTGTAAAGCAATCATTTTTTTATTTACTTTAGCTCTTTTTGAAATCTATGACAAAATATCTTTGTCAACAAACCTTGTCTGATGAAGACAAGACAAGACGAGACATAAATGCTGATTATGTGACAAAAACTATAACAAAATATATTTACATTTACAGCATTTATCAGCCGCCTTTATCCAGAGAGACTTACAATCAGTAGTTACAGGGACAGTCCCCCCCTGGAGCAACTTAGGGTTAAGTGTCCTGCTCAGGGACACAATGGTAGTAAGTGGGATTTGAACCTGGGTCTTCTGGTTCATAGGCGAGTGTGTTACCCACTAGGCTACTACCACCCCATATATCGTGTAATATTGATAAAAAAAGACTAAAAATTAGATGTTTTACAAGACCAAAAAATTATTGACGTTGACGAAAATGAGTCGATACGCTATTTCCTCTCATTTAATCTCATTACTATATTGCAAGTTCAGTTTTCTGTATCTCCCATCAGGTCCCACAGATGATGTAACTTCCACAATTCACAAGTAATTAGATTTCAGGGTACTTCTGATGGATGAGCAGATGACTGAGAGAAATCATTGGACACACTTTATTATAAAGTAGAAATGGAAAATAGTGGAAAACAAAAGTGAAAAACAGAATGTGGGGTCAAAAAACAGAAGTGGAAACAAATCAAAGCATCTTCTGTGACTGTAATGGATGTAGTTTATTCTTGAGTATATAACGTAACAATAATATAATAATAAGATCATCTTGTTTTATTATGAAATGGGTTTGACTAAAAGAAAATTATGTTTTTGTCTGTTCTAATAGGTACTTGTACTATATTGTACTATATTGTACTATATTAAATATAATTGCATTGCTATTTTTCTTCATTCTTGTAGTGCACAATTCTAGGCACCTTAGACTAAACAGTTTACCAGAACAGTAAGGTATTTTTTGCAGGATTTATTTGACATTAAGAGAAAAAGACAAGCTGTCTCGACTTGGCTCTGCTGCCTCTGTTCTCTGAGGTGATCAACCCAATCCTGTCTACCAGCGTTGTTTCTCAAAAGTCATAGATGTGTTAACACTCTACAGAAGCAGGGGAAGCATACAGTATCTGTTTTTCTCTCATCACTGCAGATGCCAATCATGTTTCAGAAAACAGAAATTACATTTTTGGTTTATAGTTTTAAATGTTATTTGAGGATTCATTTATTTTCCCTAGAATCAGATTTCATAAAAGGTAAGCTTATTACATGTTCTTTTTTTGTGCACTCTATATGTATTTATTAGACTTTTTATCAACACAAGAGCAACACTGAAAACTTCATGTTAATGAATAATAAAAGAAATATTATTTTACAGTGTATTAGAGTAATACTTAGCCTTAAGTATACTTAAGGCTATGACAGAGACAAGTCTGGTAAAGGAACAAGAGATTATCTGGTCATCTGTTTTCAAAAAAAAAAAAACACCAGCAAATAAATTCATGCAAATTACTTAGGTTTTCTCAGTACGCTTTTATTTTCAAATATTTCCGCCTAATGCCTGATTCAAATGATGCGCCCCGATACGCCTGATTTCCAGATTCCCACTGGCGTCCAGATGCAGGTTCATTGCAAACACAGCGTAAGCACATTACTGCCATGTTTGAGCATTAACAATGTGTCCCCATTTGAAAATAAGATGTGTCATCTGAATCAGCCCCCTCCCAAAAAGATCCTTCAGTGTCCATCGCCACCTTTATGGAGGGATTGTCCCCAGCTAGGATGAATTTTAAATCTATGTCATTGGTCAGACCCACACACAACGCATATGATATGAACTTGAACAATGACGTTTTAATGCTTTCTTAACAAGAGTAATTTCATGGTAGAAAATAATATATTATTACATATACTACTACAGATATTCTTCTCATCCTTGTTTCCAGCATTCTACATGCCTGACAAAAATGTTTGCCTTATGTAAAAAAAATAATAAATTACACCATGAGCATGCTATAGATTGCCCCTAAACCTCCAAAAACTTCTACTTCAAGGTCACTGATGTCTGTGTTGTGGCAGCATTGTTAGAGAGCAAAAAGCAGCCAAAAATAGTCAGGATTCCTGTCCTTTGTCCTGACAGGCATCTCCATTTCCCTGTGGGCTGGGGAGCGATAGAGATCTAAGAGTCGGCAGCATGATAAAGATCACACATCGACTGGGAAACCTCCCCCCGGAGTTAATTGAAGTCAAAGCCAGTCGTTGCATCTCAGATCTAAAAGATGACCCATGCAGCACTCCATCTCCTTGCACCCGCTTCATTTGATCAACATTTCGCTTTGCTCTTTAAGTGGACAATATGGGATGCCTCCCAATGTCAATGGACTTGACAGTCAGACAGACCACCTTGGTAGGTTCAACATTCCCAGTTGAGTATTACACATGAAGAAATGCTCAACACTCAAACTGAAGTAAATCCAAACTTTGTGGAACTATTGATTTGCTTGTTAACAGTAAATGATGAGAATATGGATGTGTTGTTGAAAAGTTTATTTCCAGGAAACTGTACAGAAAAATGTCTCAGACAAAATAATGTTGTGGGCCATCTGGGATTTTAAACATGTTACCTGGAGGCAAAGACAAATATGCTCAGTTATATAAACTTAAAAAAAAATATTCTGTATTATAGAATTAGAGTAACAACATTTGGTGTCCAGAGACTACAATTCTACTGTTGGGCATCCAAACAAATTGAATCTAAACCAGTGGTTAGTCTCGGAATGATCCATCTGAATAATGCATGTAACGTCCACCCGTAAATGCTTCCCAGGTTACATCGGCCCCACAGGCCATACATCCTAATGTTCCTGTGACATGCACTGAGCTGTCACTGTAGGACAAGACATCCATGATTGATGCATCTGCCGGAGTCGAGGATTGCTGTGTTGAGGTGCTTCATGCACCAATAAAGGCGCATGATGGAAACCCCTTTCAAGATGTCACAATAGGAAATGAAGATGAATTGGGTCCTGGATGGAAGTTGATGTTGAGCTGGAAGTTAAGGGCAGTTCTGTTGTTATTTCGGTGTCCCTTAGCGCAGTATGTTGATGCGTGTTGCATTACGTGCATGTCGGGTGAATTTCACATTATCTTTCTGTCTACATGAGCAGCATTGCTCAGCAGAGGACAAGTGAATTGAGCAACGAGGGCACCCTCATATGAATAATTTTACTTATTAAATGAATACCATCCAGCTGCAAACAGCAATGGCAGGGTCCAAGCACCGTGAGACCTTCATGAAGCTCAACCAGACTTGCTTACATCATAAGGGATGAGAATCATTTGAGCTTAATTAACATTTCAAATTAAAGCTCTTGATCAGACCTTTCTACTAGCTCAAGTATATGAATAAATTCTTAATAAATAAACCTAATATAAAATAAAAATAAGTAAAGCAAAAGTGTTTAAAAATGTAAACAAAATCTTTTGGATTTACTATAAAACATTATCCCATGTATTTAAAAGTTGTTTTTCTCTGGGATGAGTCCTAAAGATGTTAGATGAATTCTCCTGAGATTTGGAATGAAATGTGTAGCGAAGCCTCGGTCTGAGACAGATCCTTCTAAGGAACCTTTTAATTTGTCAAAAAGGATCAGCACTTTAGCTAGGCGACTTTAATTTGTCAAAACTGTTCTGCAGACTATTACAGCCATGTAATGCAAGAACAGACAAATAATGAAAAATATACGAATGGTAAAGGAAATAGGGACTTGCATGGAAAGATCGTTAATATGGGGAGAGGGATTCTATGCAGATTCATTATTCCAGTTTTCCTTGTAAATCAATTATGCCTACATGCAAATGCTGTGAATTCCACTGTTAAAAATGAATAATTCAAATATTTACTCAGCTAGAAAGCCGTATGACAGGGAGCAGCATGATTCTCACCCTGACTGTGAGCAATTGCCACTAACCAAACCACCTCCTTCCCCAATAGATATCAACAGATATGCTATATATTTCTGAGTTCTGGGCTTAAATCAGTTCTGAGACTTCTAGAAAAAAGTTCAAATCTGCCAACAAAATACACAATACGTTTCATAGTAAGCTGTTCCTGAACATTTTATGCATAGAAACAAAATTATTATTGAACAACCTTACATTTTGTTACAGCAACTTTCTCCCCTGTTTATATTTCAAGCTAAAGTGGTGATGAAAGTAAACAACCGATTCAATTCCTCCTCAAAGGGAGCACAGTTCAATTGTTTTGATTTTAAATTTTTTTTGCTGAGCCGGCTTTTTCTTCAGCGCAGTCACGTGACGTCTTCCACATGCTGAGTGTCAGTCCAAAGGCCCGAGTCCGACAGCAGAGCTTGGCCGGCTGTAGCAGACAGCACAAGGGAATCGATAACTGTCCTTATTCATAATCTATACATCACAGCACCGCACTTGTCCATTTACAATACCATTAAAATACCAGGCTTACTCTGGCTAAAGCGTTTTGAGTTAAACGCTATATGAAATCAGATAAAATGTACTGCTCTGTGGGCCAGGTGATCAATGCAACCAATGAGGTCAGCTGGGTGCATCGGCACAGTCATCAATCAGACGCTCACATATATAATCCATACCTCCAATCACTTTTTTTTTTACAGAGAGGCAGCCTGGAAGGATTGACTAACGTCCTGAAGGTGCTGGCATTCAAAGCAATAAAACCACATGAAACAACCTGAGGCTTTTGAAAGCCTGAAAACAAACAGCAGCGACTTAAATGTCAGGCCTGGAGCAACATGACCATGAGACCAGGCATAATTTCCACAGATTACCTGAAGTAACCAGGGGCTCAAAGATAAACAGCAGCTAAAGGGGTCAGGAGGAACTGAGCGATGTCACACGGCAATGTGATGGGGCCACGGAGCTCCATGAAACAAAGAGCAGAGATGACAAGGACACGTCTTCCTCACTGTCCTCATTTAAATCCCACGGTGCAGGCCACCACACCGAGTCAACATTCATTAGTGTCACTGGCATCTATCAGGAGGAATTAATTGCACACCTCTTAATGGCAGGGCAGGCTAATGTCTGCCTGCGATACCCATCTGTGTTCAAAGTGTCACTTAGCTGGCTGCTTTATCCACTGGACATCAGACCTCTACCTGGGGATATTTGCATTACAGGATGTAGTTTTTAAAATATAAAGAGCATCATACCTCCAGCATGATGTCGGTAAAAAGTATTTATGTTGTCATATACATATAACAGGGTTTGAATTTGTCGAAGCTCTTGTTTGACAACCCAGTAAAGGGTAAAACAACATTCTAGACATGAACACTTATTAGACACATTTATACTTGACACTTCAAATGTCATCGTCATTTTTAATTAAACATGTTGCTTACTAATCAGAAACAGAGGTTTTCTGATCTTGATCAGATTGGCCTCCAAAAACCTTGAACCTCTGTGTGTAGTGAACAAAATTTAGATGTTATTCTAAGGAATTATAAGACTCGTCATTTTTGCCAGTTGGCAAATTATTCAACTAAATATCAAGTTTCACAATTTATTCTCAGAAATTGCTATGTCCCAGCCTAAGCAGACCTTGTCCAATAGGGATTGCTACTGACTCGCCCTAACTTCACGTAATTACTATAATTTTTATTACAAATATAAATGACCAAATATTGATTAAATAATGTGAAAAAACACCTCAGACTGTTTAAGCAATTTCAGTCCAGCTCTATGTTCCTCCACTCTGTGGAAGCATCAACCAGAGCTTTGAGCTTCAGTGAGAAGACATCTGAAATAAACTTCTGAGTAGGATTTGAAGCAGGGATGAGGAAAAATGACATGATGGGGTTAATTACATTAAAGACATAGAAAGCCAGGGTGCAGACTCATTGCTTGATTCCGTTCTTCTCACAGCGAATTGTGGAGTGGTTATCAGGTCACGTAGATTGATATGATAATCCCAAGGGCACGGCATGAAAGGCAAGGCTAACGCTGCATCGGCAGCGGGCAAGGCTCAAAAAGCGAGATAGATAAAACTCCTCTGAAGTCTGAGTAACACTCGGGGCCCTGAGCACAGCTTGACTTTGAGAGAGCGCCACATTTTCACCCCATATATCCACCGCATTGCCCTCCCTTCATTAACGTCAGTGCAGATCTGCTCTAGATGGAGGTGAGCGGTGCTGTGGCACCTGAGATGACATGGAAGGGTGCAAGGCTCCTGGAGAATAGAAAAGAGCTGGGCTAATCTCTACCAGTGCGGAGGTGTTGCCGTTGGACAGGGTGGGTGAAAATGACAATGTGTGAAAGGTTCTGTGGAAAGCCAGCCTCAGTCAAAAAGCCTCTTGTGAACTAGAGGAGCATTTTATATGTATCCTAGCAATATTCATCAATCAAAAACAATATTTGCACAGACAAGGGCCCTGTTGTTCTTTTCTTCTTTTTTGCCTTTGCATTGCCACCAGAAAGATAAAAAAGAAAGTAGCCATGTGTAAAAACATAGAGAAAGCAGAAACTGTACCCTTTTTTGAGCCAATACGTGCAAAAGCAGTCATTTCCAAGGAAAGTCCAGGTAGGGGAAAAAATAATTCAGCTCAAAAGAACTGACATCAAACAAAGAACTGATACATGCCAAAACGTGTCTTGCACAAACATGGGTTCAATGGATTCAATGAGAACATAACACCCTAAATCCCAACCTTATTCTGGGTTCAAATGCATGCCCACTTCTTGTCATTGAAGGGGTGTTAATTGTCATTTCATATTTCATATTTAGATGTAGATTTTTTTTTTTTTTTTAGATTATAAAATACAACCATAATATGTGTACTATTATGTATGTTTTTGAGGTTCTATAATGCACATGAAAAGGGAAGGAACATGAAAGCTCTACTCAAGTCATGCCCAGATCAGGACTTTTTTTTTTTTTTTTGTATGGCAACTGCAATACTCCATACATGGTTTATGGATAATGGTTGAAAAGATTGCCCTACTAACGGTGCAGCATCTGAGCACTATTACCAACAGACCCCAGATTCCCATAACTGGCATTTAGATTCAGGAAAAATTGTGTATTATCATACCTGCATGATGCTTTGATACACAGCAACCTGACAGAAAAAGGAAAAATAATGATCTTTCGAAATGCAAATTACTGCTGCTTAGAATTCATTTTTAGACTGTTTGCAAACATTTTGATTGGTTCTGTTAACTATGTGTCAGCTGCAAGCCACGACCTGTCTGAATCTAGTGGAGCAACAGTGTGAATTTATATTAATGTAAGCCACCTTTCTTCATTTGTGAGTTGCAAACAAAGCTTTACTGCATTGTGTATCACTTTAAGAAACCAGAATCCAATTCAGCGGAGGAGGGCGGACATCAGAGGTTGCGTTAACCTTGATAATCTGACGCCATTAGCAATGTATTTTAACTCTTCTTTAACTCAAAATATTGAGGCATGACACAATAACTGTTACAGAAATTTGCAGTTTCTAATGTATTGACACTGATAGATTAATATTGTAATCACATTGAATTATTATATGTAAATGCTACTAATGTTACAGAAATCCCAGAATGAGAGAGAAGAAAAAAGTGAGATGGTGTAGAATTAGCAAGGAAAAAACTCTAGAGAGGGAGCAAGAACCAGACAAAATATATAAAAGAAGCATGAGGGAACAAACGAAACAGGTAGGTACTTCCTCATCCCACGGAACACCTGAATCAGCGGGATCGCCTCTCGTTTTGGTCTTAAATCAGAGGGGAAGGGTTAAAAGGGCCCAGCAGCCAAGCTGGAAATAGGAAAACACACTATCAGATGCATTTCAGACACCATGAAGTGACTCTCCTTTGGAGAGGACCAGTTCGACCTTTTCAGTATTCATCCCCAGATAGCATCTGTCAGCCGTAAACCAATCAAGGGATGGGAATTTGCAAGTCGTCGTAACCAACCACCGAGGAAAGGTCAGCTCGGAGCAGCCAAAGTGCCTAACGTGCTGAAAGCAGAGCACTTATCTAGAAGCAGAAAATAAGATGTAATATGTGCACACTGTTGGGAGCAGCTGAATTGGGCTTTTTTTTTTTTTGCAGGGGGGCTGTTAAGCAACTGGAGCAAATGGAGAGTTCCAAAATGTTAGTAAATGGAGTCATGAAATGTAAATGTTGCAGTAGAAACTTCCGTTTTATGTCATGGGGGGGGATCTTAGTTTTTATATAGTGAATTTTTTTTCTAATTCTTATGTGAACTGTCATTACTAGTTAAGATTGTGATGGTGTAGAAAATGATAATAACACATTACTGAAAATGTGTATTTAAATAATCGTAACAGCCTTATATTAGCACATTTTAGTTTTATTTAAGGCTATCAAAAAAAAGATGAATTTAAACAATCATGTTAAAATGAATGAATGAATCTTTGTTCCATCAATGCTTGACAATGGACATTTAGGACGCATGTTTCTAAATAATAAAAAAGGATGCTTAAAAAGTCTTGGACAAACTCAGAAATGCGGTTACATGACTTCTTCATTTGTAAAACTAGAATAAGGAAAGCTGTACTGCAATGGTTTATAGGTTTTGCTGAATGGTATTTATACTATATTTAAATGTCAGTGTAACTGAATAAAAATAGCCAAGCAGTGAAACCAGTAAACTTTGCCCTGTCATGTGTCTCAAAAAAAATAAATAATGGTACTTATCAAAAGAGCCTGCCGGTCAAAATCAATGCTGAGTAAGTCGAGTAAATGTCTGCCTTCATTTTGATCCTGTGTGCAGGTGGGATTCGGGGTAAGGGGGGGTTGGAGCCTCGGTGGAGAAAGGTAGGATGTTGGTTTGAGTCTCTGAAGCCTACAGGCCAGGTCAGCTCATGAAAGTGAGCCCGGGTGTTTGACCATGAGGGATTTGCGTGCTCCCTCAGCCAGGATCCATCGATCCCCCAAGCCCGAAGGTAATCACAACTCTGTCTCTACCTGTCAGGCACACTAACACATACACCATCACATACACACACACACACAAACACACACACATACCTGACCTTTGATGCCAGAGGTGCGTTATGCAGCTCCTGCCTTCCTTTCTGGGCTGTGTGTCTCACTTTGAACTCTCACCACCCATGGGGCAGCGGGTGCTTTCTGAGTTTGCTGGTTCTAAATGTGCTATTGGTCCACGATTTTCAGAACAAGACAGACTTATTTACAAAAAGCAAAGGATTAGATAGCAAGTGATGCATACTGTAAAACATTAACAGTGAAAGCATTTAGATTTTTTAAAGAACTACCTTAACACCAAAAATAAGGAAATCACATATATAATTCTAATTTGCCTTGCAGCTAGATTTGACTGATATAATTGATGTCACATGAAAAATAAAGTCTTTTGACATAATCATTAATTCATGGAAGCAAGGTGAAAGTAGATTTTCCTGCATAAAGCTAACCAACTCCGCTATTCATAAAAATACTTTCCTTCCTTTTTTTGTTCTCATTCTCTTCCCCAAAAGAATGATGCATCTTAAAATGTTTTATTCACAATTTAACAACAATTTCCTTTTTTCATATACAATTCATTTTATTTGTAAGGAGAAAAGGAGCCCTGTTGCTCGCCGAACAGTGCACTGGCCCCAGAGGCTAAATTCAAATTACCTCTGTGCATCTCTCGTTATGTATGAATTCATAGCGTATAATATCCCACCTTACCTCGGCAATCCAAGTTGCTATATTTATCCCCAGCGCCCACACTTCTGCTCTGCCGCATGCAGGTGTCAGCACACTCAGTAACCGCCCGCGATTCTAACGTCTGAGGTTACGCTCTTTTATGCCCTTACACCATTTCACCTTTTTAGCAGGACAGTCTGACGTTGGTTTGAGTGATGAAGGATAACAACACTGGACAACAGATTAAAAGCAGATGAAAGATGGGCTATGTGGAGAAGTCAAAAAGCCAATCAATCAAAAGCCAGTTTTGTAAAGTTTAAAAATATATACAGTATTTTTTCATTTACATTTACATGTACAGCATTTATCAGAACGGCTTACAATCAGTAGTTACAGGGACAGTCCCCCCCCTGGGGCACTATCTTGCTCAGGCACACAATGGTAGTAAGTGGGTCTTCTGGTTCATAGGCTTCTACCACCCTCAATTGTGTTTAATAACATATTAATAACATATCGGTAGGTTTTTGGAAGAATACGTTAAACAATTTAACATGGAAGCACAGTTTGTGCACCAATGTAAGCTTTTATGTCCAATTTCTACTTTTGCCAGTAAAGCTGAACATTGTTCTCTATAGAACATGTCTTAGCCAAAGTAAACATCTATATGGTGAGACAAGAGGATATGGTTCTTAGAGTATAAAAAAACAAGTGAAATATAGAAATGTATTTTGAATACAGATCATATTCAGGACTTGTGCGTGCTATATGCTCCAGTGGTTGTTAAAAGTGCAGTAATGATTCTCTACCCCTTTATTTAGATTAAGAGTCTGATCTTGTTAGAACAAAATAAGGAGATGGCTGCGGAGTGGCAAGCCTTGCCTATAAGGACCTGACATTCAGCGCAAGTCTCAGTAGACACTTGTAGTAGGAGGGTTTGCAATCTGCCAGCTTGCAGCCAGGTGTTACTTTGGACATCTTTTTTTATTTTCCATTTTGCAATTGTTTAATAATGGCCAAGTTTAGACAATATTTTACGTCTCAGTTTCTTACTCATTTTGAGAAATTGACTGTATAAACATGCCTCATGACCGGTATCGGAGCTATATAATGTCCTGGCCTCGGACCGGACCCATATGTGGATTTTACCCAGACACTGCTCCATCCTGCTGCGCATGAGGGAAACACAACAGCTGCACACAAAATGAGTTCCAGAGAGAGTAATAAGTGAGTGGGCAGATAAACAGTTGGAAATGAGAATCGCCGTGAGGGCGGTGAGGCTGGCAATGAGACAGGGACACGGCACACACAGAGCCGGTGACCTCCAAGTGGCAGGGCTCGGAGTCCGGAGTGGCCACTAATACTCCTCTCCCGGATATTTAATCACCTAATCAATCTTGCGTTGACAAAGGCCCCCTCAGAAAGAACATCCCTGCCCACAGTATCCACCTGACGTCTCCAGACTGATGTAGCTGTTGTCGGCGATGGCTGTCTTCTGTTTGTGTGCGTGTGTGTGAGGGAGGGGAGGTGCTTAATCTCCTGATTCACTTCCTGCCAATGCATGTCGAGCCGGCTTTCCATCAGAGAGAGGACACATGGACGGAGCATGCAGGCGAAACCTGGCAGACCATTTTCACATTTTCTCCAGACTCCTCTTTCCTTCACACTCCCCCCTTCCGCCTCACCTTCACCATGATGAAAATGAAGCCTGAAGGAAGCAAGAGCTGCTTGATACATGACAAAAGGCAGCAACCAGTTATGATCAACCAAAATGTATTTTGCTCATTAGGCAAAAAATAAAACATCACATTCATTTGATGAGATATTATTTTACGTACTGTGTTGTCTACACCAAAACACTATAGACCATAAACAACATGTTCATGTTTTTTAAAATGCCTTCATTGAGGTACTATACAAATGACAACACATATCTACAATTCCTGAGTTGCTTCTGTCATATTTTATATCATTTTTCGTAGAGAATGTCTCTATTTTCTACTCCATAACAGAATCTGAGTCTTGATGTTCATGTGAAAGCGTCATATTCTTTCAGTTTTCTTCATCTTTTCCTCATTCCTCATCTAATTTTGAGACCAGTCTCCATTATCTGTACGAGAACATCCCATACTGTGCTATTTCCTCATTCTATTAGAGGTCTCAGGTTGTTATATTTAAGATTTTTCACCTGATATGTGAACGGCAATTCAGATAGCTCTCCCAGTTCTCCGGTTTTGGTTCTAGTACAACCTGCAGCATGAAACTTTAGGGAATTCTGTACCTTTTGCCCTTTTGAAAGCTTGTCTTCCTCACCCCCACTTCTGTGGTCTGAACTGAAGTCAGGAAGGTACCTGTTCCTACCTGGGTGCTGTGGACATGATGCTCTCTTCGGTCTCTAGTGCCTTGTTAGGGTTGCATTCCAGGCTCCTGAACCTGCCCTGGTCCTTCTGTTCTGCAGATATTGAATTGGGAGGAAACACCAGGACTCCCAGTGTGATTTCAGGATTGTGGAGGTGAAGGAGAGGTATAATTCTTCCCTCACCAGGTAGAAGACCCACTCAGGCTATTTTTACTTGCCCCACAATTGCTTTTAAGCCATGCCGAGGGGCTAAGATCTGGCCAGTCTACTGCTCGTTTTCTTAAGCCACTGACATTTTTTGAAAAAGCATTAAACTATCATAAAGATGCATCAGCAGTGCAATACGTTTGAGATGAGCATAACATGAACAATGAAAAATATATTTTTTTAGATTCACAAACACAACTACCATGTTATATTGTTAATGGTTAAGTATTAAAAGTACTTCTAAATACACACACATTCTAATTCAATGCACCAATATTACAATATCACAAGGACTAAAATTAGTGCATTGATGTATACTTTCTGCATTACTTAATGCATACTTACACATTAGCCAATTTTTGTTTTAAAATACATTCTCCATTTTAATTTTGTAAATCTTTCATTTCATTTCCTGACTGCATATGACATCTGCGCATTGTATTTGCATGGAGCTGTCTGTGGTGCTGATCACACTTTTTCAAGGGTATTCAAAATAAATAAATAAAACACCTTGTATGATTAGATATTTTCATTTTGGCACTAAAATATGCATAAAACTGTGATGACAGGTGTCAAAAATCAATGATGAAGAATCTGAAACAAATGAAGTCCTGCAAGAAGAAAAAAAAAGAGTTTTACCATTAACTGAGCATTCACAAGAACTAAGCAAGGCAGCACAAAGATAATAAGGGGCAAAGCCACGCAGTTCAACACTGAGGATGCTGAACAGGATGGATTTCAAGGATGACACATTCTCATGACAGTTCCAATATGTAGAATCCTTTTTTTCTACGAGACTTTTTTCACGGATGCATCTGTCTCCTCGGTGTTCATGAAACACCCACGCAATTCTATGCAAATGACTCCTGCATACTTGCTTGACTTTTCAGCTGTGTGTTTTCTAAATTCTAAATAAGACTCTAGCCTTGCCCCTGGAGGAGCCGACTTTAAAGTACCCAACGGCTCAAGGCTTTGCACTGAATGAAGCCAGGCAGGTTGACAAGTGTCCAAGGGAACGCTTGTGATTAGTGGCCAGGGCTGTAACCAAATTTGTAACCATATTTTTTTTATCCAGCACATTTCGGTATTTTCCACATTTCAAAAAACAAAGGAGGTCTTTGTTTGTCTCTCAGGTTAATGGCCTCTTATTTAGACTATGCAGTGCTGAGATGGCAGGGACATAATCTAATACTCTGCAGCTTACTGAAGGTCCTAATTAAGAGGCTGCTGCTAGCATTGTGCCTGATGCTTTGGGCTCTGGATGTTTGCTGGCATTGTATATAGGATTTGTCGCCGGCATATGTGACTTCCTCTCAGCTTTCTCCCCAGCCCTCCATCTCAGTGCCAGCTCTTTAGCCTCTCTATAGCCACTGAACACGATTAAGTGGCTTTGAACCTGTAATGAGGACAGTTATAATTCCCAGAAGATGTCACACTATTTCACTGGCTTGAGCATTTAAATAAAAGCAAAATCTAGGCTGAGTTACTTTTTTTCTGCTTTCATGTTCTGCAATGAAAACATATCCTTCTAATTCATCTTTAAAAAACATAATTTGTTCCACATAATTGATATGTTTTAACTTTAGTTGCCTGAGATTTTGCCTCAGTGACTATAAGAAAAGCTCATACAAAAATGTGAAAACAGTCCTGGAAGACGTGTTTGACAAACCAAGAAGCGATTAATCCACATCAAACTCTATTATAAGATTAGTTTATTGCAGTGCATTGAACTCCCTGAAGGTTTTGCATGGATGTGGTTGTAAGGTCTTAAATAAAGTGACTATATTAATATTAATGTATGAAAAATGCAATGTATAATGTGAATGAATGAATTTGGCAACATTAAGATGTAACTGCCAATGTGATTCTGCTCTTTTAGTGGTGCTTAAAAAAAGTCAGTTACAAAAGGCATTGAGATTCCCCAAGGCTTCGGGGCAAATTGGGGAATAATATTAAAATGCTGCAGGTACTGATGGTCTTTTTTTCCTCCCAGTACCCATTACAAGTCAGTAAAAAGGCAGTTACAGCAATGCCCCTGGTGTACTTTTTTCATGAGGTAACGTCCTCATTTGTGTGACCAACTGCTGCCTGCATGACTTAAGGACAGTTTAATCTGAAATAAAATATTTTACCATGTAATCTATCTCTAAAATTTTTAGTTACTGGGCCTAAAATGTAAAATTTCTTGATGCCTGCATGCCTGATGGATTTTTGTCTGTGGGGTGAGGGGACATAGACCCCCTTTTTTTTATCAGCACCATGGGTGTGCATAATTGTGAGTGTAATTATAAAGACTTTCATATGTGTAAATGCTGCTGTAATGTGCATTCCTTACACTGCCATAAACTGTCTGTATGAAATGCGTATAGCTGAGCTTTTAGTATCTGATAATCATTAGCAAGCGTCAGGGCCCAGGGCTTAGATCTCTGGATGTGTGTGAATGTCTCAATTATTAATAAACAAAGAGAACACAAAATGACTCTAGCACCTCATGTAGCAACCTCCCACCACACAAAAAATAATAAAAACAGTAAGGAAACAGTGAGGAAAAGTTCCCACAGCTTGGCTTTTGGCACATTTGCTTCATGATTAACTGGGCTGCAGACAGTCGGGACTAAATAACATGAGAGAAAATTGCAGCAGCTACAGAATTATGTCAAGTTCAACTGGAAGGAGCTTTCCTGACAAATTAAAATCACATGCAAATCTCAGTCAGTGGCACTCTGGTTTATTCACAGCAATTTCACATTCTTTATATAGCCCCTGGCCATTGGAGGAAACGAGTTTATCTCATCCTCGTCCAACAATTCATCACAGATGAAGTCTAAGTGATCTGCGCCCCAGAATGAGAGGCAAGTGAGAGCCTGACAAATCAGGAAAGTGTTTACCTGCAATGCCAATCATTCAGGGAAACGCGACGCCAGACAAGGTCATTGCTGCGCTGCCCATTGCATAAGGCACTGATTTGGAAACTAAATTGACTTGTTCACTAAACGTGATAATTTTTTTTTTTACATGCAAAATGATGTTACAGTAATTAATACACCGCAGTGCATTAACCTGTCATGAAGCGAACCACATGCTTTCCTGTTCCCTCTCCAACAGCTGTAATACGGACCTTAGAGAGTTGCCATCAAAGGCTAAAAGCTCCTACCAGCTCATTACCACTCCACCCAACAACATATGAGAGTAGTAACATGAGAGAGGTTGATGAATCCAGTCCAGTAAAACTATATGAGGAACTCAGCTGCATCGCATCCATATGCCTGCATGCGCTTCGAAAGCTCCCTTATGTATCAGATTAAAGTGGTGACCCTCATTTCCTGCCGGAGCTCTTTACCGTACGCCGTTTCTGACCCCCTTCTCTCCAAAAGCCCTGCTGGAATACCAGATCATCCTGGCAGTGCGGTGCAAGATGTAAACACCCAGCAAATGCTCCCCTGAGCTCTTTTATCAGTCTGATGGGAGGTGTTATTTTTAAAGCAGACAGCCAATATCCATGCGATCTGTCAAAGAAGGGCCAAGGAAGCGCAAGGCAAGGCGGACAGCAGTCCCTGCAGTCATGGATTGATTTGCAGCATCAATAAAGTATCCAGTGATTATATAAAGGAACTGCATTATTCAATGCCCGTGGCTTTAATTGACACAATCTAATTTTGCGGCACGGCCTGATGATTCACAGTTATGGGTTTCCTACTGAAAGCTGGGTTCATGCCTAAATAATATTGGATTGACATTACCATGAGATACCACACATCTAGGCCAGTAAGTCTTGCAAACAACTTGAAAAGTCAAGACTCGCCATTTTCCACATAAGTAAAAAAAAAAAAAAAAGACAGCATTAAGAGACTTCAGGCCATTAATGCATGAGCATGAAATATGGATTTTAGCTGATGATGTCCATCAACAAGATAGAGATTAAGACACAACAGATCCTGCTGAGAGGACTCACTCAGCACAGTCAATGAAATCTTCTCCCCGCTGAATAAATGCACTGGTTGTTTATATGTAAATGTTGCTGGGGATTTTATGGATCTCACTGACCCTTTTCTTGCCCTCTTTTCTGTGGTCCTAATGCTCCCCTCTCCAAATCGATTGCATTACACTTCATAAATTTGCCTGCTGCTGAAAATCATCCGAGTAATGATTATGTGATTTACTGTGTCGTGATGTGCATTTCATTACAGGAAGGCCTGGAATGAGACAAAGGCATTCCATATGAGAGCAGTGCAATTAATACTTGTTTAAAATCAAAAGCCATTTGAAACAACAGTATGGGGAGCCTCCTGTCATATAACAAGATGATACTGAAATCATGATGCCTGTTCCCACATGAAGTCAGAAGAATGCTAGTGCAATAACAAAATATGAAGTTTAATAAACCAAAGCAAATATGGTCCCCAAAATAGTTGTAATATAAGACCCATAAAACCCATGTGCCAGAGTGGCCTCTAGTGAATGGGAGCCGCTACTGCTTATTCAGCAATTACTCAATGGTAATCTATTTAACCATATCAACTGAAAAGAAGTATTCATTCTTCAAGCACTGCATTTTTTAACTGTTCCTTCAGTTCCTCCTTATACAAAGTAAAGTATGGAGAAAAAAGACTCACAACAGTGCATGAAGGCGCTCTTCCTCGTCGCTCTTCATATTTCTTCTTCTTTCTGTCTTCCCCTCTGTGGTGGATGTCCAGGATGGGGGCCCAAGAGTGGGTGGCCTGCTGTCACCGCCCGAGGGGGATCTCAGCAGAGAGCTGGAAGTCAGGACTTCATGGTTAGCTGCTCACACAATCTGCTTAACCTCCTAAGAACAGGCCACACAGCTGGGAGGAAGGACACCAGGAGAGACGACCAGAATATCTCGGCCCTGTCCCTCTGTCTGTGAGTGACATTCAGATTTGTAAAAGAAAAAAAATGAACTACTTTCAGGCAACCACTAACAATCGTGTTGTAGCTTTGTGCCAACAATGAAGTTAAATAAATTCTATAAATGTGGGTTCTGTTCTAGAGGAAGCAACAAGCACCGGCTCCTCACCAGATGCATAATTCATGCCTTGCACCTGCTATTCTTTGTTGCATTCCTTTTCGCCGCTCGCCTTGTTTGTTAGCGCATCATGATTATTCATTACAATAGACTTCCATCTGCGGTGACAGTTTTTATTGTGACGGAGTGCGTCTCGATGTTCTCATCGCCGGCTCTTCTGCCCTCGCCGCTGAGCTGCAGCCCGTTCAGCAATGCAGGTGTGACGTAGCAACAGTTAGGCTCAAAATCCACAGAGCGCTCTCATTTTTCACACTGTCTCCGATGTACATTGTAAGTTCACAGGGAGAGGGAAAGAGGGAAAAATGGCAAAATTAGTTATTAAAGGCAAACTGAGGCATCTGGTTTGCATGCTTCGCGCCTGTAAAACTTCCAAAGACAAGCTGCAGTTTTTTTTTAGTGGCATCTGGCTGTTGGGCCTTTACATTAATGAGGAATGTATATGTGGTTGGATTATGTCACTGCATAGATACAGTGTGCTACCTGTCATCAAAGGGTCATTCCATGTCAAATCATCACATTTTCAGATCAAACACTCACTGGCATTTTACTTTTTCACTCAGCTGTCAAAAAATGTCGGCGGCGTGATTAATATTGGGATGAAAGCGCCTCCGGTCTTTTAAAAGGCTTAAAAGTTTGAGGCCCTCTGCGCTGTATCGTGGTGTCCTATAAAAGTTTACACCAGCCTGGTGTCATTTTTTTAATTAGAACTGTGTAGCACGGTGTCAGACAAGCCGTATAATGATATTTATTGGTGGCAAGTAAATATGGGGAGTGGTTGCTACAGGATAATTATGCGCAAGTCACTGGATGAAAGCAGGTTTCCATCCATGGATGAGCCCACAAGGTGCAATCCATGAACATCTGTTTACTTCTGTCATCCCTGCAAAACTGGCAAACACAGAGTGCACACAAACAAAACGACTGTATGTTTGTTGTGGTGTATTTGTCTATTTAATTTGTCTATTACTCTCTCCTTAACAAATTCATGACAATAAATACACAAGCACACACGCAAACACAAATGCACGGTCAGATGTGAAACATGAGCATAATGTTGAACACAATCACATGGTTTTTGGGGTGTAGTGACATTTTTGGTAGGGTGGTAGTAGCCTAGGGGTAACACACTCGCCTATAAACCAGAAGACCTGGGTTCAAGTCCCGCTTACTACCATTGTGTCCCTGAGCAAAACACTTAACCCTAAGTTGCTCCAGGGGGGGACTGTCCCTGTAACTACTGATTGTAAGTCGCTCTGGATAAGGGCGTCTGATAAATGCTGTAAATGTAAATTTTTCATCTCTTTCCTACAAAAGAACTATTTTGCCATGTAAGACAGAACTACAGTCATATGTAAAATGTTGGTGACAAATGTTAAGTTTTGGTGACAAAAAAAAACATCTCAAAGGTCTCCACTTCTCTCACCTACATTTAAACGACTGTTTCCAAGAATAAATTAGTTGTCACACACAGTGTGGGGCAGCAATGTGCAGATCAATAATTTAAATGCAACTGTGAGGCAACTCTCACACGCTCAGGCTGTTGTATCAAATCGGGCAAAGCGATGACAAAGTCTGTGCTCCTCTGTGATTTATTATGAAAGGGAAAAGGAGGAAGGATCCATTAACAGCGGCAGCGTCTTTAATATCCACTGTCAGCTCAACATGGCTAATGTCAGCTATTTGTGTGACATTTCATTATACCTGCTAACTGCAAGGGGGCGTAATTCATTTGAGTGATTGGGTAATGACTCAAGGTCTTATTGAATTACTAATAAATTTGCAGCTGGTCACGGCTATATTTCGGTCGCACTGGGCCTTGTAATACCTTCCTCCCCGAGCCTTTGGTAACAGTCATGTTTTATAGATGAAATAAAAAGCTAATAACTGCTGTGGCTGTTCTGCGGTTTAATTTTATTGAATGAGCTCACTCACAGGTGGGCGGAGGTGGGGTCGGGTAAAAATAACTTTGCTGAATTTTAACTTGTACCTGTGCCATTTAGAAGGGGAGGCGAGGCATTTGTTGTCCTCCAATAGCCTGTCTCCATGCTGAATAGCACAGTGGTGTGAACTCTCTGTGCTGGCTGTGACAGGACGTGTGCGAGGTAATTCCTTGACGGGCCAAGGGTCAGCACCAATCACAGACTGTTTGGTATTCTTGGGGCTCAGCTGGTCCCTGGTACCCTACTCTGGGGTCATGCGGATCAGGCGATGGGTATTGCATAGCAAAAGAGTCCTGTAGGGGTGTGTGGGTGTGTGTATGAGAGTGTGTGTTTGAGTGGGAAAGGGGGGGTTGGCAACATGGGTTTATCTTCATCAGTCTCTCTGTCAGCACGCTACAGGAAGATAAATCAGCCCGCAAGGTTCTAGAGGTGAAACTAGTATTAAGTGTTCTCTCTTTTTTTTTAGGGATCCTGTCAGTTGCTTCTGTTCGCCAAAGCTGAGGATGATGAGATTTTTTTTCTTCTTTTCACGAGCTGAATTAGATTGCAGCACTTGAAAGTGGCGAATAAGGCAGTTACTGTAAATCCATGCAGCACATTCTTGCAATGTTATAATTATCCTCCTTGAGGGAAAACATCTATTCATATTCATAGTGCCACAAGACTTATGTGGCGAGAGCTTTTACTGTTTAGTCATAAGCTGGGCTCAGTAAATTACTCATTAAAGCATTCTGCTGCGGGCCACTGATGCCTGCATCAGACAGTAATCAGCAACACAATCTATGGGATTATACAAGTAATGTATCTTGATTGCTTTAGCTCTTCTTTAAATACCTTTTTAGTGTTATCTGAAAAGATGACACCGAATACAGTTTATACTGGCATCCCACTGAACATAAATCCTGCCATGTGATGGATAAACATAATTAATCATAATTTAAATTGAACGCAAACACCGCTTTCAAAGTAGCTCTATTACTTTATTCTTTATGGCCCCTTGCACATTATTTATAGCACGTTATTAATTATTGACAATGAGCATGTCACATGGTATTGTGTGCGTTTAAATATTTTTGCGTGGCAGCGGCTGAGTGCCTTGGCTCCAGGGAGATGCCTTGGCTTCATTTGAAAATAATGTAAAACTAATTTAATGTCCGTCTCCATTTTTACAAAGCTGGCCCCATGCTACCGTTCTGTCCAAGATGATATTTAAATTAATTGCAGCAAATAAAGCATGGCTTTGAGGACCCAAAATAGATAAATAGAACATTTAAACGGTTTTTCAGACTTTTAACCAGTATAACCCTCTTCTTGAAGTTGATGTTTAGCACACCAGTCCAACACAACAAATAACTGCTTTAAGCTTCTGAGGCAGAAGCTTCAAAAAGTTCAGAAGTGCAGCTTAAGACCTTTTGCAGGAGATCAGCATGGAGGAGGCTCAGGGATGCGTGCGGACATGGCAGCATCACCTGTAGGTTGTCAGGGCAATGATCCGCATCGGAGAGCGAGCCCCGAGCGATGCTTCCTCTCGGAACGCTCATGGTCTGCACCCCCAGCCAGGAGCCCTTTCCCCTCAGATGAAAGCACAACTCACATTTCAGACTGGAGAGTCAGAGCGAAGCAGGGAGTGGAAGGTATGAAACGGGCAACATGTTTACGTCTGAGTTACTTTGAAGAGTTTTAGGTGAAATGTGCACATTTGTAGCAGATTATCCTGAACAGGTCGTTTTTATGGGGCAGTGGTGGCCTAGCAGTTAAGGCAGTGGCCCCGTAATCCGAAGGTTAAAAATCCCGATCCTCCAAGGTGCCACTGAGGTGCCACTGAGCAAAGCACCGTACCCACACACTGCTCCCCAGGCGCCTGTCATGGCTGCCCACTGCTCACCAAGGGTGATGGTTAAAAGCAGAGGACACATTTCGGTGTGTGTCACTGTGTGCTCTGCTGTAATGTATCACAATGACATTCACTTGACTTTTATGTCCCACTCCCCATTGGTGATGCAGTTATAGCTCAATACACTCTCTTGTTTTCCCAGGCCAAGAATTAACGGCTTTGTTCCTCAAGTAGGGCTTGAATGTTCTCAAAACACCCCAAAACCTATCCTTGTGACCGTTTACTTCAATGACCGAATTAAATATTATTATATATTATTTCTGCCTGGATAAAGAGCAGATGTTACCTGCTTCCTTTGAACTTGTTGAACTGTTTCCCTATATTTCCTTTATTCGGGCTGTTTCAGTCGTAGTTAAAAGCAGGATAAAGAGACAGGCTTACTGAATTCCAACATAAACCCAAGTAGAACAGTATGAGAAGAAGTAGAACATCACAAGAAATGCCACATAGAACAGGAGACAAGGAAATTCAATTTAGGATAACAATGAAACAATCATTCTCAGGTGGTGCAGTGGAGGGAGGGTGTGATCCATATCCATGCATTTAATTCACACTATCAATAATAACAATAAAAATAATGATAATACAATGAATATTGTTGAAAGCCTTTTATATTATTTAGCAACCCAACAACATTAAGTCTTCAGTTGGAACAGAAGGTAGGGTGACTCATGCACATGGATTGATAGCTGCAGGGTGAGCATATGGTGAAATAAATAAATGATATGGAACGTTCTAAATAAACAACGCTGGCTGATATTAACTTGAGGGGGCCGGACAGCAACGCCGTGCCGTTAAAGCAGAGATACCCGAAGCAAGCACATATCTAGACTCGTGTCAGGCAGATGCATAGCAATCAGCCTGTGGCCACAAAATGCAAGTTTCTCCTGATTTCTTTATCGCCTTGCTGCAAACAAACTGCCACTTTGAAGTTTTTTCAGACGAACAGACGAGTATCTGTGTCTCATCAAGTCCCACGCTATCTCCCACCCCAATGCAGGTTTTCATGCTGATATACCCTCACGTGGTGTACGCTATGTCTGAAAATGCAGTCCTCTCATGTGCAGCGAACATTTCATCAGAGTAGGCATATGTTCTTGCTGAATAATTGATGGCCAGTGGCTTCTACCTAGAATGCTGTTGGATACAGTACAGCAAAGGCCTTCGTTTAACATTGAGATATATAAAAATATAAAACTTAATTCATAAAAGGTTACAAAAATAAAGGGTAATGTTTTTTAAAAGGGAAACTTTAATCAGAGATCCTCCACTACAGCAGGTCATACATAAATGATACCAGAGTTCTCTGCTCTTGTGTCTTTAATGCAATAATTATCAGTTCCATTGAGGGTCCTGAGGCAAAGTGGGATAGAGTTGGACCCCCCCCATGCTGCTTCTCAGCGGACACAGATGGAGGTCCTCAAAAGTCCAGTGCAATAACGTAAGACTTTGAGTCCTGAATGATTTAATATTGCACTCATTTTCACCACACCACTTTCATTTGAGGGTCTCTTCAGGAGAGCTCGACCAATGAGAGACCGGGAAGTAAAGACTGAACTTGTTCTCAGGAAAAGAAACCATATAACAAAAATTGTCAGTCTGTAGAGCTAAAACGATGAACATAATTCATGTGTTGATCCATCATTGACAACAATCGAAAAGTGTGTTTTGCAAAATATTAAAACAATAAACAAAACAAAAAAAGCTTTTTCACCATATTTAAATATGAATGCACTAGAATTCTAAGTTAAGTTAAGTATTGTGATTGTCACATGTGATACACAGCAGCACAGCACACGGTGCACACAGTGAAATTTGTCCTCTGCATTTAACCCATCACCCTGAGTGAGCAGTGGGCAGCCATGACAGGCGCCCGGGGAGCAGTGTGTGGGGACGGTGCTTTGCTCAGCGGCACCTCAGTGGCACCTTGGCAGATCAGGATTCGAACCGGCAACCTTCTGATTACGGCGCCTCTTCCTTAACCGCTAGGCCACCACTGCCCCTATGTGCACATCACACGAACTTCCTCAGCATTCGTTTGAATACGCATGTTGGAGCTATGATGGAAATTCAACATCAGTGTTGTTTGATGGAAATATGATGATAACAAAATAAAAAATAAGGCACATGCCATTGTTAACAAATAAAATGAGAAAACACAGCAGCTATAGAAACACTTGGTAAGGCATTAAAAAGGTATGACATCACTAATATGATAAGAAGACTTAATTACTGAATAATGAACAAAATTTCGAATTTTTGGCGCTAAACCTGCAATGAAACATGGCTAAGAGTCATCAGACAAGTGTAATTTTTTGAATTTCTTTGTTTTTCTTATGTTCCATCAGCTTTAATCCCATGTGATGCTGTTTTTATTCGCTTGGCATTTTTGATTATCTCGCCCTAGCATCACACAGAAACATGCTAAATTATATTTGTCTGGAGCAGCACTTGCTGATTGGCTGAGCCAAGTTTCTGCACCACCTTTGTGTTTACACCTCCGATTCACTGTCCTGTTTTATTAGCCCCATGAAAATGGTGCAAATCAAAGCTAGCCAGGGTTTTTCACACATTGTGCGAAAATACACTGGCTTTGACAGCAGAACAATGGCAAGAGAAATTGGATATACAAGGACGTCTTAAAAAAAGGAAAACACTTCCTAAATTGCCAAAACCCTGAAACCTGACGAAACTCACTGTTGCAGAAACCAGCTCTTTGATCATTAGTTCCACTGCCAATCTATCTACAGTAACAGAGTACCTGCCAAGCTGTCAGAAAGCTGCCTCTGTTCATTTTCTCCTTCTCAATGTGGCCATTTAAATCTGACAGCCCTGCATTAGGAAGACTCGGACGGCGCAAGTGATGGACACAGGGACAAAATGTCTCTTACCGGGACACCGGCAGCATCTCTCAGATGAGGTATAAGGTCAAGAGGGGAGTATTGATAGTTTCTAAAAACACTCTTTCTTGGCCGGACTTTCCGAGAGCAAGTGGCTCACTGAGGAAACCGGAAACGTACATGATATTCCAGCAGGTTGAAGGCACCTGGTCCTACCACAGCGAATGTGTGAAAGAAGACCAAAAAACAACAACACAATAACCATCACCACACAATAACAACAACAACAACAACCAGAGGCTGATGAATGAGCTCTGGCGAGAGGCAGGGAATCGAAGCGATTGATCTGAGTCCAGTATCTCACTGGTGCTTTTGCCCCTTGTCAAACGTGTGCTGGAGGGAGATTGATTCTGTCTGTTCAGGCAGTGGATTAATGGAGGGGGGAGTCAGGTGGGCCTGTTACAGAGTACAACCCCATGGGCTTTTTTGTGTATGTTTGTGTGTGTGTGTGTGTGTGTGTGTGTGTGTGTGTGTGTGTGTGTATACAAAATATATATACAGACAGAGAGAGAAAGAGAAAAAGAAAATAGGGCCTGTCACATTACTGTGATTGTCATTGTGATACACAGCAATCACAGCACTCAGTGACACAACGATGTGTCCTCTGCATTTGTGTCCCCCTTGGTGAGCAGTGGGCAGCCATGACAGGCGCCCGGGGAGCAGTGTGTGGGGATGGTACTCAGTGGCACCTCAGTGGAACCTTCCGATTATGGGTCTGTTTCCTTACCATATAATGACAGGAAAGCTGTTTGAGGACACTTTTAGAATGTACATTAACATTATTTTAAAATTCAGACACACTGCACATACACTGGAATTGTTTAGATAGAGACATGATTTACAGGCCAAAAGTTTGGACACACCTTCTCATTCATTGTGTTTTCTTTGTTTTCTTTTCCATTTCCATTGGTAGATTCTCACTGAAGGCATCAAAACTATGAATGAACACATGTGGACTTATGTACTTTACAAAAAAGGTGAAAAAACAGATTTATATTCTAGTTTCTTTAAAATAGCCGCCCTTTGCTCTGATTACTGCTTTGCACACTCTTGGCATTCTCTCGATGAGCTTCAAGAGGTCGTCACCTGAAATGGTTTTCCAACAGTCTTGAAGGAGTTCCCAGAGGTGTTTAGCACTTGTTGACCCCTTTACCTTCACTCTGCGGTCCAGGTCACCCGAAACCATCTCGATTGGGTTCAGGTCCAGTGACGGTGGAGGCCAGGTCTCCGCTATTTGTTAAGTACATAACTCCACGTGTGTTCATTCATAGTTTTGATGCCTTCAGTGAGAATCTACCAACGTAAATGGTCATGAAAATAAAGAAAACAAATTGAATGAGAAGGTGTTTTGGTCTGTACTGTATAACGTTGTTTACAGCCTTTCTGGGTGCATCATCTGGATTAATAACCTATGTACTAAAATAGGTTGTACTATAGCTAAATTATGTATTTTTTTTTATTATTTATTGTCAGTGTTTTTATTTAAAAAAAAGACCAAATCATCAGCCTCTTTCCCTCACTTGTCTCTGTAATAGTTTTAAATTAGCATAATAATTACCTTTAGCCAACCAATTAAAACATGTTCTAACCTTCTGAGTCTAAACTGTGTTTGCTATTTGGTATTTATTATTAAATAAAGATTTTACATTATTACATTTGTCACACTTAAATAATTAAATTAATAATTACATCTCATAATAATGACACAATTACACAAGTTAACCCCTGGTTTATTAACACCAGTAATTAAATATATACAGACTCTGTTTGCAGGAACTGCCTAATCAGAAAATGCAACAGGGATTGTTTCATTCTTTGTACTGGTTGATTTACACATGGGCAATTTTAATTTTCTTTAAATAAAAAATTCACCCTGAGTCAAAGAGGGAAGGTAACAGTATAAGCAGATTCTCATTTTAACTTTAGTACAAAAAGCTGTTTCCTCTTTGTTCCAGAGCATTCCACAGAGAGCAGAACCAGGACTGGAGATATTGTTAGCATTCAGGAAGGCACAGTTGGCACCACTCAGCTCTGCTTCAGCAATTTCATACTGCCATGGAAGAAGTGAGAATTTTCTCAGAAATAAAAGAAAAAATTCTCTGTCAGCCCCGGAAGACAACAGGGTGTGCTCACCCTCTAGATTAATGAGGAGTAAAATGTGAACAGACAGCGATTGAATTAACAAGAGCCATTTCGGAGCACAACAGTTCTCCCTCCCTCCCTCCTCTTTACAAATTCTCATCTGCTGATATCTAATTAAAAAAAAACTGCACTGCACTATAAAATGTGCACTTCACACTTTTTTTTCTTATATCCGTCAGCTTCTGTTGCTTATAAAATTGCCATGCTGTTTTTTAGAGGTTATAGGAGAAAACATATAATATCCTATAAAATCTTTTATTTCATCTCTACTAAGAGTATGTGTTCACGGAATTGTTTAATAATCCAGATCTGTTAGCACTATGGCACTTTGTACAATCTGGCACTTGTAGGTTAATGTCAATGGCTTCTTCAGGATTTGCATGAATAAACAGTTAAACAAGAAAGAACCACTCGGTTGTAATCAATATCTTAAACTAATTAACCTTTTTGATTGTTTCTTTTACCCAAAACATGCTCTTTAATGATGTTTGTGCAAATGATACATTGGTGGGTTTGGGTCTAAGTCATCCAGAAAGGAGAAGATGATCTTTCAATCATCAGCCTTTATAAAAACTTCATTAGAGTCTGTGTTTTTGCTCAGCACCAGCTATTTTGCTTAGCACCAGTTAGAAAATAGTGAACATAGACATTATTTCTTCCTTTCTTCATGGGTACAACAGATACCATTAGAAGGTAATAAATAGCTCATGAGTTAATATTTTACAGAGAGTGCTATTTGTCGTTTTCCATCAAACTGTTGTGTTGCCCACCCATATGCAAGATATATATTTTTAATCTCAGCATCAAAACAGTCTACCTAAATATTCGTTTTCAGAGAAAGCACAGCTAAATTATGGCGGCATAGTAATGAATAAACTAATAAGGACCTGAGCTGCATCAGTATTTCTGGTTTGTCTCTGATTTCTGATATTTCATCTGAAGCTCTGCTGTCCTTTTTCAAGGCCCCCCGTCACAAGAAATAAATTGCCCTAGTCCTCAACAGGTCAAAACAACAGAGATGTCATTATTTCACAGCAATTGATCATTGCTTTGGTGACAAAAATCAATAATATCTATGATTGTTCTGAGTCTCCAACCAGACAAGTTTTTTTCACCACCACCCCCCCCCCCCTTCATTTTTTTCTAAAATGTGTTTATTTTCTTCCAAACAGAGAGGTGGTGATACAGCCTCAATCTATTAAATTAATAGGGAACAATGGTCCAACACTGGGTCTATGGCTTCAGTTTTCAGATAGTAGACTGCGATGTGATGGAGCAGATCCCAACCACACCAGTTTCCTAAAGATCCTAATGTTCCTACTCGTTACAAAAAAAAAAAAACACTTTTAACCCCTTCAATGCTGCCGGTGCCTACACAGTTCCTGGCTATGCCATAACAAGACATCCCATTCGTAAGCCATGGCTTGGATCTGCCGCACCAATGAGTCCAGGCACCATAACTCAGAGCTACACTCTGCTAAGGTCAGCTTCCATAGCCCAAGATTTGACTTCTCTGACTGATCGGCTAAGGTCAATGTCATCTGCCGCCTCCTCTGAGCATGGGTGGTGGAGTTGCTAATGCATGCACTCAAAAAAATGCACGTATTTCAATTATGACACCTGTTTCCACACATTTGAATAGGACCCTTCTATTTGCCTGCCTTAGTTCCAAATAGCATAATTCATGTATTCTTTATAATGACTGATTATTGGTTTGTTGGTTTCACATTTGAGTAATTTCAATTTTCTGTTAACAGGCATATCTAGCTGTGCGCCAACACATAATACATAAGACTGGGTTTGGAATTCACTGGGGGAATGGAATGTATTTGTAATATCCATTATCTATGTAAAATGTGCCTTTATTCTCTGATTACCTTTCCATTCTTGTATAAATCGGCAGTGCCTTTGTAAACTTTTCATTCAGCAGGCACAGAAATATATCCCTGCCTGTCAATGTTATTAGCCCCCCAAAGTAACCATCTGCTCATGTGAATTTACTTTATGCACAAAATACCAGCCGATCCTTGGCAAAAGGCCCTCACTCGCAGCTTCACATACATCAAAGCTAATTAATGAGTTACCTGAGAGAGAGCTTGAATCGATCTCTTATGCAAGCCTGATGGGAAATTAAAAATGGCTACCATCACACCAGCCAAATAGAGACTGCTGCCACAGCCTTTTTTTGGGCAGCACAGGGGGACGTACTCTTGTGTAGACACACCTACACATGCATAAGCATGCGCACACACACACACACACAACCTTAACTTTCCCTATGCCCCTGTCCCAAAGGATGTTATTAAAAATAGAGGCAGTCAGATGGAAATGAATTGGGACCCCAATTTGGCCACAAATATGGAAAGGAATATATATCATATTCCTCCTATGTTTTTCCTACCCCTGTTGAAAGAGGACAATTCCTCTAGTTAGATTCATTTCCATGGACTGATGAGATTCACATTTCGGTGTATGAACAGCATGAGGGTGATGCATTAACGGGAGAACACTGCAAAAGTCACATTTAATTCATTTGCAGCACAGCATTGTCCTACTTATTCGCTTTTCACCGCGCCAAATCATATCTTCATTGCTAAAAATATATGCTTTATCTTTTTGAATGTGCTCATATTTTTTTGAGCTATGTAATCTGCCTTGTACACATTCTGTTAAAAAAACAACAAAGCAGGGTGCTGTGTGCCTAATTGTAGGTGCTGTCACAGTTTGGGTGTAAGAGCCGGGTGCCGTGCGGTTTCTCAGCTGAGGACAGCAAACACATGACCTAATAAGAAGCAGTGACACCCCCCACACACCTACGAAGCTCTCAGTTGTGCTGTAGGGTGAGCGTCAACACAGTCTTTGAGTGTCAGGCACTTATTTCTGTGCATAAACTACATTCTGTGGCACAAACCAAAAAAAAAGTCATCACATTGTTTCGTCGACAAAAATCTGTATGAATTTATGAATTGTGCACTGAACTGAAATCTGCACCTTCCATTCAGTGGACAACAGGCTGGGTGTATCTGTATTTCTGTCATTTTCAGGAAGTCCTGTTTTTCAGCAACAGATGGTCATTTTCTTCATAGAAGGTTTTTTGCCCAGTCACAGATTCATTTTCCTTGGGTGCATGGTATGGAAAAAGCATTTTGTGAACAAAATTAAGTTCTGTAGTTGACCAGTATTCAATTTAGTGAACTGTTATTCAACCAAAAGCTTCTAGGAAATGAAATTACTTTTTATGTTGTTGACAAAATGCATTGGAGGTCAGAAAAATCTTCTTATATTAAAATACATATTTGCTCTTTCTCTACCTCTGAACATCACAGGGACCCAACACATGTAGTGCAAGTAAAGCAAATCATAATGGACACTCCCTCTGCCCATCTGTTTATTCCTTTTCCCTTAAGACACTTCAATCTTGTCTCAAGATTTTATCCATCTTCTGTTCCATTTTCCCAACCGGAACCCAAATGGGGCTCAGTCTTTCAGATGATGACCTCTTCTTAGCAGTGCTGTCACTTCATGTTACCAAGATTAAACGATCTCCCTCCTGACTGGCATGATTTGAAATATTCAAATGATGCTCTGAGCAACTTTAGCTCGAATGTGTTCTGCTTGTAAATTCCTAATTGCAAACATGAATCATTTGTGAAAATGTCTGTGGATTTAGGTGAAAAGCAGCGTAAAAATGTCATTAAGGTGTGGAAAGATTTTAAAAAGGGTTTTACTGCCGCCATTTGTGTGGATAATCAAAGTGTGTTTTTTATGCTGAGCCTGTAACAATCGGATTATATTACTGCATATGCTACATATTACTGGTGATGTGCCTCTGCCATTAACTGCTTCATTAGTGCGAACGTTTCTGTACATTTCATCCTTGCGGTGCTTCAGGTAATCGCTTTCAAGTGGGCTATTACAGCACCATTTCTGTTGCTGGCTCATTCAATATGCATATTCATTACAGGTCTCCTCCATTCATTACCACTCTACACATAATAAACCTGACCACCATTATCTCTACTCAGAATTACGATGCTCTCTGCCCAACCAGGGTCTATTAACTGATAATCCCATCATGTAATGGTGCAGAACCCTGCACCGATGGGTTTCTGCCAAATAGGATCCATATCAAGTCTATGGCAGGCGTTATTATATGTATTTTGTGGTCATCTGCTACCCCATTAACTGTGTGTTAACACAGCCATCCTGCCTACCTCCTCAGGCACTGCCCTACTGTACTCTGTGTGCCTTGGCAGAGACTGGGCAACACGCCTTCACTGCTCAAATCTGGGCAAGCCGCGTCCCTCGCAGATGGAGAACCATGCCCCAGGTACCGCAAGGCAAAGGTGGAGATGAGCAACACGGATGACCGGCCTCTCGCAGGAAGCCTGCAGCGGGCTTCGGGACTCTGCGCTACAACAGATAATTAGTGCTGAACATCTGCTGGAGGAGTTTTCCTAAACCACACCGGGGTTTTTGGATCTTAAATCACTGGCTGGACGAATCGAACGCCTTTATTACTCTCTCTATGATGAATTGTGCTGTAGCAGTGATCAGGGCTCTGGTTTAACATATGGGTAAGGAAAGTGTATCTTTAAACAAACAGGCTGCAGCTTGTGCTGACTTTACACACCGTATACCTTGCTGCAGGGGGTAAAAAGTAAAAATAGAGAGAAAAAAATCTGATAAAACATAGAATGAAATATTTCAGCCTTCTTCACTCTCTGTGAGACCTAATCTGATCTTTACAGTAGGACTTCTGATCTCACACTGGAATGAAACAGCTTCTCTTTTTTGGAATTGAACATTCTGTGACGTGATGCAATCTTCTCCTGAGTGCCGAGTGCATTGGAAAATGTTGGCACGTTATCGCTGTAAAATTACATCAAAAGGAAGAGTATCCCTCCCCACCCTGCCTCTTACATAACCAGTTTTTTTATGTGGTGAGTGGTGCAGTGTGCATGGTACTCCAACTGCAACAGAAACTGTGATTTAATTTCAATTACAACACAAGTAATTCTGAATCTCAGTGTTCCAAACCATGAATCAACAAAGCATCTATTAAGACCTTACAATGACATCTGATAGTCATCATAATTTGTTGAAAGAGAAAGTAATAGCCTCTTCATTATTTCGTTTAGTAGAAAGTGTCCATAATAAAACATTCATCCAACCATTTCATGAACTGCTTTGCCAGGTCACGGTCAGAGAAAAGATGGATCATATCCCAGCCATCTATTGGCAGCCCGGCATGACTATCCACATGTGCCTCTGTAATTCGCCTCTTTGTGACCCTGTAAGAAAACCTACATGGGACAATACATATGTCCACACAGAAAACACATGACCCAATCCAACCCAATCCCAGGTCTCCATGCAACAAAAAGCTGTGCTAATAATCTCAGATACTGTCACACCACAGAAGGGAAGACATGACCAGTGCTGATCTGCATGTATGTGTCTTAATGGAAGACTATTTAGCTTTCAAGAAAAAGTCAATATGTTTACAGCTTCTGCAAAACGTGCACCACTTTGTGCACAATTAAATGTGTTCTCTGCATTTAACCCATCACCCTTCATGAAATGCAATGACGTCCCCAGACGTCTGGGGAGCAGTGTGTGGGGATGGTGGCACCTCAGTGGTACCATGGCAGTTTGGGATTTAAACCGACAACCTTCTGAGTCCCATCCTTACCACTAGGCCAACCACTGCCCCAGTGTTATGGAACAGACAAAAACTATGCTTGCCATGGATAGGAACCTTCAGAATCGAGGTTGACGTTCCTCATGCAATCTAGACTGCAGTGAAGAGATACTGTACCAATAACATTAATGCTAACGTCATTCTGTATAAAAGCTAGAACTAAATTTAGTCAGCTAAACCGTGCATTCTGAATCTTCCATAAATGATTTAGGACCTGTCTGTTTCTACAAACAGCATGAGCAGCACATCAGGCAGCACATCATACCTGACCCACCTTATGATAACTTGTCCATTACACAAAATTGGCTTTTTCCTCAAGATCTATTTACTACATTGAAAAATAAAAAAACAAAAAAGTTAAAAATGGGGCCAAGGAGAAAAAGGATGTTAGAAAGCCATCAGATTGCCATTGCTTGTGTGTTGTGAGTGTGTGTGTCTCTTTCCCAGATAGGTATCAGCTCATTCTGTAGCTCCCATTAACCTGTTTGCATGTTGCAGAGAAAAGGAGGGAAGAATGGACAGAGTTTTTTTCCATTTTATCCCACCCCCTCATTCGCTTCCATCTCTCTCAGTACGTATCACAAAAGATCATTTCCTTTTCAAATTACACTGGCCCCTTCATCTGACCCCTGGGCATTGTGATAATGCAGTGCAGGAAAGGCAACTGGCTTTGATGAAAGCTTGAAAAGGCTTGAGGCCTGCATAGAAAACCACACCCCAGTGCATTCATTAAAGAAAGTTCACCCGCATGTTTAACAAAGCGGCTGTAAAACAGCAAAAATCACTTGGAGTGTATGGGTCATATTTCCCCCTTCACTATTGGTGTTCAAGTTTGGGATGCAATGGAATACAAACCAAATTCCATAAAAGCTGGGATGCTCCATAACTTTGAATAAAATAAAAAGTACACATTTTATGCTCAGTATGAGCTAATTTCAAATTTCAGGTTTTGGTCCCATTCTTGCATGATATAGGTTTCCAGCTGCTCAAGAGTTCGTGGTCAACGTATTTTTCATTTAATTGTGTTTTCTGTAGGTGAAAAAGCTTGACCGCAGGCAGGCTGGGGCTGTTTGACAAAGCCATGCTGTCGTAATAGCCTCAGTATGTGGATTTTCATTGTCCTGCTGAAATATTCAAGGCATTCCCTGAAATAGACATTGTATGTTGCTCTAAAACCTTTATGTACCTTTCAGCATTCATAGTTCTTTCCAAATCATGCAAGCTGCGAATGCACGTATTCACCCCTTATACCATCAGAGGTGCTAGGTTTTGAATCCACCACACAACCCAGACCCATTACCCATTAACCCATGTTATCTATTGTGAATAAAATATTGGCTCATGTGATTTGAAAGTCTTTTAGTTTTCATTTCACATGTAAGAATAAAAAAAGCACAGTTCTTGCCACAGGGTTCAGCCCCAAAAGTAGGTGTGGTGAACACTGTCACTGTGCCCACCCTCCCGCATACCACCTGCCTCAATTAAATTGCTATAATCAGCCTCGCCTCCATTTTGGTTGTGAAACAAAGCCTTGATGCTTTTTTTCTATTGGTCTATTGGTAGTTTCTATTGGTTGTTTGACCAATAGACTAATGCAACACAACACACAATTTCTAGACCAAACATAAAAATCTGACATTCAGCGAATGCACTGCTCTTGCCATGGGATTCAGCTCAAGAAGTAGGCATGACCTAGTGGCTAAGGAAGCAGACTTGTAACGAAAAGGTTGCAAAGCATCAGGGTGCCACTGAGGGGCTCTTGAGGAAGGTACCATGAACAAGGGTAGTAGCAGTCTAGTGGGTAACACATTCACCTCTTACTACCATTGTGTTCCTGAGCAAGACACTTAACCCTCAGTGCTAAGTGTCTTGGATTGTGGATTGTCCCTGTAACTACTGATTGTCGCTCTGAATAATGGTGTCTGCTAAATGCCATAAATGTAAATGTACCGCCCCACAAATTGCTTTCCGAGTGCCTTTCAAGGCTGCCCAGTCCCCACAATGTGATGGGTTAAAGGCGCCATGTGTTGACACAAAAATCACTTTCACTTTAATTTCAATACACCACACTCTAGTGAGAATCAAAATAGCATTCAGTAACAGGTAGAAGCATTTATATGCCATCATAGGCATTAAATGCCTTGCAGTCATGGCCTAAAGTTTTGAGAAATCTTTAGGCGCAATGTTTGCTGCTTCAGTGTTTTTAGATGTTTTTGTCAGTTGTTTCTGTGGTGTATTGAAGTATAATTACAAGCATTTTGCAAGTTTCAGAGGCTTTTATTGACAATTACACCAAGCTTATGCAAAGTCAATATTTGTGGTGTTGGCCCTTTTTTTCAAGACCTCTGCAGTTTGCCCTGGCATGCTGTCAATCAATGTCTGGGCCAAATCATGACTGATGCCAACCCATTCCTTCATAATCAGTGCTTGGAGTTTGTCAGATTTTTTTTTTGTCCACCCGACTCTTGAGGACTGACCACAAGTTCTAAATTGGATTAAGGTCTGGGGAGTTTCTTGGACCCGAAATTTCAATATTTTGTTCCCTGAGCCACTTAGTTCTCACTTTGGCCTTGTGGTACGGTGCTCCATCATGCTGGAAAAGGTATTGTTCTTCACCAAACTGTTCTTGGATGGTTGGGAGAAATTACTGTCGGAGGATGTTTTTGCACCATTCTTTATTCATGGCTGTGTTCTTAGGCAAAATTGTGAGTGAGTCTACTCCCTTGGATGAGAAACAGCCCCACACATGAATGGTCTCAGGATGCTGTACTGTTGGCATGAGACAGTACTGATGGTAGCACTCACCTTTTTGTCTCCAGACAATAATTTTTCCAGATGCCCCAAAAAATTGGAATGGGGCTTCTTCGGAGACTTTATGCCAATCCCGCAGCTGAATCATCTTTAGGAGGCGGTCCTGGCAGTTTGCTAGACTTTCTTGGGAACCCTGAAGCCTTCTTCACAACACTTGAACTTCTCTCCTTAAAGTTTTTGATGATCTGATAAATGGTTGATTTAGGTGCAATCTGAGCAGCAGCAACATCCTTGCCTGTGAAGCTCTTTTTATGCAACACAATGATGACTGTACATGTTTCCTCACAGGTAACCATGGTTAACAGAGGAAGAATAATGATTTCATGCATCACCCTCGTTTTAAAGCATCCAGTCTGCTATTCTAACTCAACCAGCAGGACAGAATGATCTCCAGCCTGGTCGTCAAAACTCTCACTTGCGTTTACTAAAGGATCACTGAAATGAGTAATTAAGTTTATTTTCATAGCAAAGAGGAACCTTGCAATTCATCTGATCACTCTTCATAACATTATGGAGTATATGCAAATTAACATAATAAAAACAGAAGCAGCAAACTTTGTGAAAACCAGTATTTGTGTCATTCTCTAAACTTTTGGCCACGACTGCACTGTCAAACGCTATAAAACTTAACATGATCTTCTGTGTGCCTTCCTGCCTAGTTTATTCCATAAGAGCAAGATTTCTCTGCAAGTCTGAACCAATTTCTTAGTATGAATAAACTGTGACTGAAATACCCTTAATTTTTTTTTGTCCAGTTTTCTGCCACTAATGTGCCTGTCCTTGTGGCCAAAGATTACATGCTCATGTGTTAGTGTGGGATTAACATTTTTTAATGAATGATTTAGTGAATACATTTATGATGATGCATTCAACTTTTGCATTCAATGATGGATCAACTTTTGAGCACTTTGACCCAATCCTAATGGCTGATAGCTGACCAAAAACGCTCTATCAAGCAAGCCAGTCCTTTCTGTTTAAGTCCAGAATACATGTGCAAACATGTCCCATATGCTAATTTATCTTGGGATCTCTGAAAAGAAAATGTCCAGGGCAAATGGTTATTATTCAATTTATGTGAAAAGAAAACACACTTTTTAGCATCATTGCATGTGATGCATTACAATTTGAAACGGTTCTGTTAAACTGGAATAGAAACAATGATTTGTCCGCATAACATTTTGAACATTTTTCTTCAGTTACCGTAATCCAGTTCTTTATAAAAACCCGGACCATTTTTTTCTTTTCCAAAGCACTTAAGTTGTATTTGCCTAAATATGCCAATTTATGGTTACTTGCCATATCACACATGCCATGGCAATATTGGTGGTAAGTATCATTCTGCCATGACATACCTGTAAATTTACATTTACAGCTTTTATCAGACGCCCTTATCCAGAGCGACTTACAATCAGTAGTTACAGGGACAGTCTCCCTAGAGCAACTTAGGGTTAAGTGTCTTGCTCAGGGACACAATGGTAGTAAGTGGGATTCGAAGTGGGGTCTTCTGGTTCATAGGCGAGTGTGTTACCCACCAAAATTTACCCTCATAGGTGACAAACTTGCCTTGGACAAGATGACCACAGATAAGATAATGTAATTGTAAGATAAATGGAATGTATATAAACCTTTAAAAGTGTACAATGTCATGTGAGTAATATTTAATACACAATTGAAACAACAGATGGTAAAGAAAGGCCTGCAGAATTACCAGGTTTCCTGGTGCAGTTTGCTACAGAATCCTGCAGGTAAATTACATTTGTTCCTGCAGTCAAGGAAGATGCGAAGAACAAAAAGTCAGGTGGAGCAAAATAAAGGTTGATATTAAAATTCCAAGCCATATGTCTCACTCAGAGTGAGATAATCCCATCATGCTTTGGGTCACAGTGGAATCGCCAGTGAGGCTGAACATGCTCAAAAAAATAAACAGCTTAAAACCAGAATGAACACCAGCTAGCAGCGGCCAGAATAACATCACGCCACAACTAAAACCAAATTATACATCCAATTTAGAGAACGAAAGTTATCAGGGTATTGAGGGGGGTGGAGAAGGGCAACAATTAGATCACCATGCAGCAACTTTTACGAGTCAGACATTTCCAGTTCATCTCACGCCTTTTCAGGATCCAATGGTTTTTCATTACGCTCTGTCAAGTTTTATTACAAAGTGGGAGAATCTAATTCTGTTTCGTGTATCTGACAGTATTTCAAACTAATTCATCTTGCCAAGGTGCAGCCGCGACAAACTCGCCAGATGGTGTTTATGTAAGCCAGCGCTTTGTTTTCTGCCCAGGAGTTTGTGGAAAGGGCAAGACTGTGCGCGGTACTTTGTTTAGCTCATGAGACTGCTGGTGTAACATTATATTTTTTGGCTGAGACTTTAGAGAAGCTAAGGTTCTGCTGCCAAGGGCCAGGCTAAAGCTGGCTATTTCTGTCCTTGCTGTTTCACGCAATGAACTATCATACTATTGAGGTATTCCACAATGCTGTTGATAATACATGTACTATTATAGCATCAACTGGTCACTATGCATCATGTTCCTTTGAATGACAGTTTCCTGGGTATTAACTAACCTCATTTTTGCAGAAAGTTCTGGTATGCTTGTAGGCATTTATCATAAAATTGGAGACCCTTGGCAGCCTGTACCTAACATGATTGGCTATTCTTGACTATTGAGTGTTACAGGTTTATTCATTGACTATGTGATGCCTAGGCAGTCCAGGGCGAGCCACACAAGGGTTCTAATCACCCCCAGCTTCTGATGGGATAACTTTAGAAGTTAGTTTCTCTCTCAAGCATTTGCGCCTCATCCTTTTCACTCTGTGGAATGACAGACCATTGTAGGTAATGAAGTATATTCTCAAGAATTTCAGCACAATTTATATAATTCTATTGTAAACACCCAAGAACTTTGGGATTAGGTGAAAGCATTTTGTTTCAGTCCATGTTCCATTTCCTAGCAGTGTTTAGAATCACTTTTAATTTACTGTTTAGTTTACTCTTCACCAGGCATTCCCATAAATCTTTTGAAAATAAAAAAGTGAAGTCAGGAGATCCATAGTTCTGTTGAATTATTAATGGCTTATTACATTGTGGTAAGGTGGTGCCCTGAGGGTTCTTGTTGCAACTGTGCTGGGGTTAGGAGGGGCTCAAAGATTAATTTTTCACGTCTAAGACGAAATTTTAATCCTTGTTTGTAGGTTTAAGGGAATCCTGTTTTGGGGAGATCGGCCTCTTCTGTTCTTTAGCCCATCAAAGGGATTGCGAGGTTGCTGGCTGATTAATTTTTAATGAATTATGCAAACTGATTATATCTCCTGTGATTTGAAGATGTTTTTGTATTGTTTTATTAATGCATTTCTGAATGACTCGATACATACTCCAACACAAAGCTCTGTCTGCTTAGCGGGTTTTGTTATTCACGCCTGTTTTTCATTAAATCCAAGGTGGTCTCTGGCGTATTGTGTGCCACAATGAGAAATTAGTAATTACTGTAATTTAATGACTTCTCAGCATATAAGACTGTAGCCTGGGTTGCTGAGGGTAACCGTTGAGCTGCTCTCTCCTCCTTCCTCCTTCCCCTCTCCCCAGGGTCTGATCTTTGGGAGCATGTCTCTTTAATTCCTACTTAATTAATTACATTCGTTATCGGGAGTATCCTGTGGTGAGAGCACTGTTTCAATTACAGCAGGAAGTTGACATAACCAAACAGAAAAGGGCTTGACTAATGCTCTGTGTTAAAGGCACCTGTCTGGCAAATTTGACTGCAGGGCTTCCAGATACTCACCGAAAACCCATTACAAGTTATCAAATAAGCCATTATCTGCCATGTTACCTTCTGCAAAATGGAATTTTCCATATGACAACATTGCTGAGCTTGTACAATGTCTGAATATGCTCTATCTGAGAATGCACAAAGAAAAAATTTTTTTTTTTTTTAAGACAAATAAAAGTTTCACAACAGCAACCTGACATGTGGTGTTTGAAACAGGTACGGAACAGAATTGGGAGTGTGAAATACTCACAATGAGATCATAATACCATCACTGTTGCTGTTCCGGGGTGGGATTACAGTTCATATAACTTTCCCAAGAGACAGAAGAATGATCGCCCACTCTCAATAACTTCATCTCTCCCCCCTATCCCAGCAGGGGGGGGTCACAGTATACTTCACATTGCTCCACGGCTCTTTGATCTGAGCTCAGACGGAAAGTCGGTAAACATCAACAGGCTCAGGTGCGCCTCACCCAAATCAGCTGCAGATTATGCTGCCATATCCTCTTCAACTTTTTACCCGCTCTGGCCTTTAAACGTCTTGATTGTTGCTGGCTGGACACCTGACCCCTCGGGCCGAAAGGGAACCGGAGCCGGAATAAACTGTCCCCCTCCCGCGACAGCGCCGCTGTCGTCGTCTGCGAGCGGCACAATGCAAACGGAGCGGGAAATGGGTCTGCATAGCGATAAGGATATCAAAAATGATAATAGGGGTGGAATGCATTGCTCCTGAGTCCAGGGGAGGCTGTGCCTGCACTTCACCCGCGCAGATTACGGCCGCCAGAGAGGCCGGGCAGGCCGAGCTAATCCTGCTTTTCTCCATCTCCTCCCTCCTGTGGCCCACATTGTCCCCTGTGTGAGAAGGTGTGCCTGAATTACAGAGTGAGGGTTTTCATGCATGTGCATTAGGAACCGCGGCAGGCTCACGCTCTGTATACACGCATCCGTTTAGCTGGTTGCACTCAAATTTGAACCCATAAACTTCTGGCTACGTTAAACTGGTGCTAATGAGCAAGGCACAGCGATTGCTTTAACCACCGCATCACCTCTGCACACACTGAGTAAACCAGTAGTGTATACATTCTGTTTCAGAGACTCGACAAGAGGTGGGAGGTCTTTGGAGAGCAAAACCGAACTGGATGCATCCGCTCTCCAATATAATATCTGATTAAGGCCAAGCAGAAGAGGGGAGTTAAGGGTGTCTCCAGATATTCCAATTTCAATAACAGCATTGTAAAGTGACATATCATTAGAGTAAAAGATATTTCCTCCGGGGAGCTCATCTGTTTGCAATAACAAATTTTATAAGCTGATGCTAATCAAACCTAGCATTTTCTCCAATTGCTAGGCCCGCTTGCGAGCTGCACTGTTCTATGAATATTAATATCCTGTTTCGAGCTCAAATATGTATGCAAAACACAAGCAAATTTTTTTTCATATCGCCAAATTACTTGACAGTACTTTTCAGTTTTCCACAACCTTTGTTACCCTTTGACATTTCAGTCTGTATCTTACATCTCAAGGAAAGCATATGATGGATATATTCAGGCAAACTAGGTGTGTGCATGACTTACTGAATACAAACTTTAATTCTATTCCATTTAGTTTAGTTTGGTCTATTGAAAGTGTGTCAATTATGTGTGTATGTCCCCGTACCAGTCAATGTTCCTACCTGACTTGCGTCCTCCTTCAATTACCACTTCTCTTTTGTTCTTAGTTTTTTCTCATTAGTCTTTTTCCATTCATTTAATCCATATTCATCTTTTGAGACATTCAATTGCCTTTTCTTCTGCACTTGGAGTCCACATCTCAGCTCGCAATGTACCACATTCCAGATAAAGCACTTTGTCAGCCTGCCCTGAAGTCTCTGTTAATACTATTTCAGGTTATGTCTGTCCTGGAGATTACATCATGTCTGATATGTGAAGTTCTACACCTCTTCTAGTGCAGAGCCTTCCTCCACTGTCTTCAGACTGTTTTTTTTTTTTTTTGCAGCCCAGGAATCTTTTTTTTTTTTTTGTCCCTGGCATTCCAATGATTTTGGGAAGCTGTTCTTCCTCATCTGTCATTTTCTGAAGTCACTTTTCTGCAACATTAAACTAAGATCATTGGCATATCTTATATGTTCTTGACCAGACTTACTTTACTTCTCCAAGTATTACTTTATCTTGACAGTGACTCACTTATGAGCAACTTGTTGCGACGATTTACAAAAACCCTGTGTTCCCTGTTGCTGTCTGTACTGTCAGTATCTGTTGGAAGTACAATCAGTCTCCAATCTTTTCAATCCACCCCCTTTCCTTTACAATGCCCATCATCTTACTCTACCATGTGTGTGTGTGTGTGTGTGTGTGTGTATATATATATATATAGAGAGAGAGAGAGAGAGAGAGAGAGAGATAGCGCCATTGAAGGAAAGCCTATACATATATCCCTCAGCACCCTATTGCAAGATCCTATTGCATCTTCTCCTCCTCCTGGGTCCAAAACTGATCCTGACCAGGTGTTGCCTCAATTCTTCTATCTATGTGTGACTCATTAGAATTGTCTTTGTACCTCACATTTCATTGCACCTGCTTCTTTGGGTTTTGCCATTTTGAACCCAGTGAATTCTCCCAATCTCCCAGTTGTGTGCTATTTATCTGCTGGCACATTTGGGTTACCAGGCCTGTGTCTTTCTCAGCATCTTCTCCAGAGCTCCTTTATTACCTTTAATACCTTTTCTCCCAGAATACTCAAATCAAGGTTGTCTCTTCATCTGGCTGCACTCCAATCTCCTTCTTCTTGGAGCTGAATGTACTTTTTCTGTTCCTCCCAAACTCATTTTCACCAGGTTCCAATTGTTATCCACCATCTCTGGTCTCATCTGATCATCTTCTGATTTTTGTTCTTTTATATTTGCTACTGAATTTGCTTTAATATTCTTACATCTGTCTTCTAGCCATACCTCATTTGGTTTCTCTGACTTGTTAAACTGTCAATATCTTCTCCTCTGTGTTCTGTATGTTCCTGGAATCCTTGATTGCATTGCAGTATATTTCACCTATTTGCATACAATCCAGATGAAAGTTCTCTGTGCCATCTGTCATCTTCCAACTACTCCATTTTATTCCGATGCTCCAGATTTTGATATGTTCCGGTGGCATGTCAAACTTGCTGATTGCTATTCTGCACACATAACATAATCTTTGTACAATATGCTAGCAATGTTTTCAAAATGGTACACTGTTGTATTGTCCTGCATAGATATTGTATACTATATTGGACCCAACATTGTATGCATCTGAACATTATATTGACAGGATGCATGTGACAATAAATACCACAGAAATGAAAATAATGTGTTAATAAATGTGAAACATGAAGCTGCAATAACCTTCATTATAGAGAGGAATAAAACCCACCATTTTAAAAATGGGATTTGAGGTCTGAAACCCCTACCCGTTAAGCAAGTAAATGAATAAATAGAGATATAGTCCATTGAGGTACTTTTTATTGGAGATAATACTGACACTTATTCAATAGTGGTCACCAGGGTCTTAAAAACATATATTGTCTGAAAACTGTTGCAGCACAGCGATCTCCTTTTTCTTTGGATCTGTGAACCATTGTAACTCTAAATTCACAATCCAGAACCCTGTCAGTCTGTTCCTGACCTTGCTGGCCCATGCCATGTCCAGTTTCCTGAAGCTACAACACCATCCCTAAAATCACAAACTCTATTTTCAAGTCAAAAAAATCCTCGAATAAAGAAAAAAAAGAGTTCAGGATGGATGTAAATGCTTAAGATCTGTGCAGATCTGGGACACATATTTCTGAAGTCACCATACATCTTGAGTATCTTTTACTTTGCTTAAAAAATTTTAAGTTCAGTTCTTATGGTTCTCATGTAAATACAGTATCTTACATGTCCTTCTGGTCCAATGCTGAAAAAAACCTGCACGAATGGGGGTTTGGTGGGCAAACTGAAAATAAAGCACAGGGGTCTTCTTTTGTATGTGTATGTGGTCTTCGTTAATAAGCACGTCGGTGTTCCTTTTAGAGTTCTGGTAGGTCCATTCCCTACATCCACAAATAAGTCCTCTTGTCGTAATTTCCTAATCTCTTGCCATGAAATCTATGAAGTCCATTGTTCTCATCTGAGATTACTGTGTGACCTGGGGGAACAAGAAGGAACACTTTTAGTACACTTACTGTCCTGATCATTGATAAATATGTTCCTTTATAAACATGGTTGTCATTTGAAAAGCATACAAAATGAGTTGTTAGCATTAACCCATGTTTTGTTAGGAAAAATCTGTACCAAGTTCAAGCTTTATTGTTTTGAATGATATTGTCATGTCATATCAAAAGATGATATTTATTAGTGCCAAATTATCATGTTGAAACATTCTGTAAGACAAAAGATCAGTTGGTTGTAAGTGTTGTTGTGTTTTATGTTAGATGATGTAGTAGTCACAAAAAACTGTGTTTTAAAAAAGCAACGTAAATAATCATACTTGGGTCTGTCGCTTACAATTTTGAATCCTTTTTTTGCATTTTATTTCATGATAATTGATGTAATTGACTTATTAACTTATATATTCTTAACCATTTGTCCTGGTACTCAGGGTCATGGCTGCTTAAGCGCAACCCAGGACACTGGGTGCAGGGTAGGGTGAGATGCCAGCCCTCCACAGGGCACACACACACACACACACACACACACACACCATTCACTCACACCTATAATCAAATTTTTAGGCCCCAATCTAACTAGTATTCATATCTTTGAATGCCAGGAGGAAACCAGATGTTCCCTAACACAGGGAGAACATGAAAAGAAGGTGAAATCCTCACAACCCTGGAGATGGGAAGCCACATTGCTTACTGCCATACCACTGCTCGGGCCCTTTATATAGGTTTAATGTTTTTGAATGTACAATAACTGAAAAGATACAGAATTGTATAGTTTTTGCTTGGTGCTCATCAAGTAGAGTGGATTCCACATGTTTGCACAACATAAGCTTCAAATTAAGGTCACTTCATTGCTCCAGATGGGAGGAAATGGTATTGGATAGGGATGCCTCAAGCAGCCATGTTGAGCATTACAGCAGAAATACTGGTCTGTCGGCACGCAATTGCAAAACACAACGCTGACATTAAATACCGTAGCGCAGGTTCTCACATATACTTCAGGCACACAAACAGTCCTGACTGATCTGTTTGTCATGCAAGAGTGATAAGTTCAAATGACAGTCAGGAATAATGAGACTAACGTGATTACCTAAGTGGTGACCTACAAATATTGCAACCATAACCAGAAATTTGTATTTGTTTTGAGTCTCACGCTATGTCATGACTTCCTCTGATCCCATTAAGACGTATTTTCACCCACACAGCACACTGGCATCCGTTAGTGTCATTCAACACCAACTGTCATGAGCTCAGCCACACTCACCATAAATAGCTCTTAAGTGTGAACGAGAGCGGACGGAAGTGTGGCTGCAGCTGCGGAGAGTTGCTGCCTCGCAGCACAAATGCCTGTAAACACCACGTGCCCCGGGGAGGGACGACGGTTGCAGCTGAGCCCGGTGGCCGTTTTCAGACGCCAAACGCGCTGATTGGGACAGTCCTTCACCTTCGCTACGCTCTTCGATAACAGGTGGCCAGAGGACACCGAGGTGAGGGGGTCTTCCAGTCCAGTCCAGTCCCCATCTCCCTGGAGTGCTTTCCGTAGAAAACAGATGCAGCTGGAGATGACATGCGGCTCATTACGGCGCTGGATTATATGATGCCGCCTCAGTCCAGCAGCGCATTACGCATTCTGCAATGTGACCCAGTGGGACACGTACATGCTTTATGGAATTCAAATTTATTATAAAAGGAAATACTCAGAGCAAAACGAAATAAGCACAATGCCTCATTATTACAGCACTTTCACAGGTACAGTGGCACAGCCCTACTGGCTGAGGGCAATGCTTGGAATATTGATCACTCCAATAACATCATTTCAAACATAACTGTGTGTTATGTACCTTCAGAAAAATGTCAAAACATAAGTGAAGTGAAATTGAAGTGATTGTCATTGTGAAACACTGCAGCACAGCACACGAAATGTGTCCTCTGCTTTTAACCCTTGGTGGGCAGAGGGCAGCCATGACAGGCGACTGGGGAGCAGCGTGTGGGGACGGTGCTTTGCTCAGTGGCACCTTGGCGGTTACGGTTAATATATTACGGGTTCCTTAGCCGCTAGGCCACCACTGCCCTGAATAAATTAATGCACCATCTCTTCCTGACTACTGATTGGCTAAACCACAAATCATTAATTATGTTATTTTCATACTGTCACAATATATATAATTTTGATACTGCTTCACTTTACCTAGCATTTTGATTGACTGTATTGAACTTCTGATGCATCAAACCTTAAATCACACAGTTAGCGAACTATTAAAGGATTCATTGTTTTCCATAGTTAGGCCTTTACAGATTTAAAACCACCAGTGATAAGTGACATAATAATAATAATTAATAAAGGATAAAACACCGACCCAACACACATCCACAAATGCATACTACCTCGTCAGGTAACTTTTCTTCATTCTGTATTATTTAGGAACATCTTAGACTAGATAAAAAAAACTGCAATGCAGACCGTGGTATTTATTACCATATGCATCATTCTAGGTACATCTGCTTTATCAGATCGTATTAATAGCCTGATTTTGAGTCCCCTTGCTGTCATCTGTTATCGGCTTCACTTTCTAATTCCTGTCTCCTTTTAGTTTTGGCCACCTGCCTGAATGTAAGCACCATGCTCTGTCTCTGCCTCTCTCTCCACCGACTGAATTAAATATTCCACGAAAATTGTTTGCTGTGTCTGGCCTTCATCGATCAGCGATTAAATGCCTTCATCCGCAGCAACACAATAAACAGACATTTCACCCCCAGTGCCAGTGCTCCACAGCGGTTGAGCACATATTAAAAACCTGCCCCAGCAGGTGTCATGCAGTTCCTTCCTCTTGTCCCAGCCAATATCAGTCAATCAGGAAACCCGTGCACCGTGCCGCAGAGTCCGTTTGAAAAGGCACATGTAAATGTCGTTCCTGTGCACCATTCCTGATCTTTTGATATTGAAATGTCTCAGTGGTTTTCCGCTTTACTCCGCTGATGGATAGGAAGTGAAAAGAGTTTGACTCTGTTGACATTAGCAATGGAGTTACATGATAATGAGTGAAATAGCTTCAGCCCCCACTAGTTTCAGTCACCTTCACCTCATTAAAGCAGTTGGTGGACAGAATCTTCTCCAGGACCTGTAGTATAATGTACGAGGAATATTGCCTCATAGGCAGAGCACTTAAGAGACAATGGGACTTAAGTTTAAGTTGCACCGCCCTAAGTGCAAATGTCATATGTCTAAGGCAAGAGAATGTTGGTGATATATACCAGCACACAAAGACACCATGTATGAGAAAGAATGAGCAAAGTTTGCAAAGAAATGTCCAGAAATGTCCGCAAAGTCATTTTTGTTTTGGTCTGTGGCCTAGGGCGGCATCATGGGCATCAGCAAATGAAATTTTCTTGTATTATAATTTTTTTTTTGTGTGCCGATTTTGTGGAACCACCTTTACAGAGACATTCATCAGGCATCTGGAGAGGAAGCACCATGAAAAAGATGTTGACTAGCTCTGCATTTCTTGTTATCAAACTATGAGGAAAAACTCCTAAACCTCACATAGAATGTCATGTATGCATGCATAGTGCAGTCATTTGATCGGGGGAGATATTTAGCTCACTACTATGGAGACCCTTAGTTACCATGAAATACAAAAAATGATCCTGTGTGCACAAGTTGAAAGTGAAAGTGAAGTGATTGTCCTTGTGAAATACTGAAATGTGCCCTCTGCTTTTAACCCATCACCCTTGTGAGCAGTGGGCAGCCATGAAGGGCGCCCAGGGAGCAGTGTGTGGGGACGTTGCCTTGCTCAGTGGCACCTCAGAGGCACCTTTGCTCTTAGGAATATAACAATTCTCTGTACCACAGTCTATGGGCACAAGTGTATGACCGTTATTTAATATTTCTAAAGCTGACCCCTGAGAATACATGATTCTAACTTTTTATTTGCCATTTTCTCTGCACTTTCTCTGTGAACATCCATCTACAACAATGCATTTCCCCCAGGACCTTGTACTTGTTCCTGGATGAAGTCCATAACATGACCTAAGTCTGTGTAGTCAGCTGAGCATGTTATCTTTCACTATGCACAGAAAATGAGACCGGCTGATTAGAATTCAGTGTCTATGTGAAATAGCACCAATAATATAATTGTAAGACATTCCAAAATGAAAATAAAACTTGTTAGCTGAGTCCTCTCCATAATGAGGTGTGTATCGCTTTAGAGATAGAGAGTTTTTAGTGATGTAAATGAATTTAGAGTAAATTATTTTAAATATCTTGTACGCAGTTCATGGTACTCAGGGTATCTGTCTCCTTTTGTTAGGTCTGTAGATCAGTGAACCAGCACTCTCTTACTAATTTGACAAATTCACCAGTGTGCTGTTACTTTGACAAATTCACTAGAAGAAAATGTATTTAAGAGTGTCAGTGAACATTTGAGAGCCAAATGTCCATTGTCTTCAATTTATAGCTACCCAAGGTCTCTGTTCCTGGTCTTAAGAGACTTAATATGAACTTCTTACTGGTACGTCCCATCTCTTTCCCTTGACAAGGTCTGATAAAATGGTTATAGGAGAGGATTGCTGAGAATATTATTTTCCATCAGGCCTTGTAACTGACAAATCTGGGAGATTTTAAATGAAAGACATATGGACAATATAAGTAAAAAGACAATATGAATTAGAATTTTAACGAGCAATGACACTTTACAGCGACGGCATTTTTCTCAAATTTTGATGTCGATGCCGATTCTAGCCAAGTCTGTTTTTGGTCTAGGTCTTGGTCTTGACCAGCCTTGGTCTCGGTTTCGCCTTAGTGTGTCTCGGCCTTGGTCTTAGTACCCTCAGGTCTTGGCAGTGTCTTGACATTGGTAGCCTCTGGTCTCAGCAACGTCTTGATCTCGGTTTGGATGGTCTTGTCTACAACACTAGCGTCCACTCTTTATTATTAAATGCACTCAAGAACATATTTTGCTGCATGAAACCCAACAGTTAAAAATCTATGCATGCATCTATGTGGTGAAATTAATATAGAAATATATATTTTTTACTGATGCTGTGCAGTTGGGAGGTTGTGGTAGATCTTATTCTATTTGCTGGAGCACTTCAACAAACTGGAGCACTTCAACAAACATCAAATGAAAAAGAAACGTACGGCATTACGCACCATTAACCGGCTTAATTTAAGCTAGCCCCCGTCCCCCAGCGTGAGGTAATTGACTCTCACTGCCCACCTCCTGCCTTTTTTCACTCAGAAAATACCTGCATGACTTGTATTTAAAAATAACTGTGCATAGCAATTTCTCTTTATGTATACCATCTAATGGAGCATTCAAAATGCGATCATATGACACAATTTTCGATAATTTTTAAAAAATGTGACCATGCCAGTCACAGTCCAAAATTTTCCAAAGAAAAAAATTTTCCAGGCCAAATTTTCTTGAGAATTTCTTTTTGGGATTAGTGATTTTAGTTTGAGGTGTGGACTGACTGGGGCCCACAAGCCCCCCAAATCAAAAGGGCCAAGTTGAGTAGGGTCCCACCTCGGGGGCCCCCCACTCCTGTCAGACTGTGTGCGGGAGCATGAATTATTAAGTGGGGTAAAATAAAAAGGCCTGCCTCGTGCAGCCCTTCCGCACCATGAATAATGGAGGAGGCAGCTCAAGTACAGGCGTTTGGTGAGTCAAACACCACAGTGATGGATGGCTCTGGGCCCAGTGTGTCAGCTTTCCCTTCCCCGCGGAGGGGCGGAGAGGACGGAGCACTTCAGAAACCAAAAAAAGGTGGGGAAAAAATCAGGGGCACGAAGCGGGGGGCACCACCTTTACTGAACTCACCTAGATTTGCACATCTAGCCGGTGCTCTGAGCTGGTAGGGCTCTTGCTTGTGTATGTAGAGCAACTCTTGATTTGTTCAACCTTTTTTTCAAATCTGAAGTTTTTGCCATTTCCTCCAAAAACAAGGCAATAAAATGCAAATGTGAGGCACACTCTTCATTGAATGTGTTCCACAAAATGTGTTCAACCCATCCATCTTTTACAATCTGCCACATAAAAAGTTTTTTAAAGATATTTATTTGGAGACTCAGACCAAGAACTTTTCTGTCAGACATATTACTGCTGTACATTTTCCCCCGATGCCACTGGTCAGTAAAACATACTCATCACAGGTTGATGGTCCTTCTCTCAGAACTTTTACCGTGGTTATTTTTAGGTTCTTACATAAAATTATACTGCATATGCTTACTTTGTTATTATAAAATAAAATTATATCACCAAGTGCTCTTAGGATTGTTAACTTTATTCTACTCAACATTTTATCAAAATATTGAATTCTGGAGTGCTCTGGTTCTGTGTTCGGGGCCAGAGTCTTGTGTTCGGTGTCCATATCCCTAAATTTCTGATTGTGTTTAGCTGTTGTGCTTAGTATAAATCTATCCTGGTTGCACCATGTCCAAACCTGTTATTATGAATCTGCTGTGTCCTGCCATTATTGTCTATGTGTTGTCCAGTAAATCCCACCCTGCCATGCACCAATCTATGACACATTCACTCCTGATTAGTCAAGGTTACCTTGTGTTGCCAGGTAACATGAGCAGGCTCTCACCTTGGTTGTCTTGACTTTGTTCCCTGTGCTGCAGCTCCATCCTTTGAGATCTGGCAAGACTTTGCACTCCTCCCCATCCATGCATGGCTGCATTTGGCACCACCACTTCTGAGCAACGATAGATGCTGCAACATAAATAATATGTTGCCAGAGATTTCGTTATAATGGATTCATTATGAGACACACAATAGGACCCCCTTACACACATCAATTAATCCAATTTAAAGTAAATCTTATTTTTGTATTTTTTCATATGACAGAAAAACTGTGGTCTTTAATCCACATCTAACAGCAGGCCGAAATTAAACATCAGAGGAAAAGTTGCAAAAACAAGGTCAGGGGTGGCCAAGAGCAGAGGCACAGCCCAGTAGAAGTCTTTTCTATGTGGCGTACGTGTTGTGAGGTGGGAAGGGCGGGGTGTCAGAGAGGTATTACGGAACAGAAAATAAGAGAAGCATCAAGTGTGCCCTGTTAAAAGAGCCCCTGTTGACATGTTATTAAAGGACCTGAACAGCTCACAGCAGCGAGACAGCCAGGCACTCAACAGGCCCATTACCGGACGCTAAGATGCACAGCTCTTTTCTGAATTGTGACAAACGGGTTGACGGGGTGAGATTAAAACACGCCCACAAAAGGCGCAAGGACAGATTAAATGGGCTCGTTGCATAACGCACAGGAAATCAATACTGTCACCCTGACACCCCTACTTCATCATGTCTCGAAATAAAATGAATTACTAGCAAATTTGGAATAAACAGCAAAAGCGGAGTTTTGCACTATTTGGTATGCAGGGTTTCCTGTGGTTCTCATCATTCAGAAGGGACATGGGAACATCAGCTAGTACCGTCCACGCAAGATGGCGCAGCTCTCGTCGTCCCGGCGACTTGTCCAGGGAAGCAGGAGCACTTGACAGTCTGTGAGCGCTCCTCGATCTTGTTCTTGTTGCAGCAGCGGTGGGCTGCAATGACTTCACAGGTTCCTGCCTTCACGTGTTGCACTGCAAAGACAGACAAGGACTTTTAGAACATCCAGCCACATTAAAGCAGGCTGCACATTCTTTTGTTTTTTCATCAAGACAAGTGGCAAGTTAAAGGGCAAACCAACACACACACACACACACACACAGAAGAGGCCAAAAGTTTAGACACACCTTCTCATTCAATGTGTGTCTAACATAACTCCACATGTGTTCATTCATAGTTTTGATGCCTTCAGTGAGAATCTACCAATGTAAATGGTCATGACAATAAAGAAAACACATTGAATGAGAAGGCATGTCCAAACATTTGGCCTGTACTGTATATTTTTATGGCAATATTTTTAAAGTAAGTAGTAAGTAATATTTTGTGTTAAAGGAATCTAACTGTCCTGTGGTGGTGATCAAAAGTAGTTGTCAAAAGTGTTATTTGTAATTTGCATGGAATTTATCTTTTATTCCCATAATAAATTATTTACCGCAGCCAAACATAGCATTAAATGAGCAAATGTTAACATTGATCTTATAACATTAATCAATGTAGAGAAACTTGTGCACAGAGATTGGTCATAGTCAGAGTTTACAAAATGTCACCTATGCCCATTTGCTTGTCACGGTCATAGAAAAGTACCAGAAAGCTCCACTCCTTTATTGGATTTTTTTCTCATCATTTCATTTGTATGTATAAACTGGGCACATCATCCAACACTCAGCTCTTTACAGATCCCTTGAGTTCCATCTCATTCCTTTTAATGAACAGTGCAAAAATTATATTCCCTATAGACAACATTACAAAAATGTTCAACATTGTGATCCATAAAAATGCTTTGGATAATGAGGTTGAAGTGAAATCATGGCTTTTATGCTTTTGTGATGAATTCCGGAAGCTGTTTAATACCAACTGTAACACCCAGAACATTTTAATACAATAATTCCCCACTTGCTGCAGCAAATCCATTGACCAGATATAAATTTAATTATAATAATGGATTATTTAACATTCATTTATACCCTAAACATAAAGCTAATGTATGAAAACTATGGACAATATGCTGCAAAATAGAGATGAAAAAACTCAAATAATTAAAATTATCAATTAAGGGCCACACGAGCACAAACATCTATTTCACCATTTGTTCTCATTTCTTCTATTCCGCAAAGGCAGAATGAAACATTTGTTAGTCTTTTAAAGGCTATGAATACAGCCTTTTAAATTTTAAAAGAGAGATGGGGCAAACGTTCACAGAGTTTCAGTGTTTCTTTCAGATCAGCCATAATTACGCCGGTAAAGATTTTCAATTTAGGACTTCAGCTGAAAAAAATTGATTGAAATCGGGCCTCCATATTCCCATTAGAGGCCAATCTGAAAATCTCATCAGCAACATTAAAAACATTTTGCCCGGAATCAATAAAGAGCCATTCACATTCCAACAAAAGGCCAGTCAACAACTGGCGGTTGGGCGCTTGAAAGCAAACACAAGGGGAGCAGGTGAAAGTGCTCACCCTTGACGTGATTATCGTTCAGCTCCCAGCTCTCTCTACAAAGTTGATTCACAGTTTTAAAAACTCTCATTGAATATTCAAAACACTTTCTTCCCTTTGAAACCAAAAGCCGCAGACAGGAGATGCAGAGAATGAAGGAAAGGAGGCTTTTTTGATATCGAGGCCTTTTTGATCTTGTAAACAAATATTTTTTTTTTACATATAAGAGGGAAGTATGGTAATACGTGTATTACCAAATTGTATGGTAATACAATTTTTGTGTTTTTCATTATATTATGATTTAATAATAACAATTACATGTACTTACACCCTTGGGGTTAAAAAGTAATATATTTTTATACTAGATTCATATGAGCATAAATTTAAAAAAAGCGTCTACAAATGTTTTATAGAGAATAACAATCATTCATAGTTTCATTGGAGGTAATATTCTAAATACAATATATAATAATTGTTGGTTTTAGCAGATGGGTCTTAATTTCAAATGTAAATGTACACCCTAAAGCCTAAACTTTACATCGCATTTGTGGCTGTTTGTTTGAAGGAATGAGAGTGAGACCTGCACTTATTGCTGTATGTCCAGGCTTGCCAGAATTCCTTTAAATTCCCATCCCAAATATTTTATTTGAATTCACTGCCTTTTTGGTGCATTCTGCACATTGTCAAATCTCCTGTTTTGGCACCAAGTAACCCTGATCTTGATGCTTTATTAAGATTCAGGATGAACCGCAAAGAACTGTACGACCTGCTGATTAAACCTCAAGCCCACATCATTCACCAAGGTCACTGGCAGCCAGGCCAGAGCCTGGAAGAAGAAAAGGATGTTAGAGGACAGGTCAAGGCAGCCGTGGATGCCAGCCAGTGACTTCCCACATCAAAGGCCTGTCCTAAGCTCTGCCTCTGCTGTGCATGCCCAGAGGTGCGTTGGGCAGGGAAAGTTGAAAGCTCTGTGCCATATGGACGAGCGGAGGACAGCTCTTCAAAGACACTGTGCTAATGGGCCCTATAGAGTCCATACAATGCAGATAATGCTGCCCTAGAGTTCCATTAATGGCAAAATACAGGCTTCAAGAGCGAGTGTTTGGAATATGTGTGTGGCAGAACCTGTGATCGATGTCCTTCACTTAAACTGTTTAGGATTGTCATCAGCCATAGCTGTGGTGGCTGCCTCAGCAGAGGGAAAAACATGCGGGCAGTGCTAACGCTAATGGGGACTGGCACAGTGTCCGAACCCCTGGAAGATCAATTCCACTTAGATATAGGTCTCCACTCTACCGCAACATTCATCAATTCCTGATTGGCAGAGAAGGTTGCAGGAAACTATTATGAGATGCAAGTTACTGCACCGCTAACACTCCAACAGTATAATGTTTACAAGTGTTTTATTCTAACAAAGCATTTCAGAATCACAGTATCATATTACATGCAATTCTGTGACTTCTCGCCAAAAATACTTAACGTTATTGGATGCAGTTGAAAGTTTAATTAAAAGAAAGGCCAGCAGGTCAAGCATTAGCATGCAGGAGTGAAATGAAGCAAAGTAGAGCGGAAATGGACTCACATGGTGCATTTCAGCACTCTGTAGCTCCCTGCGTAGCACACTGAACACAGGAATCAGCCTTATTAAGTAAAATTCCAAACCATAGGGAGTAAAAAACGCTCAGTTCAAAGAGAACTGTGAACTGTGTGGGGAATATGTAAACGGCGGTTCATGTTGGTGGAAGCAGATAAGGAAAATTACCCATGAGGCGATGTGACTTGCTTGAGCTAAATGCTAAAAAAAGGGAGCTTGTAAAGGAGTTCACATATTTTTGTGATCAATGTTGCGCTATTAAAAAAGTTTAAAATAATACTTTTGTTTATTGAAATGAAAAGTAATTCACATTAATTCGATAATAGTCTACACATTAAACCAATTCAAATACTCATGCTGGCTGCTGATGTACTAGCTATACAGGCAAAATGATGCACTGTTCACAAATGTTTAAAAAAAAACATTTTTTCAACTAACTTATTTAGTTGAGTAACTACTTGGGACACATGTGACTGTGTATTCCTTGGTGCTGGTCCCAAGCCTGGGTAAATGGGGACGGTCTGCGTGGACAACCAGAGTGGTTGGTGAGCTGTGGTGACACCTAACGGAGGCAACAACTCATTTAAACTGTTATGGTGCTCAATGAACAGATATTGCTGTTTGCCATTATGAAACTGCATTATAAGTAAAAACACAAAAATAATTAATGGAAATAATAAACTCCAGGTTATCTCAAAAAAGGTTATTTCACTTGCAACTGGACTTGTTATGGATCTTTGACAACGTTTCGCTGGAATGGAAGGGAGTCTGAGAAAGCCCTCTGGAATTGTAGGGGGTGAAACGCCAAGGATCCATAACAAGTCCAGCTGCCAGTGAAATAAGCTTTTTTGAGATAACCATGTGACCTGGATGACTGGGAACCTTCACAGATTGGGTGACGGGGGTAACACCTGAACATGCTCCGCCCAATTTGTAGATGTTAAAAGGACCCCCTGCCAGGATGCTTCATCCCAGCTTCCTTCATTAGGTTCAGGTGTTTCATAACACCCTAATAATGAGTGTGGCTGTTTATATGCGGGGTGGGTTGGAATGAAAACGTCCTGGCAGGTGGTCCTTCTGGAGCACTGTGCTTCTGTAGATCCTACTGGGTGGAAAGTAAAGATTCTTATCTTTTTGTTCCCTTGGCCATCACTCATATGCCCACCTTTTAATAAAAATAAATAACTCTCAGGAAACCATCAAGTGTTTTTTTTTTTTTTTTTTTGGACATTCTTTACACTTGTCAAAACGCATTAGCATCTCTGCGACTCTGCTTGGGCCCTAATTAATTCATGTTGATGGGCTGAAACATCTAACAGCCACAGTGTGACATTTTCTGCAAGGGTATAAGAAGATATTAAAAATAAAACAGACCGCAGGCTGCTGTAAGTGATGAACAAGAAGCATTTGTAGTAATTTTCAACATTTTTGTCATAGTGTTGCTTTAATCCCCATTTCTTTGAGGTGCTGTTTTGTATAAACAGTTTGCCATCACATAATTCAGGTTCAAGTGAGCTTTATTGTCATTTCAGGTACATACATGTACATACAACTTTTCTCTGGAATCAGGTGCTACATTGAACATTTAAACAAAGTTATGTACTGAAGTGCACATGTGTGACATCGATAAACCGAGCTACATAAAGTGCAAACATGGAACACAGGCAGCGCAAGAATAACATTTAAACAAACGAAACAAGTAGATGACAAGACAGACGGTGCTAAACTGTGAAATGGATAATGAAGGTGCAAAGTAAAAATACTCCAAATACTGCTGTGCAATTTGGAATAATGCAGTAACAAATAATAATATAAAAGAGGTATTGTGTGAGTGTCAGGCTCTGTATAGGCTCTGACACATATATAAACATAACTGATGTGCAAAAGGTGGGTTAGATGACAAAAATACTTTAAGCCTATACAATGCCTAACCTGCAAATGGAATAAGAAAAAGCAGAATGGCACAAACTGCATCAAGAAATTCGGAAATATTAATTAAGTAAATTACAATTAAGTATAAAATTGTCTGATAAACAGCCAGAAAAACAAGCTGACTGTAATTATTCTCAGTGAAAACCAGAGAGGTGGAGCAAAAGGCGTTGATCAACCATACTTTTCTCCAACCAGCATAGTTTTCAGAAATATCAACAACTACCACTATCTACTCACTCACGCACTATTCTTAACTGCTTAGTCCTACTCAGGGTCACAGTTGTGTTGAATCCATCCTAAAACACTCAGGATGCAGGGCAGGCCGTCAGCCCATTATAAGCCACACACGGACACCATTTACTCACACACTTCAAAGTCACACATTTGCCTAGTGTGCATGTATTTGGACGGTGAGAGGAAACTGGAGAACCTGGAGGAGACCCACAGGGGGAGCATGCACACTCCTCACAAACATTATTAGAATGGACAGGATTACAACTCATCAAATACAGGCAGCAAACATATCTGACCGTTTTTATTTAAAAAAGTACTATTGCTTACAAGTAGGCATAACTTTAAAAACAAACTTGATAAATGTATAATGTATTGCAATGATTAAGCTATGGATTAGTTATATGGACAATATGGGTAACATAATATAGATTACTGATAAATTGATCATTTTTTTCAGCTGCTTACATATAAAATTAATGTTGCGGCTATGTCAACATAACCATATAAATGCATTTTATCTTCCTGCATTTACTGCACACTGGTACCGCAACCAACCTGTAGATGCTGCAGGCGCTATATTGTGTTCCAAAATGAAAATGTTCCCCTGGGTGGACACATACAGTGAATCATAAATACAATGCCTGCTTGCTGTCAACCAGTGTTAAGTAACTAAGTAATTGATACATAATGCATCCTTGTATATGACAGTGTTTTCTGGCAGAGGAAAGTGGAACGATGGTAAGCTGTAATTCACAGCAGAAGAGGGTCACAGAGCAGCCAGAGATCAGAGAGAGCTTCTGCCTGGGCAAACCGGCCGCTGACAGAGGGCATCAGTCTCAGACATCCAGCCGACCACGGGAGTGCAGACACGCCGACAAAAGTGAGCGAGGCTAGGAATCTCATTAAAACAGCATGACAGCACTCCCAAATTTAGAACAGGACAAGAACGTTCTGCAGCCAATGTCAATATGTTCTGTGCAGAAGTGGGACGATGTTAATAGAAAAAAAAGTCTAAAGACCCCGAAAGGACATCAAGAGTAGGCATGTGTATAAGTACTGACAAATATACTGTGAAAATTGGATATTTAACCAAGGCTTATACAAGGGTTTACTCTGAACCTCTATCTACATAAAACTCTTCAAATTCCAAGCATTCCAGGAGTCCATTTAGGAAATCAGTTCCATTTTCTTTGTGTAATTTGGTGATCAACTTCACTTTCCTGAGCCTGCCTTAACACTCATTACTCACAGAGACAGCAGGGACTTGGGGGGAAAAAGCATTTTATGAGAAAAGCGCAAGAGTGGCAACCCAATTACCATAGCATCACCATGGCAATTTACAGCAAGTCACTTATGAAATTGTTATGAACTGATAGGGAACCTGGCCATCTGCGCCTCCACAAAATTGAGATCAAACAAGCAGGTTTTGACAGGGCCAGTAAAACCAATCAGAGAGCTGGAGATAGTTTTAAGAAGTCCAAATGAACGCATGTCAGAACAGACACATCAACCAGACCGTCTCACTATGGACTAAAAAGAAAAACCAGTGAGCTATCAACTGGTTTAACCTATGCCAAGGGAACAGAAGTGTGAGCATTACTGCACCATCTATCCCAATTTCCTTCCAATGATGGAATTCTGGAATAACATCCAGGATCAGGAGCCGATCCTTTTTAATAATCCAATCCGATATCATTAATGATCTTGTGCCATGTGACTTTTCCATTTAATCAGCATTTTGATTGCAGGCCGGTGCTCAGTCATTGTTCATCAATGTGGCAACTACCCGGCCCACCTCAACTCTCCCCATCTTTCCTCAACCCTGCTTCCCTCTTTGTTGTGTTTGTCATGCAAACATCAACCTCTGTGGGGGTTGCAGTGTATGCTGAACGCGCTCACAGAGTAAGTGGTGGAGACTCACCCACCACTTTACGTCAACTTGCGATTTGGATCCAAGTCTCCTCCGACATTCTCTCTTTCATCACATCAGACCACAGCCCCTTGACACCTTGCAGGTTAAGCTAAGCACAGCCACTTTAATATTCATCCAACATAAGGATGTAATAAAAAAGGGAAATCAAACAAAACAGACACATTACACTACATGGACGATGAATACGTCTACCTAATCACCCAGTTGTGTCACAATGGGATTCAAGCGGAGCACTAGCAGACAGGATGTTACAGGTGGGTGAGGCCGTCAGTGTGTTGGGGACGGTGGGGTGACGTCTCTTGTAGTACAGGAGAGAAGGAGAATGCATCGGAGAGTATGGGGGGGACATAGGGAATTTCAGGTTTTGCGCCGTCAGAGGGTATGGACAGGCCAGTGGTGGACACCCAGACCTGGTCTCCTGGGTGAAACACCAGGGTCGGCCGGTGGCAGCGATCTGCTTGACGTTGCATGGGCCCAATGGACGAGGTTCCAGGTGTTGCAAAGTAGGCGGATCCTCAGGTTAACTGCAGTGACTTAACCCTCCTCCATGTCAGCTGGGAACCAGGTTGGCTGTTGGCCCATGGAGGGTTCAGAAGGAGACAGCCCCATTACAGAGGACACATGCTGGTTACGAGCCAGTAGTGGAGGTGGGCAGACCTGGAGGTGGGATGGGCAGAGCAGTATTATCGGAGGTACTTCTCCACTTCCTTGTTGATATGCTCAGTCTGGCTACTGGACTTAAGAGTGGTATTTTACCATGAGGTTGACGGTTGTGACGGTTCTGTAGTAGACATGGGAGGACAGTGCAGACGTGTATAATATGGGTTTCTGGGTCTGGAGAGTAGATCAGGATGTCGTCTAGGTAGACAGATGAAACGGTTGAGCAGATCCCTCAGTACGTCATTGACCGCCAGTTTCTTAAATTAAGCTTCTTTAATTCGGACATTGACCTTGGGTATGTTTACTTTTGGCTTAGGTGACCCCCTTGGTCTCCCTTGCCCCCTGTAGGCCTGGTGGTGGAATGTCAACCGTGATCAATATTTATACAACAGTGGTGTAAAAACAACATGTTGTATGCCTCATTGTATTCACTGAGGCAGAAGGTCTTATTTACCTTCAAGAACATTTGGTCTATGCCTTCAAACTGAGTTATTTTTATGTTATTGAAATCAGGTCTTTATGTTTCATATTTTTTTCTAGAATACATATCAACATTCACAAGTTTGGTGTGAATGTTGATTTGACGGCATCATGAATTTTGTTGATCATTGCAACATTTTACTGTTCCTTTGTCCTCAACCAAGCTTTGCCCAGGAGAACGTTCACTTACATGGAGGGAAACAGATTACAGGGCTTGACAGCTTCTCAGCATATGGGGTCTGGCGAGCAGATGAAGTCTTTGTCAGCACTATTCATCTTCCTGCCATAACGTTCATGGGCTACTATTGACTGATCAAATCATTTCCCTTAAGAATTTATACAGCCTTGTAATGGCCTGTCTGAGTTATTAAATTCAGAAACACTGATAAAAAAAAAAAAAGTGTGATCATTTGAGTCTCACGTGGTCACTAGACAAATTAGAAACACTCTTGGAGAAGCACTGAGTGGCTCTGGACCCACAGTGTAAGTGGACTAGAAATAATGAGTGCAGTAGAGTCACTGGTTCTGCATGGTTTGACTCCATTGTAAGATCAAAAGCAGATAAAAGTGACAGAGTAGGTCAGAGACAAGCGCCAGCCCGCTTTTCTTACTTTTGTCTTCTCTCTAGGGCCTTAGCTCCACTCAAATCAAACAAAAAGGAGGCCGGGGTCTTGGATGCTGACTGCTCCATTACATAAAGACCAGATATTAAAGGCAACTGGGTTCATTGTCCCATTTTCTCACTTTGCACAGTGGGCCAATGCAGTCTGGTCAAGTGTCTGCAAATAGCTGCCATCTGCAAACTGAAAGTAATGTTGTTCGTCTTAAACAGGCTCCACTAATGCTCCTCATAGCTGAGCGTCAGGACGGATGTCACACAATGTGTCACAACATCACCAGGGACTGGGAATCAGTGACTCCTTCATCTGCACCCTCGACACACACATTACACTTTAAATTAAAATGTCACAAATGGATTTTCCACATTCAGGACAGAAAAGACAGAAATAGGCCTTCGCATCAGCCCTAGACAAAGATGCCTCCCCCTGAAAGATTTTCAGGGAGAGGCGACTCAGGATTGTCTAGCACAACCCATCGAGAGAGAACGTGAATGTGATCCAAAAACCTTAATCATCTTAGTTGCGCCAACTGACTCGGACTCAAGAGTCATTAAGCTCTGAGAAGTGAACCTGATCTCATGATTAATTCAGTGTGGGCTCTCTTCAGATCAAATGATTTCCTAATTCATCATTTAACCTTCAGCGATTTTCCACTGGTCAGTTTGGGTCACTTCACAAGAATCTTGTTCCCACCCAATTATCTTTACTTTCAATTCATTTTATTACTGTCGACTTAAAGGTCATTAATGTCATTAGTAATAGTAATATTGCAAGTAATGGTGGTTTTGATGGATTGAGAAAAATGATTGCTATCATGATAAAATGAAGATCATAATGTTTACGGGGCAGTGGTGGCCTAGCGGTTAAGGAAGCGGCCCTGTAATCAGAAGGTTGCCGGTTCGAATCTCGATCCGCCAAGGTGCCACTGAGGTGCCACTGAGCAAAGCACCATCCCCACACACTGCTCCCCGGGCGCCGGTCATGGCTGCCCACTGCTCACTCAGGGTGATGGGTTAAATGCAGAGGACAAATTTCACTGTGTGCACCGTGTGCTGTGCTGCTGTGTATCACATGTGACAATCACTTCACTTTATTATTATTTATTTATTTACCTTTATATTAAAACCTTAAAGTAACTATTAAGCTACTGCTAAATTTAAATATTGGTATGTTGCTACTGACATTCACATCCTCTACCATTTCTCATCTGTTACTACATAAAAAATATCACATAATTTTTTTTTTTAATTTTAACCCCCAATCTGTGAACACATGAGTAATTGTAGATACATACACTAAATATCTTGTTGAATGGGGCCGTCTATGGGAGTAAACGCATCAATAGAGCCACCATCATGGAATGGGGTAGAGCTCCTATTAAATGAATGAACGTCTATCAGGCCCAAACTGTTCAAGGACCGTAAACTGGCAAATTTGATAAGCAATTTTTTTTGTCTTGGTTCATTTCAAATTTCAGATATGACAGAGCCACAAATAAATTGATAGAGAAAAGGGTTTGAAAATTAAGCATAATTTGGCTGTTCATTTTAGGTTCATAATTAGATCTGCATATAGGTATTTTTTCATCTGCATGTAGGTTTTTTTTTTTCAAAATAAACTTAAAACTACACTCCTACTGCATGCAGAAGAGGCCAGCAATGTTAGCTGACAATGTCAGTAACCAATCTTCATGAGAAGATCTTCATCTTCCACTCATACAAGGAAAAACATTTTTTAATATTTAATATGAAATATGAATATCCATTATTCTGGGAAGACAGATGCTCTGGTCTGTAATATGATTAACGTTATTAGCGAACACAAAAGTTTGTAACATACAAGATGCTAGAATATTCTTACTTATGAAATATTATGCTTTGATCCTTCGTTATTACAGCTGTACACGGTGCAAAAGTCCAACATCTTCACTCGTACCATCAGGGAAGCATGGTTGAATGAGCTTGGAACCCCGTCAAAATATGTCAGCACTATTGATGCATGCTGAGAGGTTAAATACGTGTATATATCTATGCTGAGACATGCTTTTATTTATATTGTTAATTATATTATATTGAATACATAATTTTTTAGGTATTTTTAGCCAGTGCTGCTGATTTATAAACCACACTAATGCTTTTCTAATTATTGTACTGCAAAGGCTTTCTAAATAGCTAGGTTAGGCCAGGGTCATCACCCAAACACAAATACTGGCCCACTGTCAGCACTTCTTTGCTAATTACATCCATCAAAGAACATTAGTTACACCCCCCCAACTCAAACCAAAACCTGACGCTCCTTTGAGTTGAAGGAAGGCAGAGAAGAAGAATGAATTAACCTCCACTCTGTAATTAGCGTTGGGGAAGAGACGGAAGAGTTATGGAGTTTTGAAAGAGCTGCAGCGCAGCAGGATTTGATAAATGGTGGAAGCAGCCATCATGCCTGACGTTCGAACATCTGGACACAGCTTAACCCCCAGATTCTGTTTCCCTAATGCAAAGTCATGGACAAAATCATAAGTGGAACAATGAGAACCAAGATGAAGCTTAAATTGTCGGGAATTTCCTGGAAAATTGGGATCAAATAGGGACATTTGGATTCTGGAAAAATGATGTGATTGACATTGAATTACTTGAAATTGGAATCAGGGATGGCCCTGCTCTATAGCCACAAGCCGTGTCCATGGCATCTGCAACTTATCATCCACCTCCAAATGCCAAATGTAATGCAGCCACATCCAATGTCTCATACATTTCTGCTTGTCCCAAAGGAAGCTGCTCTCTGGGAAATGTCACAGTCCCAGTGACGCGATTTCTTCCTGTGCTGTACAGAAGGTTGTACCTGCATATGCAAGATTCTTCAACAGACCATGATTCTTCAACAAACAGCTAAAGTACTGATGTCGGTTGCTTGGGATAACTTCATAAAACACATTTTTCTAATCAGTGTTAACTGACAACCCTTACACACCCTACTTTTGCATTATGCATGGTTTTGCTCTCTGGATTCCTGATAATAATTCACAGGTCCAGCTGTCACAATGCGTGACACCCCTCTTTTTTCCCCTGCCTTGGTTATAGGCATCTCGGGAGCATGCATATTACCAGTGCTTTAATTCAACCACGGCAATGGCGGAACCAGTGAATGTGACATTAGTGCTCATTTCCCATGTCTTATTTATTGCATGTGAAAATGTGGCCCTCTGAGGAATATATCAAAGAGAAATGGTGCGATTTCAAGAGATATTTTCCAAATAGATGCAATATTACATGCCATTGGAAACCTGCACCTGAGCACTTGCTGATGCTAATTGGTTAGCATGTGCCTTCAAGCGGGAGAACAGCGAGAAATATCGCAGCCATGAAAAACACATTGCCTGCGTTGATTGGACTATGTGCTGGCCATGCCTTATGATGGAGGGCTCATGTCGCTGCGTTCTGCAGGTCATAAACTCTGTTACATATTTAAGTGCGTCGCAGCTCAGCATGTTGCTCGCAGATTGTGGTGCTATCGGTGAGATTTATTAAGCGGTACAGTGACACATCGAAACTCATAGCTCATTAAACACTGAATTCTAATAAGATGCTCTCCATGTTTACCTTCAACCCTAAGGTTCACCTGTTAATCATACGATGTGAATCACAGCGCTTAGCAGCACAGGTCCGGTAAAGCATTTCTGCACCTGGTTTTCTCTTTTGGGTGTGTCAATGCATATGATGTGCTATGTGATGTAAATCGTTCATATTCATATCTAAATCATAGTGTGAGTGACTCAAGACCAGATCCTTCTAAGAATGCATTTTGTCAAAAGTGAAGCAAGGCTGTCACAATTTGAATTCACCTTCAAATACAAATACTGAATAAAAAAGGAAAAAATGCTCACATAGGGGTTAACCCTACGTTCTCCTTCCTTTTAAAGCTTCAGCAAAAAAAAAATACTAGTTACTATATATATATATATATATATGTGTGTGTGTGTGTGTGTGTGTGTGTGTATGTATATATATATGTATATATATATATGTGTGTGTGTGTGTGTGTGTGTGTATATATATATATATATATATTTTTTTTTTTTTTTAATTAAGTAGTATATACTGGTATGGATACATGTTGTGACATTCGCCTTTGGTCCATATAATAAGGCCTGTATGGTCATTTTTAGTGTACACATCAGAATAGTGAGGAAGTCCTGGGATCATAGAGAATGGAGGAAAATGGAGGAGAAAGAAATGAGAAGCTAAAGTAGGGTGCTACATGGCTGTTAATAATTCCTACTAATAATTCCTAATAATTTGATGTTTCAGATTTAATTGTAGTCCTTTCAGGTTTGTCTATTTATTTTTATATGCCAGAAGACATGCACTATACCAAGCATGCACTATGGCTTACACAGATCTAGAAATATGTCTCTTATGAGTTCGTTAATCATTTTTCAGTGCATTTTGTTTTATTATACAAGTATTTCCAATTGTGTTCTTCCGTGCATAATTCTTGTAGATTTAAATCACCATCTGCGCCTTCTGTGATTGCTTTACCTTGCCCAGCTCTATACTATACACAATACAGCCATTCCCATGTTTTATTGTTTAAGGTTGTTTTAGCGAGAAGCAAAACCGCCATGACATTCTTCCTCTCCCGATCTCACAAATAGCTAACGACTCCTGGCAGCACTGCACTATCGTGAAGCTTATGGCGAGGACTCGCCTTGCCCTAGCGAAATTCCCTGTGTCAATAAGCACAGGGCTAAAGAGGCTTGTTTATAGGGCGCACCTTGGCTTGACCTCTGTGGCTGCAGGGACTAACTATGTGATTACTTCAGTGCTAACCTTGCCTTTGCTGAGCTGGCGCTGGCGAGCAGCTCCTTCCCCAAGGCTGAGTGATTGCTCGTTCCCAATGTAATCAATCTCACTCCACAGTGGTGCGACTGCACATACACCTCCACTGGGAAAAAACAGGACCTCCAAACATGTTGCTATCTGTGTCACTTTGACTGTAAAGCCAAGCAGTTTTATTTGGACCCCTCCTCCTTCTGCTCCCCTTTGGCTCAAATGCTGAGATTATTAATTGCAGTTGCCATTTTGCTTCATCCTCTTTCAAATCCTTGAGAGTGCTGGAGGGTGCATGCGGGAACCTGCTTACAAATATGGCCCACTGAGTTTGTGCATCATATTCCTTCTTTTGTTTGGATTATAGCCTGGGGTTTAGCTTCTCCAAAGTATAATTCTTGTTATGCAAAGCTATCCCTCCAGTGTACCATCAGTGTTTTTTCAGACTTATCCTCTAAAGAACATACTCATTATTTCAATGTGCATTCACAGCTTCCACCTATTGCCTTGGGACCAGTGTCTCTACATCACCCAGATATCTCTGAAGGCTTGAGTCCACCAGTGGTGGCGGTACTGCATTTTTTTTTTTCACCTAAAAAAATAAAATAACACACTGAAATTGCCCAGGTACCCAGTTGGTAAAATATCCACAAAAGGCAGCTGCCAAAGACAAATAGTCAGAAACATCTGCTGCGTTTTTTAAAAAAATTAAATTGAAGCAGCGCATATGCTCATTGCTTACTTTGATTTTGGCGAGCCAGGTGGATGGGGAACCTACCTATGTGACTCCGGGAGGATAAGGCGAGGGTGAGCTGTCCCCAGAGAGGCACCAGGCAGACAGCTACGAGCAGCACTCTTCTGCACACGCACCGCAGCTCCCTCTCCCGCATTCTGGAATACAGAACACACACAGTCAGTGGTGTTGATATGGTCCATGTACCCAAGATTCAGAGAGCCAGGAGCCAGGATCTCTCACGTGCAGTCAGGAGTCGGTCAGAACACATTCCGTTCTTGCGTTAAGGACAGGCTTTTGGTAAAAAAAGAAAAACGGCAACTTCAACCGATGGCTGAAGCACCAATCATGTTCCAGGGGAAATTTGGCCTGAAGCAAACAGATTAGAAGAACATCAAGAATTCACACCAACTAGCTCAACTCCCAAATGCATTAAACCGAGCTCAACAAGCTCCTTATTAACCGTGACCAATGACCTCAGACACTGTGCCATGTGACGCAAACCATTCTGTGACAAGCAAGTCTGCTGAAGGAAGAGAGTAGAGAAGATTCTGGAAAACATGGTTGCCAAAAAACATGCTTAGTATTTTTGTAGCAGGTGAAATTGAAGAATGTTTGATGAATAGATTTTTGAGTCGGCTCTTTTCATCGTTATGCACTGAAAAAAGAAAACATATTTTTGCAATGCCATAATGTGAATAAACCTAAATGACAGAATATTTGCTTGGTTTATTCGCATTACGGCAATGCTTAAATATTAGGTGTGACAGAACACTTGCATTTTATCACGTTGAGCCAGTGTTTGCAGTGTGGCTGCTTTGTTCACTATTGTCATCATGATCAGCTTCATGTTCACTTTAACACGAGTGAACGAATGAGAAAAGTGTTCCGAATAAACCTTCAGGACTGTTGGAAACCATCCCTGTTGGTTAACTTAAGGTGGTTAAGAGTGTGAAATGCTGCCATCACAGCAAAAGCTCCCTGCTTTGGAGAGCCTCATAAACTTGCATTTGTTATTTCACAGTCCTCTGTCTTCAGTTTTGTTCTAAAAAACGCAATACCCAAGACCCATCAACATTTGACTAGTAGCGGCTGTTTAGGCAGAATACGTTTCAGTCCTTAACAGTTCTTCTCGGGCCATCATTCAGAGAGTAGGTGGAAGTTTGGAAGTTTTGGTGTTTTGGTGATTCAGCAGTTCCAGCTCCAGCTTCCTGTTGTGGGGGGATCTTTCTTGGCCGACTTTCGGCATGTTTTCTGAATCCTTTTGTCCACCAGAACACCCACTCTCTGAGAGGGCTCCAGAGCAGAACAAACAACGTAATCAGAAGCCCATCTCCCTGCCAGCAGAGCCCATTCGAGTCGCGTGGGGGGGACAAATCGCATGAATCCTTTCAACACCCCTGCCAGAATATCTTCTCACATTAACACAAAGACTGGCTTCATGCAAGAAAGCTCATCATTCACACGCTTGGCTTAGTCTTGCCAGATTTCTCTGAGGTCGCTCCAGAAGAAAGAAGATTCTAGCTGCTGAGATGCATGCTGGAATGTGCTGAACTGAACTCCCTGGCCTTCAGTCTAAACACTCCCCCACCTTCAGAATGATAATAAAAAAAAGGCATGACAACACCGCATGGCCCACGCCCGGCGGCTATTGATTAAAGAAGGACAAGAGTCAATACAAGGAAAGAAAGACACTTCATCAACAGCCAAAGCATTCGACAAGGTTGCAGACGGAATGGCATTTTTTGGTTCGAGGGCAAAACAAACCAGTGCTGTTGTTTGTCTGGGGGGGAAAGCTGTGCCGCACACTTCTTAATATACCCTGTAAAGCAGGTCAGGGATATCAAGATCAATATGCTTATGGTTCAGGGACTAGCTGAGAGGGCCACACGGTCACGCAGCGGTTAGCAACGTGGCCTCACACCTCCTTCCACACTAGGTGGATATGGCAAAAGAGATAACAAAGACAAATTTTTGCTGTGCTGTTTATATTATGAAGAACCTGAAAATAATTCTTTAAAAAGTAAAACAAAACCTGAAGAATAGTATTAACACTGATATCACAATTAGAACAAATCTATATCAGGAAACGTCGATTTTTTTTTTCACAAAAATGTGTGAAACGGAGACACGGTGCTAGAACATCCTTCTTTCACCTGTGTGAGGTGTCACGCCGACATGCTGACGGGGGAAGGAAGCGCAGAGGCAGGATATGCTGGGAAGGGGTTTTATTATTAATAAACATTAAATACAAATAAACGACATCGCGGTGGCCAAAGACGGGAATAAAGGGTATCCACTTAAACTTGCCCGCAGGCGTGTGCCGATTGCCAGAACTCAAAATACAAAACAGAAACTGAAGTTCGTGCTCAGTCATCGAAAATGCCGTCCCTCCCGAAGGGGCGGAAATCTTCGGCTTTTATGCCTCGTCAGGATTGGCCACAGGTGATGAGCTCAGCTGCAGTCAATCCTGACATGAGGAAAAGAAAATTTATAGAAGTTCTGAGCATGAGGTTCCTCAACATGTTAGAGTGACTCAGTAATGCATGGTTCGCATTCTACCTGCCACTGTGAGTGACGAGGTTTCCAATGAGCAGTTCTGCCCACTGCATTTTAGCTAATTAGTCCCTTTGGAATCCCCTCTTACAGATGGTAAGATGTCGAACACAGTTATCTTTGTTCCTCCCGTCAAACTCCTCTCCTCTCCTTCATATCAATGGGTTAGCAGCTGAAACTTCTCAATCCCTGGGAGAGTGATGTCAGCGTGGCTCACCAGTGCTTGCTTCTAATGTGTGTGTGTGTGTGTGTGTGTGTGTGTTCTGGGTGAGGGTGTGTGAGCAGGTCTCAAGGGTATTCCTGCCACACACGCCTACAAAATGCCCGTGGTGTATATATATATATACACACACACACACACACACACACACACACATGAGGGTTTTTTGGAAGCCCACATCTCTTCTTTATTACTCTAAAAGGAAAAGACCAGTAGAATTAAACCATATTACATTTTGGTTTTAACATGTATGCAATGGAAAAAATGAAAATAAAAAACACAATTCAGTTGCCAAATACTGCATTTGTTAAGGATGGGGGTTATGAATGAATGAATTGCCATGAGTTACCATAGTTAAATTTACAATAGTGATAGCAGCCCCATAATGTGCCATATAATAAAGATAATAATAATAATAATAATCATATATCAAGCACCTAGTTTCAAGCCACTGCTCAAGCTTCACCGCCTTTGTTTCTGTCCTTCTCTGTCTTCTGTGAATTCAGTATTTTAACTTATACAAGCCTATTTACATTGAAAACAGTTATTATTCTATTCAACAAATAATCTTGTACATTTCCCCCCATTTAAAACCTTTATGTAAAACTGTGGGTAGTAGTGTTTAAAAGTGTCTCTGATCCTGATCGTTTTACTGCAAATCCGTGCCCAGACTTTATATTATGTGGGTGATGCTCTGTGGCAGAGCTGTGAAATATGTCCTGGAGTCCAGAAAAAAAGTATGCAGGAGCGCTAACGCAATTAATAACAGAGCATATGGCTCGGCTGGCAGGCAAAAATGAACCTGTGTGAATGTGAGTGTGCCTGTGTGTGTATGAGTGAGAGAAAGAGACTTGGCTGATAAGTCCAGAAACATGTAATATCAGCCAAAAATGTAAATCTGACCCCCCCCCCCCCCAAAAAAAAAATTATCTTCTACTTTACTTTCCTTGGCAACTGAGATTCACCAGCAAGTTCTAACATCAAGTGTTCAAATAAGTGGCACTGCACAGCCGGCCTGTCTGTAGAAACAGAAGGAGCCATTTCATTTATTTTAGGACCAGGCTGTGCGTGAGGTTGTCCATAGAGGAGAATATGGAGATAATGAAAGGCTTGGCCCATGTGTTCGTTCCAGAGAAATACCACAAGCAGTGCAATTTCACTTCTGAAGCACTTCGCTGAACATCAGTCAAGGAGACTGTCCCTGTAAAGAAAGAAACCCCTTCTCCTCTTGCCGCCTCATGCCAAATATTGGCCCTGCTTTGCATTTTCTGCAAAATGCAGGTGCATTTTTGAATGTCGAACTAAGTGATTTATTTTTACGCTTCCGCCACTGGAGAGAAAGAGTAAGTTCATCCACATCAAGTGATCAGAACTAAACTCCACTGCATGTGAATCGAACCGACAAGCATCTTTGTTCGTCAAGTCTTCACGCACCAACAGCCATGATGATCCACCTTGTCTCCTTTGCAGCAGACAGCATAGCCCATTCAAACACACTTCTGGCCTTTACTTTGTTTTTTCCTCCCCTGGTAAAACTGGTTAAGGTCACCGATTTATCCACTGTCATACATCAGAGAGTTTCTTTCGTATAATACCCATTGCTGTTAAAGCAAGCCACAATAATCCGAAGAAGGGCTACATGGTATTTGGGTTTTTTAGGTTGCACACCGGTGCATTTTTTTAAATATATATAATTAATTTTAGTTGTTGTAATTTAATTGTATCTTACAAAACTACAATTTAATCTTCATATGCAATTTCCCAATTGTGGGACTAATAAAGGTTTATCTTATCATATCTAAGACATGACTAAATAACTGCTCAGAAGTAAAAATGCTTGCCTGTGACATATTTTGCATTAGAATTATTCATGCCAGCGGCAGTGGGATTTTGTGACATATGTTCACTGAAAAGTTCTATTAAATTCGCAACAGCACATTCTTCAGGAAAAAAAAATATGTAAACTTCCTCCAGTGATGCTGATATCATCCTCCTACTCATGCACAGGTTGGGAAAGAGATAACGAGCTGCAGGTCTACCACAACTGTTGCGAAGAAATATCTGTGACAGCTTGAGACCCTACTGGGGATGGTGGCACTGCACAGACGTGGCAAGGGAGCAATATCTGGGGTCATATTGACCAAGAGTCTGTCCGAATGTGGGTTGTATAGTGAGTTCCCAATCCTCTTCCTAAAGCCCCTCTTCCCCTTCATCCCCTTGGTAGAGAGCTCCCCATTGCTTAATTAAAATAATGTAATTATAAAGCAATTAGTATGTAATAACCGCTTGGCTATTATAGAACAGACAGTAAATACATAAACCTATTGTGAGTGAGTCCACTCCCTTGGATAAGAAGCAGCCCCACACATGAATGGTCTCAGGATGCTTTGGCACGAGACAGGATAGATGGTAGCAACAATAATTTTTCCAGATGCTCCAAACAATCGGAAAAGGGGCTTCATCCGAGAAAATTACTTTACCCCAGTCCTAAGATGTCCAATCCCTGTAGGTTTTGCAGAATATCAGTCTGTCCTTGATGCTTTTTCTCGGAGAGAAGTGGATTCTTTGCCACCCTTCTTGAAACCAGGCCATCTTCCAAAAGTCTTGGCCTCACCATGCGTGTAGATACCCTCACACCTGCCTGCTGCCATTCCTAAGCAAGCTCTGCACTGGTGGCACCCCGATCCTGCAGCTGAATCATATTTAGGAGACGTTCTTTGTGCTTGCTGGACTTTTTTGGAAACCCTGAAGCCTTCTTCACTTGATCCTCTCTCCATTAAGTTTTTGATGATCCGATAAATGGTTTATTTAGATGCAATCTTAGTAGCAGCAATATCCTTGCCTGTGAATCCCTTTTTTATGCAACGCAATGATAACTGCACGTGTTTCCTTGCAGGTAACCATGGTTAACAGAGGAAGAACAATGATTTCCAGCATCACCCTCCTTTTAAAGCATCCAGTCTGCTATTCTAACTCACCAGCATGACAGAATGATCTCTTTAACAAGAGGATCACTTAAAAGATCTCAGCAGGTCCTTTGTGGCAGGGCTGAAATGCAGTGGAAATTGTGTTTTTTGGTATTTAGTTCATTTTTTTGAAGTGAAGTGATGACGGGGGAAGTCACTTGTGATACACAGCAACACAGCACACGATGAACACAGTGAAATTTGACCTCTGCATTTCACCCATCACCCTGAGTGAGCAGTGGGCAGCCATGACAGGCGCCCGGGCAGCAGTGTGTGGGGACGGTGCTTTGCTCAGTGGCACCTCAGTGGCATCGGATCGGGATTCGAAACGGCAACCTTCTGAATATGGGGCCGCGTCTTTAACCGCTAGGCAACCACTGCCCCTTTCTTGGGAAAGAGGGACTTTGCAATTCATCTGATCACTCTTCATAACATTCTGGACATACTAAAAATGGAAGCCGCAAGCTTAGGGAAAACCAGTATTTGTGTCATTCTCAAAGGTTTTGGCCACAACTGTAAATTGAATAATATCTAATTGTGCTGATGTGGTTGATCTGATCTGCACAACAGATCTGTATGTCCATCTTAGTTGATAGATAGTAATTGCATTCTCTGTTCAAAAGAAAGTTCCGAAAACAACAGTTCAACAGACATGCAAATTGAACGTTCCCCAAAAACACTGCATTTATCAGCACATAAATTCTTGCAGCCTCTGTAATGTGACAACCGCATGTGTGGAATGCACAGTCCCAACACCTACAACACCTCAGATGCCTTTACACAAGTTTTTAGTTTTTAGGGTTTTTTTTAAGTTAGCTACATGGCTGCCCTTGCAGTATTACGCCTGAAGAATTATTCCTACATGTAATTCACTGGCATGTTGCGTCTCATTTATATTGCCATTTACAACTAAATAGCGCACGAATCGGAGCAAAAAGTCTCTTCTCTAGTGACCGTCCCCACACACTACTCCCCGGGCGCCTGTCATGGTTGCCCACTGCTCACTCGGGGGGATGGGTTAAATGCAGAGGACAAATTTCACTGTGTGCACTGTGTGCTGTGCTACTGTGTATCACAAGTGACAATCACTTCACTTTATCACTTCACTTTATCAGAGCTATGGAAATGAGAGTGTGACTTTAAGAGCAGTTAAAATGGAAAGAACTGGGGTGGGTTGTTGGGTTTTTTTTTTTTTTTTGCTTGGCTGTAGTGTCAGTAATCATCTCCACATGACAATTTCGGACAACCCGACCTGTCTGCAAGAATCTCATCGGGCAAGAGACGGAGTTCATCTCAATCCTTCCAGACCCTTCCGCCAGAAGAGGCAATGCATGGCTCACGCACGGCTGCACACCTGGCAGGTTCTGGGCCTGATGCCTGATGTGCTTCTGGCAGTCTTCGTATTCCACATGTTTTGTTCTCTTGCTGTGCTTCTACTCCGCACACTTGTGAAGAAGAACAGTCAAAGGTCAGAGAAGAGAAAGAAGTGTCTCCGCGCTTTATGTTCATGTATAATGGAACTGGGATGTCTCCTGGCTACATGTCCTTTTGTCTATAATGCAGTATACAGTACAAGCCAAAAGTTTGGACACACCTTCTCATTCAATGTGTTTTCTTTATTTTCATGACCATTTACGTTGGTAGATTCTCACTGAAGGCATCAAAACTATGAATGAACACATGTGGATGAGAAGCTGTGTCCAAACATTTGGCCTGTACTGTATTTCACAGAATTAAGCAATTCCTGTGTGAAATTAAAAAAATCTGTTGTGTTTATGTATATATACAGCAATGTTTTTTTTATCTGCCTATTTCAAAGAAAAAGCCATATTATTGCACATTAATTTTCTTTGAGGGAGATTAAGCTACAAATTATTCAAACAAGACTTGCTAAACACATCAAATTGCTCTACTAAAAATGCCCTCAGACATTGGTTTCCCAAGCTGAATTCTGAACTGTGGATTCTTCATTAAGAACCACACAAAGGATTCTTTAATTATTTTACTCAAACACAGTATCCTCTGGTCGAAATGTGCATTTGTCAGGGGAGGAACAGCCAAGTTCGTGTCCCAGTTATTTCTCGTCCTTTTAGAAACTGCCAAATAAAAAGCCACAGAAATGGCTACATTTAAATGCAGAACAAATGCATTTGTGCCATTTAAGCTCTACACAACAACAACAACAGGAAGTGCTTGACTATGAACAGGAAAAAGGAGAGAGGCAAACATGGCAGGAACTTGAGAGAGGCCTTGAAAATGCAGTTTTGGACAGTGGAAAAGAGCCTGAGACTAGCCTGTGACTTAAAACTTTATCGCTTGTCTTTAGATGTAAGAGCAAATATATTTTTACAAATCTTTTCAGTATTTATGGCTAGCATTAATGCTGGTTGTTTGAAAGACTCATGAACAGTGAATTGGTGTAGAATGATGCTTATGTCACTCCAATCCACAAAAGCTGATGGAGTCGGCTCACCATAACCACTACCTGAGTGTGGCCCGGAACACCCAGGATGACCTCAGAAAGTCTCACGTTCAGACCCTGCTGAATTTTTCAGACATATAGGCCATACCCGTTCCATTTGCTTCACCTCTGTCCAGAAGTGGCTTTGCATGGATTCGTGAATTATTGACTGCTGCCATGGTGCATGGGAACAGGGGTGGGTGGAAGGTTCAGTGGGAAGGTAAAAACCGAGTGAGCACTTAAAAGCTCCGCAACTGGCATGAACCAGCACCCTGTGACGCAACTGGCTGGTGACAATACAAGGCCCAAAAGATCGAGAAACAGACAGAGGGGACCTGAAGCCAGGGGAGAGAAGACACAAACAAAAAAAGAGAGTTACTAATCAGGCCACAGTGTGGGGCATCCTACCAAAAGACTGAGATTGTCTGTTGTTTGCCAGAATAAAAAGATATCTTCACGTGTGTTCATTCATAGTTTTGATGCCTTCAGTGAGAATCTACCAATGTAAATGGTCATAAAAATAAAGAAAACACATTGAATGAGAAGGTGTGTCCAAACTTTTGGCCTGTACTGTATATGTATTTTTTAAGGCAGCAGTGCTGATGCACATTAATAATTTTTATTAACATTTAACATGAACTATTTAACAAGATATACAGAAAATGGGTTAAAATGTGTGTTTATTTGTGTTGCGGTTGCTGGGCAAATCGCTGTGACTTTTTGTCTTCAGTCTCATAGGCGAGTGTCTTACACACTAGGCTACTGCCACCCTAGACCAAACTATGGCCCGTCTCATTTGAACTCATCCTGTGCTTGAAACTGACAACTTTTTACACTGACTGGCGAGGTCATGAGTGCAATGTGATGAGTGGTCATGTGATGCGTTTCGACCAGCAAGAAAGATGCGGAAACTAAAGCAATGCCTGCGGTAAGATGACTTTACCCATGGTGTTCATAAATGTATAAACGACATATTCTTAAAAGAGCTGTACCATATCTCTAAACATAAACTCAGCAACAGCAGCATGGACTTGTTGTGTGGATGAGCTCAGTGGTAGGCTTTGCTTCCTGGTCCTCAACAAAAAGTTTCAATGTGTGCCTGTGTTGCCATTGATGCCTCAAAAGTCAAATATTTCTTTCTGTATATGGTGTATCGCAGTTTCTAGACTTATATGAAGACAATGATGGAACTATCAAAAAAATTACATCCAGCCTGCGTAGCAGATTATTGCAGAATTTAACTCTGCTCCATCAACCCGTTATCAAGAAATGCCAAAACTCGGCATGCAAAAGCAAACTGCTGTGATCTGTTAGTGGATACATAGTTGATTGTTTAAAAGGTCTAGAAAGTTCTACACCAGTGTCTGCTTCCCCGAGGACAAGAAGTGTGTGCAAAATCCTCCATCATGTTCGTGCATGATGACTCATGCTTCAACCAGCTGTCGATCGTCTCCTGCAAAGCCGGTCCTTTCTGAATTCATACTTCACGTCCCTTGGGGACACCTGTCCAATGGCACTGAAGAAGACTTTTCAGGATAAAAAAAAACAACAGGAGACGCTCAAATGTGTCTGGCCTTTTGTGAATCACATTTTTGAACTTGTAAAATAGATGGAGGAAATAAAGCAATGCATCACATATTTACGAAATGCTAAAGTGGAAAAATAAAGACACTTCCACGGAAACTGTGCAATTTTTTTGGATACATACACTGTCACGTAAAGAACACATGTTGGTCTAAGTTCCTTTGAACCAGATGACGCATCACTAACTTGATTGCAAACTAGCATTAGCAAAACTAGTTCCCAAGTACTGATGTACTTTAGCTTTCATCCTGGTATACTGGGCCATCCCAGATGACAATCTTGGAACAATTGGGGAAATCTCTTTGGCTGTGGCATAGGCTGTGCTTATGTCATCCCATGAGAGAGATCATTTGCTGCTATGGCCTATGTCCACACTTAGACACTATTAGACAATAAGAAATTCCCACATACAATTTTACAATGTGCATATCCAAATTACTATGGAGGTGAAGCAAAGGAATACTGGAATGTATTCTACCAGTGAAGTGGAAATGTTTGTGGGGTTTACATTCTTCTCCTCTGTTGTCTCGTCTAAGAATTTTTCTCTACTGACTTAAAAAGAACTATTGCCAGTGGACAGATGTTTACACATTCTGGCAACATTTGCCACTAGCGCTTGTGGCATATGCCGTTTTGTTCTCGCATCATAGCCTACGATTCAAAGGGTGTCATTGGACAGTCTACGCACCCAAATTAAGTAGATTGCAATGATCGTATAAGCTAATAAAATTCCACAGTCTGTAGGAGTCTTTGGGCTACTCATAGCTGAAGTTAAAGTTGCTCAAATCGAGAAATGCCCTTGGGTTGACCTTTTATTTTTCAGGGTAATTCTTTTTCATGTTATTCGGGCTATAGCTGATTTATGGGACATCTAATCACACAATACTTTTGCCTACTACACAGTTTGTTGTTAGGTTTATGATGCTCACCTGTGACCTATTTCACATTTGCCTATTTGCGTTTATTTCAGCTTCCCGGTTTGAATCTTCATTGTTGCTGACCCTACACGGCCCAATTCTTCACTTTACATTCTGTCCCTTTTACAATCTGCTGCACTGTGCTGTTTGCTCTCATTTTTGTTGTGGTTTATTTAAATGTCTGTCTCCCATTGACTCTCAATTTGTAGCAACAAAAGGCCCAAAAAAAAATGGTAATAAAAATAAAACAATTTCATTAGGCTGAAATTCAACGATTAGATGGATTATCTGCCAATCTACCCACTTACCTACACCATGCATTCATTGGTGTAGGTAAGACTAGGGAGACAAAGTAAAGTTCACCTTAGCGGCACCTTGGCGGTTCAGGACTCAAACCGGCAACCTTCTGATTACAGAATCGTTTCCTTACCTGCTAGGCCACCACTGGCCCAAAAGCACACCACACCACACACCAAAAGCAACCGACAGGACAGCAGGGTTGAAGAAGGCAGGAGAACGCATCGGGCTTACTTGAGCCGAGTCGTTGACAGACTGACGAACAATGATTGAGCACTGGACAGCTATCAGAATTCTAACTATATCGTAAATGTGTCGCCTGGTTCCATTTTCATAGTTACGCGACACACAGTGTTACCAAAGTCACGCGTTACCGGAGTTAGGCATTACACAAGTTACGTGACACAACAGCATGGAACATGCAAAATAACTGAAAAAAATGAAATGCATTTGCTATCTAGATTTTCTTTGGTTGCTGAACCATACCAGTTTTTGTAGTGGTTATAAAATATTTAGTGTTTGTCCTCGGCATTTCTCTGGCAGAGAAGGTTACATTTCCACCCCCCTCTTTTTGTTAAAAGCTCATCAGACGCACGCCAGAGTCAACTCTCTGTTATCCTCGTTTATTATTCAACAGTGATATTCCTTTAGAGAGTGGTTAATGAAAGTTGTTACACCATTTACCCCTGCGAGAGCTGCTTAACAGTAATTGGATGTATAATTGAGTTCCCTGACATGTTTGGACAAGCTAATTTTCGGCATAATTTCAAGGTTTAATTTAACTCATTACGAATTCAAAGTCCTATGCAGTCAAGCACCAAGGTTGGGCAGCTAGCGCAGTGCTGGGACCCCAGTTATTGCAGGCAGGGGTGCTGCAACACTTTACCGTACTACTGCATAAAAATGCACTTAACGCACAGATGCCAGGCAAGGGCTTGCGGAATGGCAGGCGGGGGCTCACAGCTCGTCCGTGGGACTCAGTAGTTAGCCCGCAGGAGGCCTGATTAGAGACAAGAAACTGTTGTTTTTCACAAGGGCAGTAGAGAGAATGTGCATAGTGTGGGGTGGGCTGCACTACTGCAGAAACCACTGATGCAGAAGGGATGTGCAAAACGAATCTTCTTCCAGACTTTTGGGTTTGTTTGTTATTTTTTTTGGACAGGTTGCCATGATTCCATTCTGCAGGGTCACTCAGAGAGAATCTGAGTGAGGAACAAGATGCACCCTGGAGAGGTTTATTTCTGCACAGGTCCTCTGTGTATTTCCTTGCAGAGATGGCCATTGTTTGTGCTTCCAGGACACGCTTCTGCATACTGTACTTATTAGGGCTCACATACAGTGTAAATGGGAGTGCCGCTTTCCTTACAAAAATTGCACCTGGGAATAACAGTTCATTGTATTTTGCCTATGGCCAGGCAAACTCGAACGCCGGCCCAGTGGGAGAAATGCCGAGCCTCGCTTTGCGCTTGTAATCTGGTGCTTACAGACGTTGTGTAATATATGCATTTATCTAGGCTGTGTCTCCAAAAGCCTTACTGAGGATGCAATAAGCACAACACTCATCACCGGTACAGGTACATTCATTATAGCTGCTCCCTGCATTTAGATCACAGCCTAGATGCACATATTTTAACACACAAGGCAGTGTTAAAAGGGTAAAGTATCCAATAGGCAGTCCTATTATGTTATAAACGTGAATTTATTTGCAAAATGACTATAGTGCAATGGCAAGGAAATAAAGAGATTAGGATAGTATTTATGAACTGCACTGATTTTCAATAGAGCCTTTGTTATGCAGGGAACCCATTCATTCCACAGTAAATTGCATAGTTGTGCAGAAACACCTTTCGGATTATATTTTCATGCTGTTGGCTCACCAGCCACGAGGGCGCCTGTGGTCTACAACACAAGAGGCAGGCAGACAACACAGCAGAGCCGGTGCATACAGAAACACTCTTCACATTGAATTACCGATGATTTGGTAGCTGCAGTTAACCCTTCGCAGGGTTGCTTTTGACAGGCCTGACAGCGCTGCGGTGTTAATTCAGTATTAATGAATGCTATGCTGCACAACTCCCTATGCTAATGTCTCAGTGGCAAAGGCTACAGAGGAAACCCAGGGGCTAGACAAGCGACATAAAGGGCACTATTGTTCAACTGGCACTACGTGCTCAGCATGCCGTTTATTCTATTCGGTAAGGCTAGTATATCTCCTCAGTATATAGATAGATAAATATGTATAAATGAGTGGGTTCATATTTATATTTTGGCTGTTTGTCAGAGGATTTCAGACCCTCAAAGCTTTTGAGAATGCACTACCTCCATCAATCGCAGCAAAGAAATGACCCAGTGTCCCTTTCAGTGGATCCCAGCTTTGGTGGCCCCACTGCTAACCAGCAGGGACCACTGGCTTTCCTCATTTAATGTGCTTTGTGAAGCATAGACCCTTTTCCGAGTGCCTGAAAATCAATACCACCTTGTCAGTGATGGAGAGCTATATTCCACAGCAAAATAACAGAAAAACACACACACAAATTTAACAGGCTAATTATGACCAAATAACGTGTAATTAGTCTTTGGTTCATTGACAGAGTTGAAAAATAATTTGCTGTCCTGGGATTGGAAATGGCTCGCTGATCACAGGAACAGCAGGGTCGGGAGCGATGCCACGCTTAAGAGCCCAAGCTGTTCAAGCTGCAGCTCCAGGACGTCCGTGTCCCAACCTAACCTTGGAAATGACCACCAGCAGTAAAAACATCACAGCAATCCATACCAGTGAGACACAAGACACTGCATGTATGGCCAAACAATAAACAGACTCGGGCAATACAAGGGTATTAAGTTTGAGTGTCAAAATGAGGTTATTATTTACCACTGTAGATAAAAACAGAGAAAGAATCTGCAATCTGTGATGTTATGTTGATCTTATAAGTTGTTAATAAAGTTGTTATTACCGTTATTTTAAAAAAGAGCAGCTGACACGATCTAATTAGTCTAAATTGCCTCTCAAACATGTGATTTGTTTTAGACACCTATTCATTAACTCCCTTCTGGATGCTTGTCTGAACCATATGTGATGCCCGACGACGTCCAGAGAGGCACAGATGTTGGAGGCTCCAGGAGAGGAGCGTGGGCCAGACGCCTCATCTGGGGTCCGACCCATGGAAACAGCTTGGTTTGGGATTTTGTCCGGAGGGCATGCAAGAGGGCATAGCAGACGACTGAACTCAGTCAACCTGTGGGTGAAGGAGGATCGGCACATCTGTCCAGAGAGGCTGCCAGCTATGGCACAAGCAAGATTAAAATAAACATGGCTTCTCCTCCTCTGTGGGCTCTGTGTGATCTACAGGAAATACCCAGAGTTTTATTTAGGTGGCCTAAGGTCCAGATTTCTTTTTAAGGATTAAGCAGAGACTGATGGAAGGAGGTCAGTAAGAACACTTTAAACAAACGTATCTTTAAACAAACTTCTTGCTGCTAGATGTAGCTTCTACTTACAGTTATAATTGACTGCTTGATTGTATTATGGAACAGTTTGACCCACTCCATCAGGTCCTACTGTACCTGGCAGGATTTAAAATCCCATCTGAAAACCCATCTGTTCTCCTTGGCATTTGCATCACATAGTCTTTTTAAATTAGTGCTCTTTATCTTAATGTGCTATGAAAAAGTTGTGGCAACATAAAACGATATTTAACAATACATTTTGGAGTAAGATGTAAATGACAATTCAAATTCATTCAGTTTGAGAAATTCAAACTCACAAGTTCATATGAACAACAAATGTTGATAGAATTAACAATTTACTAAATATATTGATATAAACGACTAATAACATAAAACTTAATGAGTCTGACAGACAACTGAGAACTAAGAACTGTCATTCTTAAAAATTAGAATTGCTTATCACTTGTGAATGTGGAATTGAATTTTCTCAACTTGTGTATCACCGGTGTAAAGCTAGCAAGCTAGCCAGTTAGCAAATTTCAGATTCTTTAAAAAGATTCTACATATTCTCATGTATAAGGCCACAAAAAAAGACCTGTTCTCTTTTCCATCCTTTCCAAATCCAAGATAAGACAAAAACATCAAAGGTCGCCCGTTGAGTGAAACACTGTGGTTCAGCTCCACGCAGTTAATCAAGATGTTCAACCTGTACACGTTTTAACATATAATTGAACCTTTTTCATAACTGTCATGATCCGGTCCGGCAGGGGTTACTCCAGGTCCGGAGTTCGGACCGGAGTTTCATGTTAGTCTCGTGTGATTATGATTCCTGATCGTTATCACCTGTGTCTACATGCATAAAACTATCCAGTTCGTGTCTGTTTGCCTGTCCTGTCATTGTCTGGTGATGTACCTTAATAATAACCCTGTAATGTATCACAGATTTGCAACTTTCGGCATGTTAAAAGCCCTTGGTCCTCAGTATGGGGCTGAAACATGACTCTTGTTACGTGCAAATGCTAAGACATTCACAATATGAAATCTCCAAACTTAAAAATATGTGCACATGAGCTTTGATTGAAAAGAAAAAAACTTCATGTTCTTTCGCAGCAAGCATGGAAAACAAGAGTAACACCAATCTAATGAGCCTGTTATCAGCATGCAACACTTACTTCACATGTGTCTTGTCGCCTTGCTCTGCACACATTAATGTTTCAGTGCAAACAGAACTGAATAAATGATAGGAGAAAGTTTTTGGTTTTGCTGCATGGTTTGGTCACTTTTCGAGGGGAGAGTCACTCTAAACCAGTCTGGGTGGTAGTAGCCTTTACTATTGTGTCATGGTGAACAGGTTTAGGACCCTCTGAGACCCAGTCTGAGAGAATAACTTTTGAAATGTAAATTGGATTGGTGTCCATCCTCCAGTAGAATAATAGAGACTGGTAACATGTAAAAATGGGACACCCTATTTAAGGGTGTGCGTGTGTTGTCCTGATTTTCCTAATTAACCAGAGGTGTGTTTTGGATGTAACCTACACCAATCAGAATATCACATCTGATAAGACAATTTGATTGTTAAGACAATCAAATTTTCATATCAAAGTGCATAGAGTATTTATCTGTGTGTATTTACCTGGCTGGTGTAATTCACCTGAGGAAATTGGCCTGCATGAGTGTGAACACCCATATCATGCACATTTTAATATAAAATACTATATAAACAAGTCTTCTGATTGTTTGGTTTTATTTAAATATAATGAAAAACAGCATCCTTGAGCCCACATCCTTGACCCCACACATGTTTTGCCCTAAAAAAACCACAAGACGATATGGAAAAAGTACCTTAGAAAGTCAAGATACCACCCTCTATGCTGGTGTCACAGGAGGGCTTGGGAGGCATGTGCAGATATGGTGGAGGAGGCTGGGCAATCGGGAGGACTGGAGCAGGCTTAACGGGGGCATTTGGGTTGGTGTGCACAGAAAGGAGATGAATTGGAGCAGGAGGGGTAAGTGTGGAGGAAGAGGCAGTCTCCCACGGTTGTGCTGCAAGGGGGGGGGGCGGCAGCACATAAGCAGTCTTTACCGTGGCTGTGAAGCACTGCGTGGGGGCATTTGGATTCGGTGTCTTCAGAAATGGGTCGGCACCAGCAGGATCCAGAAAACAATGGAAGAAGGCAGAAGCAGCATCAGGGGGCGGGGTTGGTCGGTATCATCAGGGTCAACAACAAGAGCGAGCGATAGCAATCCAGGAAGAAGAGTCAACAAGGCAAAGGCCTAAAAGGCAATCCAGACAAAACAGAAAAAGGCAAGTGGCGAAAAACAACATGGTGGCCGGACCTTTCTACAGGACTCCGACCTCATCTACTTCAGGGATGGACGTCCCCGGGGAGTGGCTGTGCCCAGCAGGTGCGGCAGTGACAGTTGGCGTTAAAGCACCTTATATTTACATTTACATTTATGGCATTTATCAGACGCCCTTATACAGAGCGACTTACAATCAGTAGTTACAGGGACAGTCCCCCTGGAGCAATTTAGGGTTAAGTGTCTTGCTCAGGGACACAATGGTAGTAAGCGGGATTCGAACCCGGGTCTTCTGGTTCATAGGCGAGTGTGTTACCCACTAGGCTAATACCACCCCACCTTCCTTGGTGCACCTTTCCCCTGATGTTGGATTTGCTGCTTACACTGAATCAGGCCCGTGGTGGTCCTGATGGACTGCAGCCCTATCAGTTCCATCGGCCCGATCACCCTCATCCCTTCCGCCAAGACAGATGAACTTTTGGCTCAATTAAAAATGTGGATAAATCAAGCAGCCTCGGGCCGTGACCGTGTTTCAAACCAATAAGCCTGCGGAGGGAGCCCCTCCAGCAGAGAATAAACCCAGTCACTCGCAGGAAAGTCGCCAAGGGGAACGGCACAGCGCTGGGATAAATTAAAGATGTGCGTTAATGTCTTTCGGTGAGAAGCGCCCGGCCTAGTGTGCATGTTCTGCGCCGACTCTGGTGTCGGGAGGTTAACGCAATCCGATTCCACTTCCCCCCACCCCACACTGTTCTCATCTGCTGGGGCACGAGTAATGAGACTAGCCGGTCATTTCAATCCCACGCTCCATTAATTCAGACACAGTAGCTGGTCAGCCAGTGCTCATTAAAGTATAGCATTACACTGGCTCAGGGGGAGCGATGGCTGTGGTCCGGAAAGCGGATTTCGGCTGCCTCCCCTCTGCCCTGTCCTCTTCCACAGGCCCTGGAGTTGTGGTTATCACCAGTACCCTTTCCTATTTAAAGAAGTGCAGATCCTAAAAAGCCCTCGACGCCAGGATGTTAAAGTTATACAGTACGCTATCACGGTTATGACAGGTTTATTGGGGCGTTGAGGTGGCTTGGGTGAGACTATCAATACAAGGGGAAAAAAAGTATAACTGTTACTTCAACATTGGTCATTTCTCAGCAGGACCAATGCCAGTACCATATGACCCCTGCAGACATCGTGTATATATATATATATATATATATATATATATATACACACACACACACACACACACACACACACACACACACACACACACACACACACACACATTTATATATGTGTGTACATATAAATAGATTAGTTTGAGAAGTCAACAGTCCATCAGGTTGGAGCTAAAATTTACACTCATGGCAAGAAAATCCAAGGCACCAACGGTGACCTTCAGCCCCCCAGCACCCAGGTCGTAGCTACAGCATGGGGACAGTGGGGAAGCAGCATTCTCTCATAGGGCCCGCTTTGAAGAAATGACACAAGATTAATTTAAAATGGCATCATGTAATGTCTTCATTATGCAGCGTGCTACTTAGCACAAGGTAACACCTTTCACGGCGGAGCCTCAGTGTGTGAGTGCAGACATATGGTGAGCCCTTCACACTGGTGAATAAATGAATGGAAATGAGTTGGGCGTGTCCCGTTAAAAGGGTGGCGTAACCTCAGATCATGTCAGAAGGCCAAGGCCAAGTTTGGGTGAACAGAAAACCATGTGGGTACAGAATTAATAGGCGGTGAGCGGTTTTATTCCCTGAAAGGTTTTGTCAGTTTGAAAGAGAAAAAGTGCTTTCAGATGGTTAAACGATGAAGGCTTCGATTAGAGGGAATGCAACTGTAAGGATCGTGGAGCTAGTACAAAAGTATCATTTCTCTCAGAGGTATTTCAGTGAAACGTGTAAAACTGCATAAACTCCCCAACTTCTACTTTTCGAATCTCTGATTAAATGCAGTGACATATTCACTTAATTCCGGGTTCACAGCGCTGATTAGACGAAACCCTCCTGGGTGCAGGCATAAAGGACTACAGCTAATGAGCAACCACTGGGTGCCAGAGCGCTGCAGACACGGCACATGAAACTGGAGTGAAAGCGTTTTGTCTCTCAGAAGGAAAATGACTGAGGGGGGGGGAATAAACTATATCCATTTATCTTGTATTTGCATTTGTCTGCATAAGCCGCCATTTGTAGTATATATGAATTTTAATGAATCTGCTGCAAATCGTACAAGAGGAGCGTAGCAGATGCGCCTTCCTCCTGCATTCGCATGTGGGATAACGAGAGCAAGAAACAGTTAACCCCACCAGGGGCTTACGTCTCTGCGAAACAGCTGGCATTGCAAGGAGGAGAGGAAAGAAATTATCTGAAGCTGCTGAAATGGAAGCAAGGCAAGAGCCTCAGAGGCGTTCCCTCAGACTGTGAGTCTCATTCGTCTATCACCAAATAACACGTGGAGAGCCTGGCAACAGCTAAATTTAAGTTACAAGAATCAGCTTTGCTTTTTTTTTCCCAGAACATCCCAGAGATGCTCAAGTGAACTGAGAACCGGAGAATGGTCCTGTGATGTTCCACACTCGTCTTTACAACCAGACGACCTCAAAGTCGACCTTCAAACCCCACTAACTACCATTGTGTCCATGAGCAAGACACTTAACCCTAAGTGTCTCCAGGGGGACTGTTCCTGTAACTGCTGATTGTAAGTAACTCTGGATGAGGGAGTCAGATAAATACAGTAAATGTAGGAGCTGCCAAGAACGTTGCATGGGCTTCAACAGTCTTTAGGAAGGTATAAAAGTACGTATAAAAGTCTTCTTCTCATTGTGCAACCGGCTGCCTCCCCGGTTAAAACAATGCACACAGACCCACACAATCAAGAAAATGTGACTCATCAGACGAGACAACCTGCTTCTGATCATCGTGTTTCCATTGTTTGTGACGGGGGAGGCATGGCCACCCTGACTTCTCTGCAACTTTGTAGTCCCATATGCAGCAAACTGATGCTGCTTCGCATGGATTGTTACGATAGTAGCTCTTGTGGTGGATCAGACCACCCAGGCTAAACACATCAAAGAGCCTTCAGGACCCAAGACCCTGTCCACATCTGTCCTTCCATGGGGCAGTTCGTTTTTTTGTAAAGCCACATCCAGCGCCAAACGGGTCATGAATTGGTTTCCCAGGTCAATTCATCCATTTTCTCCTCTGAGCTGATGCACTCAATCAGCATGTTAAACATATCCACCCATGAACAAGTGCCATAGTAACAAGACAATCAATGTTATTCACTCTGCCCTTCAATGATTTTTATTGGCCGATCGGTGAATACGAACTGAACGTCAGTGCATAAACCCCCCCACTCCCAAGAGACTCCCCACCTTCAGTTTCTCATTACAGCCCTCTGTAACCAGGAGACCGAGAGGAGCATGATGTTCTGTACTCATGCAAATATTTATTCATGCACCTGTAAATGCTCCAGAATCTCAGTGGATTGATATTAACCAAATGCTACGCATACCAAATAATTGGAACAACTGCAGCAGAAGGTGGGGTAGAGATCCATTGCGGAGCAGCGTGTTGGGTCCTCTCTGACGTCTCCATCCCTCAGCCTCCTGCAGTACAGGCCGCCCCTCCGTATCAGCAACTGAAAGGCTTGGGCTTCATTTCTCACCACTGTTTTGTAGCAGAGTTGGAAGATAAGGAGGAAATGGCTTATTGTGATTGCCTGACCTTTTTTCATTTCTGCATGGCAGGAGGAGCGTGTTGCTGCATTAGCATGGATCAAGCGAAGCATCTCCCTTCGTGGAAAGGTGCGTGGAGCAGAATGCCATATCTGCCCTGGCTTTGCAGCAAAATTCCAAACCCATTTTGTTTTCTTGTTTCTTGTCTTTCATTTCATTATTTCTTTCAGGTGCATCTGGTACCAACAGCAGGGAGCAGGAGGATCAAATGAAGTGGAAAAGCGTATCGGAATTTGCATGCACCTAGAGAACATGTTTTGTGTGGGGGATTTTTTTTTTATTTTCTGCACTTTTAATGAAGACATACTAAGGATCCTCTCGTTCTTCCTGCTGGTGTGTCTTTTAAAAATAAAGATTTAAAAACCACACAGTGGTTTTGCACCTGTGACATCCAACATAACACATGTGCAAAACATGGAAATTCATCAATCACTCCGATGAACAGAATATGAAACAAGGTAGTGGGCAGTAGTGGGCAACACACTCACCTATAAACCAGAGAAACACAAAGTCACAGGTTCAAACCCCACTTAGCACCATGGTGTCCCTGAGCAAGACACTTAACCCTGAGTGTCTCCAGGGGGCCTGTCCCTGTAACTACTGATTTTAAGTCTGTCTGGATAAAGTCATCTGGTAATTGCTGCAAATGAAAAAGAACACGAACTAAAGAGCCACCACAGAACTAGTGCACCTGTTGTCACCTGTTATAAACTGTTAAACATATGGTGATATCTGCAATTGATTTGTTCTCCCACAGATTTTAAACGGTTATTATACTAAAGAACAAGATATGGTGGATTGCGAGTGCTGGCTGGAAGAAACTGACTGCAGAACATGCATTGCAGTCAACAAATGATGAGATGAACTCCAGAACCACGTTTCAGTCTTGAGTTTCCTGATTTATAACCTCATGTTGTCTAGTCTGCATCGAGTCATTTTATATCTTTACCCTGTCCTGTCTAAGGTGTATTGTTATAAGTAAATCCCCTGTTATGCTGAAGTTATGCATCCTTTTCTCCTGCCCTGTCCTGCCTCCGTGTCATCCTGATATCTACAATCCTGGAGATATTTTGGCTTTTAAAGTGTACAGATATCTGGCATATCTGGATTTTTCCAGAATAAGAGAAGCATGTATTTTTCCTGCCCCATTGAGTGATTTCCATTCTACCTTCAGCCAGAGTATAAAGCAGGGTTTCATTAGATGTGTTTTCCTGAGCAGTAAACTGAGCTTCGTTCCAATTATGGTATATATTACACTCATACACACAACTAATATATGCTTATTTTTAAAGCTTTGTGATGACCTGGACAATATATGACTAGTGCAAGCTTTATAAATGACCTCAGCAACTAAAAGCAAATTGTTTTTCAGTATTTGTAATGAGATTTTATTTAGCAAATTCAAGACAAATAGCACACACAGCTGCCTTCTAATGTCAGTTGGGACGTTGGAGCTGAGCTGGTGTATCACGGCTGAAGTGGTGGGATGGAGGATGAATGCCGAGGTTTCAAACCAAAAAAAGGGTTTATTGACAGAAACCGCAGTTCTGGTTCTGTATTGGGTCTGTGGATGCTACAGACGCCCGTCCCATATAAGTCTTCTGTTCGAGCTTGACCCACGGTCACTCTGAGTCTTCTCACCTTGCAAAATACTAAGGAACTGGGACTTACCAGGGCATTGGCGGCCAGACACAACACGATGACACAGGCACAGACCCTAATACTCAAGAGGCGCCGATGCAGATGTGACATGTCTGAGGCTGTTTACATTTACATTTACGGCATTTATCAGACGGCCTTATTCCGAGTGACTTACAATCAATAGTTACAAGGACAGTTCCCCCTTGTAGCAACTTAGGGAACATTTCTTGCTCAGGGACACAATGGTAGTAAGTGGGATTTGAACCTGGATCTTCTGGTTCATAGGCGAGTGTTACCGCTAGGCTACTACCAATTGTTGTATTTTGGGATGTTACAATGACCTGGGGGGGTGTAGCACTTGGCCTTCAACTTTTCTTCCACTTTTGCCAGGTAGCTAATTCAACGGACTAAACCCTCACACTTTTATTTATTCATCATCGTTTCTTTACTTTATTTTACTTGGCAGACACTTTTATCCAAAGCGACTTACAGGAGGAAGACAATGGAGCCGGGCAAGTTGTTCCACCAGCCAATAGAGTCGATTGGGATCGGAGACCCCATGAAGAGGGAATTTTCAGTCTTCAGTTTCTGCAGCCTCTGTTTCCACAAGATGTAAGCAAAGATTCTAATTAACCTAAAAGCTATTTGTTACTGAAGAGGCACTTCAGAATTAAAAAAAATTGCCACCAGGCCACAATCTATATCTACAGAAGGAGATTTTGTTTCTTCTCTCATCAGCTACTAACTTGTGAAGTGAAAAGAACAGGTTCCCACACTAAATTCATCAATCTACCTGAAAAAAAAACACATTCTCGTGTCCATACAATGATATACTCAACAGCGTAAATACACAGTGTGTAGTGAGTGCATTTAGCACATATCTCAATGAACCAAATACAGGACTGAAAACTACAAAACAATCATACTGGGACAGCTATGAGCTAGTTTTTCTGCATGTATGAACTGGATTTAATTCCTCTCCAGAACCAGTCAACAACTTCCCTCTTATAAATCAGCTCGTCACTTTCCACTGGAGCCATGTCAGGACATGATGCTAGATTGGCAGGCGGCACATTCATGGGTTGACTCTAAATACATAATTTTGATGTGTGTGTGGTAGTTTGTCACACACAAGGTAACATGGAAACCACCAGAAGAGGTTGATCTACTTACACACCCAGCTTATTGAGAGTGGAGCGCCATCATTTACACAGATACACAAGGGACATGCGAGAAGAACAGGACCTCACACTGATCAAATCAGCAGGGACACTCATTTACACACAGGCAGCAACTAATACCTCCCAACACAACTACTGTTATCAGAAGTAACAGTAGTAGCAGTAGAATTTCTAAATTTGCCAAGGCCATTTATATGAAAACATTTCTTTTGTTGATTGGAACATAATAAATAAATATAATACATTTACATTTGGTAGTAACAATGGTAGTAAGTGGATTTAAACCTGTGATTACAGTCTAAATCAGAACAAACTTACGATGCTCAAAATCCAGAACGATCATGATTATGATCGTAATATATAATAATCACATTATAATGTAATTATTTTTGCAACTGATGTGAAATGTAGATCTTATATGTCTGCTACAGATTTTGCTTTTTACAGAATAAAGCGCAACTTTTGTGATTTTGCGATACCTTTATTAAAAATTGCAATCATTTTGTCATTAGATTATTTGTATTTGTTAGTTTGTTTATTTCTTTATGTTGTGGTGAAGTCATTACAAAATTGCCAAAAGCAACTTGTTCTAGTCAGAATAAATTAACACAGTCTTTATCTGTAATTTTGTGTCACAATTGGCTGCATGATCAGCAATACCTACCGCTGTGTACACATGCATATGATGCTGTTCAGTTTTGCATTGCTGTGTAATCTGAATTCCGATGTCTAGTGGACTGCATTCGTAAACAATTACATGATGTTTAACTAAGAAGATGGTGAATTATTAAGTTTTTCCTTCTGGTCTATGTGGATCCATAGTAGCTATGATAGGTCAACTGTGTGTTAATTGTTATATTCACAACATGCCAAAATCCCTTGGCATGGCCAAAATCCCTACCACACAATACTAACAAAACTTATATAACTAAACCTCATTTCATCAATATGAATCATTATTAGTAATGATGCTTAATGTTGGGGTTCATGGTAAATGTCTCCAATTTCAGTGTGCATAGTAATAAACAAATTCTGAATTTTTTATTGCATTTGTCCAGTCCTGCTTCCCAGTGATCAATCACATCCAGGCAATGTTCATTTTCCTGTTATTTAGAGCACACTGCATGCAAGTCCATCCATATGGCCCACCAAAATCGGCACAGTGGCACAATCCTCTTAAGTACAGAAATGAAGGAGAAATAGCCTGTCTGACACCAAAAACTTTAGTATGGCCCAGGTTGCCAAAAATGGCCTAAAATTCATAGTAAGTGCAACAGAACACAGAACAAAGTGCACAGCAGGGTAGCAATCCCACTAAATCCTGCTGCGGTGACACCAGCGCCTCATTGAAAACTTCCACGCCCGCTGCTAATTATAGCCTGCATGTTCCAATGCTCTGTAAACAATTGACATGTCATTCGCTTGTGACATTAAGACAGCCGTGTTTGACAAACATTTCAGCAATAACACTGATGACACTGAATGAGAAATGCTTCACTCACGGAAGGCTCACGGAAAGTTTTACAGCCAGACAAAGACGCTCAAGAGTCTAAAAGCAATTGCTTTCCTTTGTCTCACTCAACACGCAGAACACCATGACAGCTTGACTCGGTGCTCTGCTGTTTCACGGAACAACGGTACGGTGGATTTGCAAGGCACATATCAGAAAAGCGCTGGCATTCCTGAGGAAACGGGAACGAGAGGGCAGCTCACAGTGCTCAAGATTATTTTTTGCTGTGTTTACTGCAAAGCCCATTCAAGCAGCCTCCCTTCACCACAAATAAAGAATAAATCAAAGAAATAATGAAGGAACATCGTCAGGAACTCGCCTTGAGGAACAAACTGCATAATCACAGTCGAGTGGAACATCATTAAAGGCCCCTGTCTCGAAATTTTCACTTTGTGAGATTATTTAAGATACTAGTGCGAATATTAGTCCTTTTGCCACTCTGTTTCACCATTCGCAGAGTGGCAGTTCAGATGGCCGGATCAAGAATTTTTTTATTCTGGAAAAACACCAATATGTCCAAACATGCACCAAACATTGTGGTTGGTATGGTGTTCAAAAAGTTATTTCCGTGAATGCCCACTCAACTTCTATAGGGCACTCTCCTCCTCTTCCCGCCTCTCTCCTCCTTATTAGAATTTCAAGCTACACACACCGAAACGGCGCATCCTGGGGAAGTTTTTATCGTGGGACTGGCTCGAAGTGACAGTAATTCTGCACCAAGGCTGAATTTCAGATAGAGACTTCAAATACAGTATTAGGGGACAACTAAGGCCTGTACAAAGATGAAAAAAAAAATCATGTCAGGGGACCTTTAAGGGGCAGGACATATGTGAGGCATTAATAATACAGGAGAAGTCTTTGTCCAGGCCTGCTGTGAGATAATGCCCTTTGCGGCAGGAAAGGAACTGATGGATTTCTGGGGGGGCTGATGCATCACATCACATCTCCCCACCACGCCAGCGCACCCTGTTGGCTCGATAATTCTTCACACGAATGTCGCGGACAAAGCGGGGCTGGCGATGGCACTCATGAGCGATCATGGGCCGCCACCTGCTCCTCATAAAAGCAGATTCGTCCAAACGCCACATCTGTCGTGCTGTTACACTCCCCCTCCCGCCCAACACACACACACACACACGCACACACGCACACACACACACACACACACGCACACCTGAGACAGACCAGAATCATGACAACAGTTTCAATGTCACATTAGGCAATCATGGTGCCATAAACATAATCAGGAAGGGTCTACAATCTGTCAATCATGACTATCATGGAAATTGTATAATTTGATAAAAAAGTTCACCATTCACTCCGCTCATTCCCGGTATTCATATTGATGCCAGATGCTGGAAAATGCTGTCAAAATCAGACTGATTTCATATAATCTGATCCAAATGCATATTAATTCCCGGCTGGACTAGCTTCCCCACTCCTTCATCATATACTATATGCTATATACTATGGGATGATCAACCAGACCTGATTGGATAATACAGTTTATTCATTTTCCCACAATACTTTTTTTTTGTTGGATGTTCTTAATATTGTACACCTCGGATTGTGGCCCTTTAATTGTGTGCGTATGGTGGCATACATTTTTGTTTTTCAAGTTTCATGCTAGTGACTAGAACAGTGATTTAATTACACAGTTATGATGCACAATTACTCAGACTCTGATACTACAGATTTTAGATGATTTACAAAAAAAAAAAATCAAAAATTGCTTTTATGTCATGCAACGTAATTTTTTTGTAAAACTGAACAATTCAATCATGATGAGTAGTGATCCCATGATTTCTTGCAAGTAACAAACACCTAAAGGTCAATGTTCTAAGATGAACATACAATTATTGTCCCAACCCGAATTCAAATTTCGTTTTTACATCTCAAGCATGACGTAAGGTATTGTTGGCATGGAACTGGTATTTAGTCTAGGAATTAGACTTAAGACTACTATAATTCCTACAGCCAGTAACTATCGGAGGATCTATGACACTTCCCGATACATGTGCTGCCAAATGCCCTTCAGTCTCTCAAAACTGTCATCACAGGATCTGTGATTATTACCTTCTGATCTGACGCAAAGACAACAGAGATCAAAAAGCCCCTTCAAAAACAAAGTGTTTACGCAAGAAGACACAGCGAGAGGCTTAAATAAAGCCGTGCAGCAGCGGGTGGGGCGGAGGCTGATGTTGACACACTGTCTGCATGCCCAGCCCGGCTGATCGTGCATTATCTCACTGGGCATCGGCGAGCGGGAGGGACACAGTAGCCCGTAAAGAGGCTTTAATGAACTCGCCTGGAGCGGGGTGATGAATCGGCGTGTCTAAAACTTGGCGGCAAGTCCGCCACTCCTCAGACCGCCTCGCGCAGTCCCGTGCTCCCGCCTTCACCGCTCCTCCTTTCTCTCGCGCGCTCTCGGCTCTGGGGGAAGCTGATGTAACACAATGTCACAGCCATGCTAATGACGGAATGGCACAGGCACTGGCACTGCGGAGTGAGCAAGGAAAAACAGAGCAGGACAGATGAGATGGAATGGTAGATCATGTTGGGGACTGCAAATCAATTGGGTTGAGTTCTCTGTAGCAAGTAAACTCGGGGGAGTGTCTCAGTTAAGCAGCAACACTGCTTTAGGCACAGACACATAAGAAAAAAAAAGACCTGCGATGGTTAAAAGCCACCAAATCAACACTGATTAATTACTGGTGTATTAAAATGAACTGGCCTTTTAGATTAATTTAATAAATTTAAAATAATTGCTTTGGGAGACCACAAGGGGGCAATATTAAATCTACAGGCTTTTTATACCAGTTAGTTTTTGTTGTTTTTACATGAACTGTCAGACAGACCTTGTCTAACACTTCCTTATATAATACAGAATAGACACAGAGATAAAATGCTATAGTATATATTTCCAGAATATCACCAGGAACGTTTTCAGATTATTGATTCCATATAGCCTAGAAATTGTCACAGATTAGCATTTAAACCCCAGCTGGTCTTTGCAAGTACTTCTCATGCCTCAGCTGCTTTCTGATCTTTGTAATCAGGGGTTCGAATCCCGATCCGCCATGGTGCCACTGAGGTGCCACTGAGCAAAGCACCGTCCCCACACACTGCTCCCCGGGCTCCTGTCATGGCTGCCCACTGCTCACCAAGGGTGATGGGTTAAAAGCAGAGGACGCATTTCGTTTCAAAACGACAGTCACTTCACTTTCACTTTCATTTAAATGAAGTCTACCTCACCGCTGTCAGCAACACACGTCATGGCCACTACGACAGTCTTTATCTGAAGAATGTGAAACATTGTGCACCATTTGCCATTATCACCCCCTGTCCAGTGCGAACTCAAGACGTCACCAGAGTCCCTTGCAGGCAGCTCTGAAGAAAAAAAAAATAATAAAGCGACCCATACGTAGTCGGTTGCAGCGCCACTTCAAGTTATTTTTCCCCCGCTACTTAATTATTTATTTGTTCCTCGGCTCGCTTGGCACTCGTTTTGCCAGCGTGTGTGGGAGACAATATAATTGCTTCTGTATTTCTCCAATTGATTTTCCTGTGCACTTCTAATACAGTGCTCAGCCTGCACCAAGCTTCCCCACTGACAGCCTTTATTCTGCAAGCTTTTGTTTTTCTGTGCGTCTGTGTACTTAGCTGGAGTAAAAACCCATTTTCTGTCTCAGCCTTGTTAAAGGGTCAGGTTTACATGCACTGGAGGAAAAAAATCTCTCCTTATATGAGACGCCTGTGTCTGTGTATGACTGGATTTGTAGACTGTGGGGTTTGTGTATAGTATAATAGCATTTAGCAGTGTAATAATTCATTCATGGTCATAATGTGGCAAATAAGTAAATTGTCTGGCCACTGGTTCTCAGCCTGATACTGGGGGACTTTCATGAAAGACATCCTTCCTATTGTCCCACTTAAGTTCTTCTGCACTGAAGCTCAAGTTTACAGTTAATTAAGCCAACAAGGAGAAGAGCAACTCTTGCATGTGTCATTCTCTAATGGAGCCCGAATGTAGGGCCAGGCTCAGGAGGAAAGAAATGAGGGCAACCAACAAAATATAGAACTTTCTTTCCCCATTAAAAAAAAAAAAAAAAAAAAACATTTTACCTCAACTCAGACTCCTGTAGCCTGGCCATTCAGCCATGCCCCCTCCCTGCTACTATCTCACCAGGCCAAAGCTCTGGTCCCAGGGCACCCTACTCAAAGGAGGATTCAGAATAGAAGAAGAAAAGTCCCCCTGTTCCCCCCGTGGTGTTTTACATCGCATCCCTGGAAACGAGCATTCCCACATCAGTTACAGGGATCCAACGTTCGCTGCGGAGCCAAAGGAAAACAAGGTAAGGGAGCCCATTAGACCTCTGCCATCAATTAATGAGTGGCTCAGTGCTATGTCCATCCAAAAACACCGCACCATCAGCCGCCTGCCAGGCCCTGACACTGGTGAGAGACATTAATAATTGACACTGGAGCCTTAAAACTTTAAATGAATCATGAATAAGAAGAACTGGATAAGGGACGTAAGTAAGGGAAACGCCAGAAAATGGAGAATGGAGGTATATTGTCACATACTGGAAATGGAGGTATATTGTCACTATCCTTTGAAGAGAACCAAAAATAAATGGCAATGATCGCAGTTAATAAATATGGTATAAAGTAAATGATTACTGGCTCTGCATATGCTATTTTCTGTGATTGACAAATTGGAAAGATTCATACTCAGAGGAAGAACAATTCATGGGAACATGTTTTAAGAAGTAATGTGCCTGGTAAGAAAAGGCAAATAATAGATTTTTTCCATTGCATGGACGTAGTTTTGAAGAAAAGCTGGTGCATTGCTGTTGCTGACTCATAACTCTGGACATCCTACATCATAACAATACAAAGGTAACGTCAGAACCATTAATATCAGGCCATTCAAGTCTTGGTGTACTTCTCCCAAACTGCTTTAACAACAGTCGGATCCATGCTTTATTCAATTTATTTACAAAAATAAATGAATTTGTACATTTTATTTAATGTGAGCATTGATTTACATGAATATATGCATATGAAATTTTTACTTAATAATAATAATAAAAATAATATAAAGTGACATTTATTAAAACAATAGTATTTGCTGACTTTTGCTATTAAGTAAATGAATGTCATTTAGAATATTGCTCTGATTTTTAGTACTTATCAGAGACGTTCATAGCATTTCAAACTTTTCCCATTAATCAAATCATAAATGTGGGAAATGTTAATGCAAATGCTTTGGGCCAAGGTAAGAGCTTATTAAAGTCACTGAACTTGGTGGGCAGTCCAGCCAAATGACTGGGGAGCCTGATCACGCCCATCATAAAACAATGAAGGTCTTTGTTGCCATCTCAAATTAGCAGAAACCGTTCCTTGCAGTGTTTAGTTGACCTAAACACACTTGTAGTATGCAAGTGTGGAATAAAATAAATGATTAAATAAAGCCTACAGCGGCTGGAATATTCGACAGCGCCTATGAACAAACATTGGAAATGATCACGCAGAGCTGCAGCCCCGCAGCGCGAGCGAGTCTGGCTGTCTTAATCTGAGATGGGCGCTGCGTTAATCCGTGACAGCTCCAGTCAGTGACAGGGATGCCACACACAGGGGAGGCAAGCGCACCAGTGCTGTGAGTGACAGCCACTTTTCACTCAGCCAACGCCGACAAAGGGAGCGGAATACTGGAGGAGAAAATAAGGATGGATTTCATCAGGGCTGGCTTTTCCTTCCCGTTTCAGTGGTGGCGCTAATGGTCTGTCCATAGATTTTAGAGATCAGGAGAAAACACGGATCTGCCTGACAGGTCATTCGTTAGAGAGAGAGCAGAGAGCAGAGAGCCTGCTGCCATGACAAAGCATTTTGGGTCTCGTGTAAAAAAAGTAGAAAAGCAATGTGGGGGAGTCTTCCCAACTTAATTTCTCCTCCTCTCTTTGCCCACCCGCTCCCGTCCAAAACCCAGGAGAATTCAGTCACCTGCACAGACAGTCTGGCCCCGAGAAAGGGAGATGATTGTTTTCGCTCAATTGGCGTATAATTCTGCAAATGGATGCCATCAGAAAGTAGTCTTCTTTGGTTGAGGAGAAAAAAGTTCTTAAATGACATTTAATCTTTCAATTTCGGAATAGGCTGCAGATTGTGTCGGTCTGGAGGAAAACAACAAAACATGTAGGCTGTTCTCTGAACTCAAGAGCAGAGTGAGCGAATGCCAAGTACTTCAGACAGTGAACAAGGCCTCCTGTATGCGACTGTTATAGTAATAATGCATGCAAACAGTACATGGATCCAAACAATCTGGATCAAAACATTCTTTACTGGATATGCAACAATATAAAACCATAGTCACGTGCTCAGATTCACATCTAATTAAAGATACGTAATGTAGCATTACTTTAACATTAATGTCATAAAAAATGCCAAAAGAAAACATTTATTCATACGATTTTGAGATTGTGGTGCATTAAACTACAGGCCTTTTATACCAAGTTAAGCTGCTCACCAGACAACTTGCTTGCATGTTCACAATCACACAGCTCCATTGCTCCACTGAATACCAATAAGCCTTTGCTACTGAAAACTAGATTTTTGCATATTCATCAATTTCTTTATATTCATCAGTAATTTGTATGGAAATCATGCATACTAATCCAAAATATTATGAAGGTCATCTACCTATTCGGAACCATGATAAAAAAGTTGACCTTCACTGCCTCGCTTTAAAATAATTTGGTGTGTGATTTGGTGTATGCCCCAATGGTCTTGATGCAGCTTAGACAATATGACCCTCACATAGTCAGTTTTGATTCTGATATTTCCACAGAGACATGCAATTTCATCAATTATGGCTGTAAGAGTATATTGCTCTCCCCGTCTCTATCACACACACCATTTATGAGTGTGAAGCCAATCAAAGCCTAGAACAAGCCAATTGCCCTTCAGACTATTTTAATTTTAGGAAGGTGACTTAAGCCAAAACACTCTGCGTTGTATTTCTAATTCTGAATGCCGTGTTGGAGATCAAGGCCAAGACGATGGCTCTGTACAATAAATGTATCCACATGACTCCATGCTTTTGATGTGAGGCCTCCTTTGAAGTCCACTGTTCTTTCAAACAGGACTGAGCTAAGTAGCTTGAACAGTTTTTGAGTTGGGTCAGTATTCACTTTTGCAGGTGAAATGGTGGAAAAGAGAAGAAACGGCATGATTGTATAGGTCAAAACACACCATCGTTTTTTATCACAGTGCTGTTATATTCCTCACAGCAGAACCACCCCTCCAAGATGGGCCTGCTGAGATAGCTTCATAGTTTGTTATAATTGTGCACCAGTCCACCTACTCGGCAGGTTTATTTGGGCTTGGCTCTGCTTTCCGTGCCAACTCAGGAATAACAAGCATCAGAAGCTAATTTTCGTACACCCTAATTGCAATTTTCAGCCCCAATTGCAGCCTAATGACAGGCAAGGAGAGAGACTTGATATCCACAGTCTCGATAGAGACAAGCTGCCTGTGAGGGATGTTTTTAAAAAGAACACCACAGCATGATTGGGCAGTGGTGGCCTAGGAGAAAAGGAACCAGCACATAATCGGAAGGGTTGCCACAGTGGTGCCCACACAATACTACATGGCCGCCTGTCATGGCTTCCCACTGCTCACCAAGGGTGATGGTTAAATGCAGAGGACACATTTCGTTATGTCACCGTGTGCTGTGCTGCAGTCCTTCACAATGAAAATCACATCACTTTCACTTTCATGATCCTTCATTCATTCAATGCAGGAGTAGAGGGGAGTTTTTGGAAAAGTGAAAAAATGCCTCAACCTCATGTAAAAAAAAAAGTTCTAAATGACTTTGTGTTGTTCAGGAAAGCTAGCAGAGCTCTGCATGGACATCTTGGAAGAGCAGACACAGATGAGTGAAGCAGAACATGGAATTGCAGGGGTGGAGCAACCAGCTGTAGGAGCTAAAGCCGGTTGGTTCGTCATGCCAGCCCCCTGCCGAGACCGGTCAAGCTGGCAGAATAGCATACGCCTACTTGGGAGGGGGACAGGCCGGTATTCACTTCATTCATGGCACTGCGGTGGACGGCTGTGTGAGAAGCATACTGATCAGCTTCAGATGAGATCCTGTTAGCACAAGAGCACAGTTTTCTATATGAAATAAAGGAGAAAACCACACTGCCGTTATCAGCAAAAACTCTACCTTCTGTCCTTAAAAACATCAAGTGATGAGAATAGACCATGAACAGGTCTGTAGGGTTACCAGATAGTCCATGTCTAAGGGCACAATCGATTCAATTCAATATATTTGGATTTCACTCAAGAACTTGCTGTTATATAGTTATCACAGGAACTAAACTAAACTAAAAAAAGAGTGATTTACCAGTAGTTGGCACCAACTATGATATTTTAATTACTTTTAACTGGAGGGCTTCATACTATAACTGTGTCATGCCATTCACCTATCCAATGTCACTCTGAATAAGGGCATCTGTGAAATGCCATAAACGTAAAGGTTCCATCAATTTTACTATTTAGGATTCTGTTCTGAGAACTCGAACCTCACTGTGAGAAAAATATGTGAATTGCTACCAGCCATTGTCTTCAAAAGTCATATTTTTATTTTCTATAAAACACAAAATAATTCAAAAACAATATAACATTACCTTAAATTATTCATTACTGTGACATTTTTTTTAATTACAAAATTGAGTCAAAACAGTAATAAGCACAGCATTAGCATAATATTTAGATGATCTTCAGTTCAGCGCTGGGGGCTAAGACTGCTGATATCTTGTCCTTCTTTGAGAGATTAAGAACACTTTGAGAATGTCATATACCAGACGCCCTTATCCCGAGCAACTTACAATCAGTAGTTACAGGGACAGTCCCCCCTGGAACAACTCTGGGTGGTAAGTGGGATTTGAACCTGAGACTCTGATGTCTTCTGGTTTATTTATGGCGAGTGTATTACCCACTTGACAACTAGCCCCCGATTAGTTGTAACGCAACTAGTGTAGCAGGCAGGGGGTGAAAGGTGAACAGGGTTTCAACCAAACCCCAATAACAATCAATAAAACCCCCAAAACACCAAAAGAGCAATGTCAGATGCGTTTAAATGTAACAAGAAGCCCGATGCACCCTGAAAAAACACATTCTGTGTTCTCACATCAGATCATTCAAACAGAAGGCTACATGCCTTGCTGGATCTTCTCATACCGAGATGGAGATGCATTGCATTGTTTGTTACGGTTCATTGCAGGCAGGCCAGGCTGGGCACACGCATTTAAACGGCACGTAAAACACAAGCGCTGCTCATCCACGCCGAGGGCACCGGAGCATCCTGCCGGCGCATGTCGCTCGCTCATACCCAGCTGCACTGTTTATGCATCGTAGGCCCCTGATGAAACAAGGGACCCAGCATGCAAACTCACACAAAAGGTACAATTCAGCGTTATCTTTCAGTCTGACTTGCTTTTATCACGTCTGAGGACAAGGCCTTGTCATGTTGGCTTCTCATAACATGAGCCTTGCAATACTGTCACTCCGAATACACTTACACATCGTTAAAAACATGGATTATGCAAATATCATCATAACCTCAGACGTTCATTTAGATCTTTTTATTAGAACTAAATATTAAATATGCCAATATGTTTGGTACGTCTCCCTTTTTCAGCAGATCCCTGTGTGTTGCTGCGCCTCCTCCTCTCGCCACGGGAAGCTGGCTAAGCTCCTTCCTATATGAGCCGTCACGGCTCCCTAGATTGGACTGAATCCATTGAGAGGAGAACAGGCAGGGCCAGGTCGGGGGGGGTGGGCACCGGCGACGTCCCCTCCATGTGCTGCGGGAGTCGCACGCCCGGGCACCGTTTACCGACAGCTCTTAAAATAGCCCGACGTCTTCACACCGAGCAGTTTAATTTGCGGGGGCTTAATTAAAGCGAATGGATGGGATTTGTTCAAATTAATGGGCAGGCTTTGCCGAAGTCCTGACTGGCTACTGTGGTTTATCTGAGGAGATTCGTATGACGTTAATTAGACGTCCCAATAAACCCACGCCGAGCATGTTTCGCTGATCTTACAAGGCAAGCTGTTTAACGTGATCAAGCCGCCTGTTAATGCAACACGGCCCTGCGCGGGTTATTAGTCACGTTACGCAGCCGCAGCTGCCACAGAACCACGCGCTTCACGCGCATGCCCGGCAGCAATAAATCCCGGCGCTCGGGCTGACACCTCGCGCGCGGCTGTCAGGTGTTTGCCACTTCGCTCTTTATCGTGGCAGTGGGCCCGAGGAGCTGCAGGAACGCTCCAGTAAACCTGCGGCGAGTGAGCCTGCCCGGGGGCGTGGCGGCTCTGCTGACCTCTGACCTTTCCCGAACCGTCAGCGATTTAGTTATTTCTGGAGTGCGCGGCCAACGGGTTGTTAGGGGACTGAGGTGCCATCTCCCGATCAGCAAGAACCGACACGTGACTCCATTAGAAAATGCAGGGCGCTGTTTTCAAATGTGCCACGAGGGTCCTCAGGATAAACCTAAATAACTAGACAAAACGTTAAATGGTGCTTATGGCGGTTATCTGTGTCTGCTTTTTGTTGGCGCGTAATTATTTCTCTTACAAGATGGGAGGAGCCCAATGATTGACAGCTCTCATGCAAGCTACTCCACATTCTGGTTGATTTACCACAAAACTGTGCTTCTAATCAACTTATTTCACACGGGCAAACAAGCCCCAGGTTTTATCACATAGCGCTGCGCTCAGCGGCGGTTTGGAAAAAAGTGCCCGTGGAGTGATATTTTGACGTGTGAAAAGTGCAGACTGTTTAAGAAGATGCTAGAACCTCTCAACCTTGCAGGCCACACTGCAGGTACACAAGCCTAAATAATCTCTTCCCTCTGACGGAATGAAGCAGGTCCCAGAAGAAAATCAGTTTTGTTTTTGGGTAAACAAGGCTGTTACGATTTAACGTGGATAAACGCCATCTAGTATAATATTCAGACCTTTGATACATATTGCATTGGCAGAAAGTGGGAAAAGCCACAGAGACACATATCCACACAGACAGAAAAGGGGAATAAGTAAATGGAATATTCGAGTCAGAACCATCTCATTAGTCAGCGTTCCCCTGCTTCTGATCTCCGAAAATCAAATGCTCGCCCCTCCTGCCATTAGCACCTTTAACGCCGCAAAAGCCACTTAAAAGCATGTGCTGCAGTCATTATCATGCTGTGGTGGGAACAAGCCGGGGGAAGCTGGCAGAGGTTAACAAAGGTAGGTAATCAGGCAGTAGCGTCGCTGGTTTGTACATAGCAACGCGTTCAATGAAAGGTTCTATGCCGAAAGGTAGACATGCCAAGAGATTTCACATTAACAGGAATTGGGGGGCGGGGTCCCAGCTCAGTGCTATTCCTGGATCTAGGAAGGATCTTCTTTGGTGGGGACAGGATGGCGGCACAATAATTCAGGTGTCTTCCTCTCGCCTGATACAGAGTGACTTTTAGCTCTGCAGCCATCTACCTGAATTGGTTCTTCTCCATCCAGACCAGTGTGTTCATCCATGGAGTCACATGTCACATGACATTGCAGACCCTACACACATTCCCAGTCTACACCTGCTTCCAACCAGCATCACAACTTTGGGTTTCTTCGGGAAAATCTCAGACTCATATATTCAGGGAACACCTCCTCTTCTAAACTCAAACCTTATTTGGTTCAAATTGAAATCTCAAATGGACCAGGATTTGTCTCCCATGTTAACGCGTTAAAGCTTTTCCTCACGATCAGTTCTGTGATCCGAACAAAACTCTTCCTAGTAGATCGGGGAATAAGAAGACCATTATGATAAAAAGTGAGTCAGCACCCCATTTTGTCATATTGGTCAGCCCGAAAAGGAAAAAAAAACAAAACATTTTTTTTATAAAGTGTTAAATCCTATTTACACACAAACTGTAAAGAGTGGACTTTTATTACAGTCCAGCTCGGCCGGAAAATAATGAAATAATACCCGCCGCCGCGCCCTTTGCTCTGCCCGTCAGCACTTCCTACAAATAACACAGCACAATAAAATCAACGGAACACAGGGGCCACAGGCAGTTTCAAGGGCCGCCGACGGCAATCTATAAAACACAGTAATGGGTCACCTGTCACCGGGCGTGAAAAGCGAGGATCTACGGCGCCTCCTCCCGCTCTCCAGGGACCTCAATTAATCACGGCAGAATTGAATGAATGCGCGCAATCGGAGCTGTAAGCTAAGCCCGTTACCACCGCCGTTCCGCTGGATGAAATGCGATGATGGCACTAATTGCGAGACAGAGGGGGGAGAAGAAAAAAAAAAAACGAAAAGAAAATGTAAAAAAAGAAACGGCTGACCCACACCCGGTGGAGAAGGCTGTGGCGGGGAGCGTGGCCCGAAGGGCAGATGAAGGTTCACAGCAGAAAGGGTGAGCGCGGGACGTCAGGCCTCGGAGAGGAGGTCCGAGGAGGAGGCCACCGTCAACCCAGAACCATTTAGAGCCGCGCTGCCCAGGGGGCTAATATGGAACTGACTTACATTTACGGCATTTATCAGACGCCCTTATCCAGAGCGACTTACAATCAGTAGTTACAGGGACAGTCCCCCCCTGGAGGCGCTCAGGGTTAAGTGTCTTGCTCAGGGACACAATGGTAGTAAGTGGGATTTGAACCCGGTCCTTCTGGTTCATAGGCAAGTGTGTTACCCACTAGGCTACTACCCACTAGGCTACTTTTTACAAGAACTTAAAAACACACACAGACACGATAAGAAAACAATTTCATTCAGACATGTTGAGAATTTTGATTGGTTGTAGGAACTTGGTGCTAAAGCGCGAATGGTCAGTGGGGGTAAAAACAGCATGGGGTTTGGGGGGCATCCCCTACTGCTGGTCATGTTGGTCGACCCACTGGGTTAAACTGGTCAGATTGTTCTTGTCGCTCCATCCGGTCATAATGAAGGCTGTGACCGGGTTTTTCATGTATCTCTTTTGGACCAACCTGTAACCTGCACAAGATAAACCCCCAACATTTCTGAAACGTGTGTGTGTATGAGAGAGAGAGAGAGAGAGAGAGAGAGAGAGAGAGAGAGAGAGAGAGAGGGAGAATTCTGCCTGCAATTAAACCCTTAACAAGGACTCTGCATTTAATTACGGCTCCATTTTTACACCGAGACCCCGTCGCGAATCCTTCTCACCGTTTGCGTATCACGCATACGAACCCGGTGTCGGGATTCGGCGGGCAGCTACCGCATCGGAATCGATACCGGCGATAGATCCGTCGGTCCGAGGACCGCTCCGCTTTAGCACACGCGTGTGAAGACACGCACTTTTACACCTGGTGCCGTGGGATTTTTCTCCGGCACATTCACGGTGCGCACGCTTGTAACGTTATTATAATATTACAATTTACGATATGAAAGCACTTGCTATGTAAAAGCAGGGCAAAGAACATTTCCATTCCACATTTTCTATACCATACAGCATTTCTATAGCAGTATTTTATAAAGCGGGGAGTTTATATACGTGTATAAATAACCTACCTGTCGTTATAATGTTAACTGCTGGCGAGAAAACGACCCCTTCATTTGCTCTCCATAATCAAAGAAGAAATAATTTCCCGTGTGCCAGATCGCTCCCGGGGAGGAGAACGCATGACAGGAGCATGAATGCACGGAAACTTGCTCTGGATTCGAAGACTCCCAGACGCGCAATTCCCTGAGTCGAGAGGAGTCTGGAACAAGATCTCCGCGCCGTGTGGCAACAACTCTCCTCCTCGCGGGTCAGCCTCGCAAAAGTTCGCAACTTCGGCGCCGAGGACGAGCGTGGGTTTTTTTTTATTTATTTATTTTAGTATTATTATTATTATTATTATTATTATTATTATTTAAAGGTGGAAGTGACGCTCGGGCCCGCGGGGTTGTGCGTCCTGCGCCGCTCCTGGTGCGCCTCCGGCTGCATGCTGTCCGCCGCCTCGCTCCTCGCCCGGAAAGGAGGCGCTGGGACTGCGGTCGGGCCCGACGCGGAGGCGAGAGATCCTCGCGTCTGAAGCGCCGCCTCGGCCGCGCAGGGGGATCCGGCCGCCGATCACGGCGGTGAAATGGCGCCGCCTGGCGGCCGTCGGTGGAACTCCGGGTCCGGCATGGAGCTGGTCGGACTAGAAATCTTTAGAAGTGCCCAGAACATACAGCAGCGACATGATTGTGATGGATGCCGGTGGTGGCCTAGCGGTTAAGGAAACGGCCCCGTAATCGGAAGGTTGCTGGTTCGAAACCCGATCCGCCAAGGCATAAGGGTGGTAGTAGCCCAGTGGGTAACACACTCGCCTATGAACCAGAATACCCAGGTTCAAATCCCACTTACTACCATTGTGTCCCTGAGCAATGGTAGTGTCTGAGTGTCTCCAGGGGGACTGTCCCTGTAACTACTGGTTTTAAGTGGCTCTGGATAAGGGCGTCTGATAAATGCTCTAAATGTGCCTGTCATGGCTGCCCACTGCTCACCAAGGGTGATGGTTAAAAGCATTGTGTCACCGTGTGCTGTGCTGCAGTGTATCACAATGACAATCACTTCATATTAATCATTCATTTATTTAAAAGTGAAGATAGATTTGTACCTTGTAGATTGGTTGTCTTATTACTCGGTTGCTAATTGCGTGCAACACATCCCATCACATCATTTTAGCTTTGATTTCATTGTTGTAGTTTTTTTTTTTCAAAATTGCATTATAAGTGTAAAGTTTCATGCCTGCAAATATGACGTTTAAATCAAATTCAGCCCATAATCGAGTCACAGCAGCACTAATAAGCTAAGTCATGTGAATAAGCAAAATCTAGAGTGTAATTGTTGTTGGCACGGTGGATTTGCAACCTAATTTGAAAATTTGAAAAGCATCCAAATTAGGTGCTGTCATTTTCGGTCATTTGAGGCCACATGGTGACTAGCATTTTCCAGGCTGAAGCAATGCACATTTTAAAGCCTGCAATTAGAGATCATTACTGGCTCAAAGGTTCACCTTGAAATGGACTGGCACCCTGCCCAAGGTTTGTTTCGGTTTTGTGATTACGAGGGACAGACCCCAACCCTGACCTCAACAAGCAGGTACCATAAATTAATGGATGGGTAATGGTTACAGCACGGGATAATCTAATTCAAGATATGTGAAGATTCTCAGTCATCCATGTAAAAGTTCGAGGTATAACAGGGTATTGTTGTACCTGAAATTGACATCATAGGTTTCCAAATCATCATGATATGTGAGTGGTCTGTTCCATCCAACTGTCTCTTTGCCTTTCAGAATATGTTTCATATGAATGCTCTTCTCGTCCCCATAAAACAAATGTCAGAATGATTTCCTGTTCATTGATAAGGAGGCATAAAAGAAGGTGTGAAGAAGGAACGTAGTGTGAGGTCTTCACAATTTTAAGCTGCATTCAAATAAAGTTCTAAAATAGAATGAACAGAAAAAGGTAAATCAGTCACTAGCAGCGTCTTTTTGCAAAAGACATGTAAAAATGGGAGTTCATTTCCGCTCTGTTTCCCACCACCCCTCACTGTCCACCATGACCTTGCAATGGAAAAAAAAAAAAGAAGGGCCAAACCCAACAGGACACCGATCAAAATAACAGGGCCGGCCTGCGGCCTCCCTAGTCCTAGCCCGAAACCTTCTTTGTCTTCTCTGCAGATGCGGAGAAGACAGCCTGAAAAAAGTGTGCCGGATAAAAAGAGAGAAATGGAGCCGTAATGGTCTCAGGGATGCAATAATTGCATCCCAGGGATGAAATAATTCAAATGGCCGCTGCTGTCAATGCCCCCAGATTCAACAGGTCTTCATACTCTGCGACATGTATTTATTTGTTTATTTGTTTGTTTGTTTGTTCCTTTATTTACCCTTTTGCATAATTTCAGCTAACTAGGTTTCAATAGAAGAGGCACCTTGCAGGGTTCATGAGCGCTATGCCTTCCTTCGCTGTGGGGTAATTAAGATCATGAACCATTCACAGGGTGAGGAGTAGGCCTCTAGCTTTTATTTATTTCCACCAGTTCCCTCATAATGTTCTGAAAAATATTTAAACAGCTTGTTGACAAACTGACCACAGGGTGGTGTGTGACGGGATTTTTAAGGTTGCCCATAATGCTTGGTTTGCCTGCACCACTAGATGGTGTTGCAGGATGTAAAATAGAACTGTCTCTCGAACTGGCCTGTCACGATCCGGTCCGAAATGGGGTTAATCCGGTCCGGGATCATTGTTGTCATGTGTAATGTTCCCTAATCGTTTTCACCTGTATCAATTGTATAAAGCTGCCCTGTTCGTTTCTGTTCGCCTTCAGGTCTTTAACGATATGTTCCATGTTTACCAGTGTCAATGTCTCGGATGTCTCCCCTGTCTTGTGCTTCACCAATTAAACCCCGGTTTCGTGATGTCAGGTGAGAGCGTCCTTCATTCCTCATCTCCTCGTCACTCTTCGTCCTGCTCTCTGTGCACCCGCCTCATCATGCCCGCATGGACGTGACATGGCCAAGACGTGCTGAGACAAAATGCAATATAACTTGGGCAACCTTCATTTACAAGTGATATTAGCATCTAGTCCACCTCCAGTTCAATGTCTTAGTCAAAATTGTGAGTGAGCCTGCTTGCAACTTCATCTGTTCTTGATCTTTTTCTTGGAGAGAAGTGTTGACACCAGGCCATCCTCCAGAAGTCTTCACCTCTCTGTGCGTGCAGATCCACTCACACCTGCCTGCTGCCATTCCTGAGCAAGCTCTGCAACGATGGCACCCCGATCCAATCTTAGTAGCAGCAATATCCTTGCCTGTGAATCTCTTTTTATGCAACGCAATGATAACTGAAGGTAACCATGGTTAATAGAGGAAGAACAATGGTTTCAAGTATCACCCTCCTTTTAAAGCTGCAGTCTGTTATTCTAACTGAATGATCTGCAGCCTTGCACTTGTCAAAACTCTCAAGTGTGTTATCAACAGGATCTACAGTCCTGATCTCAGCAGGTCCTTTTGTGGCAGGGCTGAAATGCAGTGGAAATGTTTTTTGAGGGGGCAAAGGGGAACTTTGCAATTCATCTGATCACTCTTCATAACATTCTGGAGTGTATGCAAATTCATATTATAAAAAACTAAAGCAGGAAACTTGCTTGTGTCATTTTCAAAATTTTTGGCCACAACAAAGTGACTATGTAAAATGTGTAAATAATCTGCAGTTAACAGAAAAGGCCAGCAGAGAGCAGAGTTTGCTGACTGACCAAAGAAAGAGCTGCTTTCTGAATTCCTAATAAATTTCCAATGAACTTAATGCAATTTCTGCCAGACTGTGAGTAGAATAAAACCAACTGAGCTCTATAACAAGCACATATCTAAAAGCCAGTGGGCCAGAAAGTTGAATGTAATAAGTGTTACAACACTGTCATGTTCCCCACTAAAGAATGTCAGATGATGAATTTTGTAGGTCATATGGCCTGTCAAATCACAGAATGAGAAGCAATTGCATTCAGGAGCAAGGGAAATGGATTACTAGCACAAGTAATGAGAACTACGCCATCTTCTGAAATTGCTTTGCGTGTAATTATATTTACAAAATATATTGTCCCTTATCAGTGCCTGGTGATTAAAGCCATTTGTCTAAAGAGATGGAGCAAGTTAGGTGTGGCTAAGAAATTAAAAAGCCAAAATGTTTTTCACCATGCAAGCATCATCTACCAGCCATGGAACACCACAGAATGTTAATGAAACCACATTCTATATGAACCGAGATCTCTGGTAACTCAGTATTTTATTAATGTCACCGCAAACCAGTAATTACATTCTGGATGCATTTTCAGCAAAAACAATCTTACATTTTGCATGCAAGTAATAAAGTTGCACATGTTTTCTGCAATGCCACAAAAAAGCAATAGAAACAGTAAAAAGTTACTGCTCAGTTCTGAGTGCAAACAATGACAGAAGCTCACATTATTTTCATTCACATTTATAGCATTTATCAGACGCCCTTATCCAGAGCGACTTACAGGCACAATCCCCCTGGAGACACTCAGGGTTTAAGTGTCTTTCTCAGACACACATTGATAGTAAGTGAGGTTTGAACATGGGACTATTACCACATTGTATTTTTCATATTCATATGACTAATACAATTTTGTTTCATCTCATAGACTAAACAGAGCAAAATGGGTGGTGAGGCTTAAGGAATAGCTGATAAAAAATTAAGACTTTTTCAAATCAGAGAAAACTGATACCCAGTCATGGATATTGGGATATTTTAACTGTGTGTTTAATGCAGTCGTACATTTCTCCGACAAAGTGGGGTCCCCCGATCTGAGACAATTTTGGTGGTCAGTCCAGACCAGAAAGGGAGTGTCACACCTTTACAACTAGTGTCGCCTCTCCTCGAGCGCCCACTTGACCGCTAGCAGCTCACGGTCCCCCACCCCGTAACGCTCTTCCGGGAGAAGAAGCAACACAGGTGTGCAGTTTCTGGCCTAGGCCACGTTGGGAGAGGACACCACCAGCACCCATATCTGACGTGTCCTCTTCCACAAAAAAAGTGAAGGGTTTTGAATGTTGGAGGACAGGGGCGGTGGTGAAATGAAGGCACAGGGACTTGAAGGCGTGGATGGCATCTGTGGTCATGTGAAAAGGCCGTGTTGAAGGTTTGGTGAGAGCAGTGAGTGGGGCTGTGACTGTACTGTAGCCACAGATGAAGCTACAATAGAAATTCGCAAAGCCACGAAACTGTTGTTGGGGGAAGGCACATTTTTCCAGCTTACAGTACAACCGGTGAGTGAGCAATCTCTTTAGGACTGCTCTCACATGTTGGATGTGGGTTTCCAGGGTAGGTGAGTAAAGGTAGCCATACACCCACTGTCCCAGCATGTCGTGGAGAGCATAGTTGATGAACTGCTGAAAGACGGCGGGTGCATTTCACAGTCCAAAGGGGATGATAAGTGATTCAAAGTGACCGATGGGTGTGATGAATGCCACTCGTCGCCCTCTCAAATGCGGATCAGATTGTATGCCAAGCGCAGCTCCAGCTTCTTGAAATACTTGGCATCTGAGAGGGCATCAAGGGCAGTGTTGGTGAGTGGCAAGGGTGTTCGATTTTTAACTATGAAGAAGAACCCTGCCGTGGCCGGTGAGGTATATGCGCAGATGGTGCCATTCTGGAGTGCCTCTGCCACAAACTGCTTCATGGCCAATTGCTCTACTTAAGAGAAGGGAGTAGAGATGTCCTCTAGGTGGCATGGTTCCTGGTAGCAGGTCAATGGCCATGTTGCCCTTCCGATGAGTGGCATCTGGGCAGCTCTGGATGGGCTGAAGATGGCGGCTAGGTCGTGATAACAGGCAGGGACGGTGACTAGGATTGGACGTGGTGGTTCTGATGTTGACATGGAGGATGTCCACAAAGGTGGTGGTGGAGACTGCGTGCTGGTTCCACTCCAGGACGGCTGAGAGGGTGAGTCAATGAGGGGGGAGGAAGAGGCCCAGTTGATCGCGCTGCTCCAATCAACTGGGTGACCCGTTTCCTGGACGGATGGGGCAGACTGCGAGGTGGTGTGAAGCGCACACAGGCCCTCCCAAAATCATTGCTCTCTCTCCTGATCAGTGAGGAGAGCTGCATGGGTTCCCCCTGATTATCTGGATGAGTGGCAGCGGGTCGAGGGAGCCCGGTGCACGACCAGATTTGAAATGGTAGTTCTCTCAGCAGGTGGCGGGCGATACATAGAGCCAGTTGGATAAGGGCTCCATATATCCCTGGCATCTCCCGACTGACCAACTTGCCGCGGATATAATAAATCATCTGGAGGGCATGGGCGTCCAACGGAGTCTTGTTAGCCAGGGTCCGTAATTTTGCGGAGAATTGGCTGACTGATGAGGAACCCTGGCGCAGATGGTAGAGCTGCGACAAGATATTTACATTTGCAGCATTTATCATACGCCCGTATCCAGAGCAACTTACAATCAGTAGTTACAGGGACAGTCCCCCCCTGGAGCAAATTAGGGTTAAGTGTCTTGCTCAGAGACACAATGGAGGTTAGTGGGATTTGAACCTGGGTCTCCTGGTTCATAGGCGAGTGTGTTACCCACTAGGCTACTACCACCCACGTCCTTCACGCCGTCTGGATGTCAGAACATAGTTTTCAATTCTGCCACAAAGGCTGGATACGTCAGTGACATGGAAGTGGGGGCGTTAACCACAATGGCCATTCTGGGGCGGGGCCAGTCAGCAGAGAGAGCCAGAGCGCGATGATCAAAGATGAGAGACAATGTGGTTAGAAGCGCCTTACCACTCCCCTCGGTTTCACTCCAGCGCTCCGGGAGAGCCAGACTGGGTTCAAGAACCGAGGGTGGTGGAGAAGGACCTTGCGCCATGTCCGTTGCGTAATGCCCCTGGCACCCTGCAGCCACCTCATATAAATGCTGCCACAGGTGGCTGACCTCCTGCGACAAACATTCAATGAGGGTGGCCTGGCGGACCACTTGATCACATAATGCGGCAAATTCCGCGGGGTTAACAGAAGTCTCAGTCATTCTGTCACAGTACCAATGTGGGACCAGAACGTGAGCTTGTGTTGGAAGAATTGAGAAACCCTGGTGCGGTTGGATGCAAGGAGGCAGGTAAGTTTCCTCCAGTTTAATATGCGAACGAGAGCCGGTGTGAGCTGAAACGCCACACGGATGTTGTGGTTCCTGTTCTAGGTTGAATTGGGGAAGGGACAGGATGAAGGGGAAGGATGGAGAGGTGAGGAGATAATCAGGATCAATCTTACAATTTGAGTTGAACGAGCCGAGTCAAGTAGACGAATGCCAATCAGTGACTGAGCGGCTGGCAGTGGCCATCTTGCCAATTTAAAGGAGTCACGTTACCTCATCTCCATGTTGCTCCCTGTACATTGTGTACATTGGCAGTTGCATTGTTAGCTAACGGATGCACCTTGATGGTGGCAATGTGGAGTAGGGTCATGAATCACTGGTGTAACATTGTCTAATAGGATAACAGAAAGTCAAACCATATTTTGATCGTTCACATCGGTAGTATTCATTCTGCAATGTATAAAAAACCCTTTGACATTATAAATACCCATCCTTACATGCACACACAAAAACTGATCCTGTCTTGAGACATGAGCTGGAGAGAGGCGGTCTTGGTTCACACCCCTGAGCTCGGTGGATTAGTCCAGCTGACATCTTAACAGAGCACCATTTATCAGGTTAGGCCTTCAAGCTGCATTCAAAAGACTCTGTTTCTCCAACCATCATGCTTCTTAAATACAAATAAAATATTAAAGATACATGTTTTGATTGTGTTCCGGTTATTGGGTAACGAACATCTGCAGATCAGAAGAGCTGATTTTTAAGTTTAAGATTTCCACATTTGCTGTTTCCTTGCGCTAATTGTGTGCAAGTACTGTGAAAACTGGAGGACCCTATATCATTATTAGAGCTTGAAAGCATGAGGATCTTGGCTAATTATCATGAGAATGCACTTGTTGTTCATATCAGTCATAATAAGGGTGTTCTCTAGGCAACTAAATAATGTTTATACTAATGAACATCATTGGCGTGCTAGCTAACCAATATAATAACCTTGAGTGGTGCTGTGCTCAAGCGCTACTCCATGTGTTGTAATCATGGCCCTCAGGCCGCATTACTGCAACTCCAGCAAAACACACAGAATCTAAACGAAGCCCTACACTAATCGCAAATGCACAACGGGGACATGGATGTTAGTGAACCATGTAATTATTCCATGTTTCGTACAATAACACTTCTCTCCAGTATTACTGAAAAGTCCTGGCTCAGCACTGCTTTTGTCAGCAGAGGTCCCCACCCCTGTCAAAATAATAGCGATAAGTTAGCACCCTTCGGTATTATTTAAGCTGTTCCCATAGGCCATCTGCATTGTGTAATGTAATGGACTGGTTGATGATGATGATGATGATGATGAGAACCCTTTATTGCTGCTGCAATATACCAATAGTAACAAGTACTACTGTCTGGCCATCAACCACACCATGCATAAAGATGCTTTTACCAGTCAAACAACCTGCAAGTCTAAACACCTTAAGTCTTGTGTAGTAGCGTGTATATCCATGTATGTGCAGGTTATAAATAACTCATACACTTATTGTAGACTATAATGTGCCGCATTTACTCTAAAAACAGCAAACATAAGAACTATTTTCTGTGTAATATTTTTTTAACTGGAATAGACTATGAAAAAAGACTAAAGAATGGACCACATCTACTGCGTTCCTAAAGTGGCTTCTGGGTGGTTAGGAAATCAGTATTATAACCACTTCCTACACACTCTTCACACGCTCTTCACAGCCAGTTAAAGAGGTTTGCACGTTTCCAGCCTGGTTTTTGCTTACATTTACAGTGAATAGACGTTGCTGTCAAGGTGCAAGAAGGGAAGTGGCAGTTTAAAGTTCAACAGAAGGCTTTAACCACTGGGGCAGTGGTGGCCTAGTGGATAAGGAAGCGGCCCCATGATCAGAAGGTTGCTGGTTCGAATCCTGATCCACCAAGGTGCCACTGAGAGAAGCACCGTCCCCACACACTGCACCCCGGGCGCCTGTCATGGCTGCCCACTGCTCACTAAGGGTGAAAAACAGAAGACACCATTACACCATGTGCTGTGCTGCTGTGTATCACAATCACTTCACTTTAATTTAATCTGTTCAGCCATTTATATAGTGAATTTATCATTGTAATCATATATTAAATACTGTTGCGAGTTGAGTTCTATAAGAATTCATAAAGAAACCACAATATAATATTTTTTTTCTATATTACTTGATCTGTAGTAATAGCACAAATTTTCCAGTTGTCACAAAAACAGCTGCTCAAAACTATTCTTCATTTCTCTGTTTTAATGAGATGGCATAACCAGGGGTTAAATTTAACTGAGATTTTTGAAGATGAGTTGTGGCTGTTTATTGGTCTGACCGGTTTGGCAAGGTTGTGGGTTGGATTGTTTTCAAGTTTGTGGGTATTGTGTTGTTCAATCACCTTCAATTAACTGGGTTTCATACATCTTCCAAATAAATGCAAAGTCATGTTGTGTTGCAAGGTTTTATGAAAACCTTGGTGAGAACGATGACAATGACAAACTGTAAATTCTGAAAATCTAACTAATTGATAAGTATCTCTGACAGGCTGTCAAAGTATTTTGCATGGATGTGACAATTCTGACATGGATGTGACAAGAAACAAGAAAATATATTGACGCCCAATGTAGCAAGAGGGACCATATTTACAGCACTATACAAAATTTGACTAAAAATTATTTAGCTGTTATGTTTCACTGGATCGCACAAAACTGATATGACCTCTGACTGGAGGTGTCTTTAATAAATAATATTTTTTAACCAGCATTTCACTGCATAAGTGAGAATTTATGTTAATATTTATTACCAGAATTAAATTCCTTTTATGAATTCACTAACACACATGACCAATAAACGATCTGATTCTGATATTTGCTTCCATTCCTGTTATTGACTCCTAATATCAATGTACATAAATCTGTGCACATCACTTATTTTACGTGTAGTATAACAGCATTTGGCGATTTACATAAGTGCTTTAAATATCCATCATTAAAATACCTGATTTGGACCCAATCTGTAGATACTGTTTGCATAATAACTAATAATAAATATATATATATATTTTGTTTTGTGGCTTTTGAATATAGAAAGTGTACATAAGAGCTCTTTTACATGGCAGCTACAGGAAGCCTGTGGAAGAACAGGTAACAGTGGAGCGTGTGGGACAATTTGGGAAGGTTGGATGGATCAGCTGGGGAGGTCGAGAAGCGCTAAGAGGAAGACCACTATCTGAGTAGCCTGTGTTGATAATAATGGACGAATCTCCATGCAATCTCCATGCAATTTCATGTATTCTGTTATAACATAAAACAACACATATTTGATAAGATTAATTGTGGGAACTGGCTTGAGCACAACATTAATAAAATCTCACAGCACTGTGAGCTCTTTTTCTATATTATGTCTGATAACGCAGCCATGGCAACAGGGCTGCTTCTTAATAAATAATAAACTCTAAATGGTGACGTAAGAGCATCTATGACGTCATTGGTTGTGAGTGTGAAAAGGGTCGCCACTGGGCACGCGCTTTGAATTGTCAAACCTGGCAACCTGTTATAAATACAGTTGACAGAAAGTGAAACACGAAGATTGTAAAAATAATAATAATAATAATAATAATAGTTTGAGAAAGGCGTGAGTGTGAGTGGGGTTTATATGTTTTTATTTATTTGATTATTTTTGGAGGCGTGATGAGGCTGGATTCTCTCGCCCACCTCAGTTCCCCGTGTGACGATATGCCGAGCTGCTGAGGCAGACTACAATGATCCTCATCATCATCCTCCTCTTCATCCTCATCGTACCTCCTGCTTCAACGGATCCTCGCGGGTGACACGCAGAGGGAAAACATTGTCAAAACGTCACATGGGGTCAGAAACGACTTCTTCCTGCGTCGCGCCTCACCCTCGCCTGCGCCTTCTTCTCTTCTTCCAGCGCAAACGTTGAGGTGTTTCTTCTTCTTCTTCTTCTCGGCGTGGACGAACCGCCTCGGTCTTCTTCATGCTCCGCATCTCCTGGCGCAGCGATGATCAGCAAAGTTAAGAACGCCATGTCCACCCTGGTGGGGGGAATCGTGCCGCACGGCCACCACCATCACCACCAGCACGGCTCGGGCGCCGCGCACAACTGCGCAGCGGACGGGCTGCCGCCGCGCTTCCCCTACACCCGGCCCGAGTTCCTGGAGCTCACCCCGGAGCTGCTGCAGTACTCGACCGAGCACGCGTCGCGCCCGGTCATCGCGCTGAAGCGGGACGCGCGGCTGCCCTGGCGGACGGGATACGCAGAGTGAGTGGGGGCAGGGACGCGGGACGGACGCGCCGGGCGCCAGCCGCAGTGGGCGACCTTAACGCAACCTTTCTCCACCCTGACACGGCATGCGAGACTGCGGTGGACTTTTATATACATACATGCATGCATACATACCTACGTACATGCATTAATACGTAGATATATACATGCATACATACATGCATACATACATACATTAATACGTACAGACATGCATGCATACATACATACATACATACATTAATACGTAGATATATACATACATACATGCATACATACCTACATACCTACATTAATACGTAGATATATACATGCATACATACATTAATACGTACAGACATGCATGCATACATACATACATTAATACGTAGATATATACATACATACATACATTAGTACATACATACATACATACATACATACATATATATATATATATATTTTTTTTTTTTACTTAATTGATGCAAACTCAGATTATAGGCCTGACCAGCAGTTTTCCTTTTCGTAGCACCATTGCTGTAGATGCTCCTGTGAATCGGCATCTACATAAAATGACCTGTTGGTCAGGCACGCGGAGTTCATTTTTTATTCTGTGTCCAATATGTATACGTTCCTTATACGTCCGTACAATTTTAAAAGGGGGAAAAGGGGGATCTTGGTCCTCGCCGCACCACATCTGAAGAGGAAGAGGGCTGGTCTGAGGAACTCAGCATGTGTATTTGCGATCGTTCCTTTAGGCGATGCTCTTATTCAGAGTGTCACAAATTAGAAGATAAGTCCAAACTGGAGATGGTTTGGGTTAAGTTTGCGCCCATCCTGCCACCCCGTAATTTTGGATTCTGTTCTATTTTATGTATCCCTCATTTACAGTTATGCTGATTGAAGTAATTATCATTGTGAAACACTGCAGCACAGCACACGGTGACACAATGAAATGTGTCCTTTTCTTTTAACCATCACCCTTGGTGAGCAGTGGGCAGCCATGACAGGCGCCCGGGGAGCAGTGTGTGGGGACGGTGCTTTGCTCAGTGGCACCTCAGTGGCACGTTGGCAGTTCAGGATTCAAACCAGCAACCTTGCTTTTTTAGGGGCCTGTTGCCTTACCGGCTTGGCCACCACTGCCCCGTTGCTGTGCTTTGCCATTGTCATTTAATTTAAAAATACAAGAATACCAAGAAAGTTGCCTCACTTCCTGTTTTGCTTGGACTAAACGGTCATATACAAGGATGTCACACTAAATCAACTTCATATGAGCGTTTATTACATCCCAGAACACTGAAGAAGAACAGAATACATGCTGTTGTCTGCTTTGTTTCAGCATGGGCCCGAGATCATTTACATGAGTTAGCAACAAATGACAGCAACAGAACAGAAAACTGGTCTTTCCGGCACTAACTACTGCAGCATTACTAATGGTGAGGGGAGTGATACTGAAGGCTAGACTGTATAAGTAGTATTTTAGCCTGGATTTGAATACTGATACTGTGTCTGAATCTCGTACATTCCTCGGAAGATTGTTCCAAAGATTTGGGGCTCTGTAAGCAAATGCTCTTTTTCCTGCAGTGAATTTGTGTACACGGGGGCCTTTCTCCCTGAGAACGAAGGGAGTGTGGTGGGTTATGGAGGGACTAGTATGTTACTATGGTCTTACTATGCGCAAGACCATGCAAAGCGGACCCTTTAAAAGTCTTCAATTGGATTTAAGGCAGTAAATGAGCGGTCAGCAGTGTTGCCAGATCGCAAATTTTTAGGTATCGTACCAGTATCTTAAAATGATCATATTTTAATAATATGATCAAAACCTCTGCTTCCATAACACATTTTGTCATAGACTGTGTATATTATAATTTGTAATGCAACTTTTACCTACACTGAACTCCCCAGAATATCATTTAGCAACAGGAAACTTAACTCTTCGTGCTAGCTACAGCTTTTAAGCACCCAGTAAAACTGGGGTCTTTCTCCCGTTCGTTTCTGAAAGTCTGATGCCGATGTTACACATGCTCCCTCATCATTGTTTACCTCGTGGGTCGCCACGCCTTACGTCATGCATTGATTGACTGTAAAGGCAACTTCCAGAAGAAAAGAGAGAAAGTTATGGTACGAATATGATAATTATCATTGGCAACACTGCGGGTGAGCAAACACGAACTTCTGTGGTCTATGGTACTTATCTTTTCTGTGTGATTCGCTGCTTAAATTTGTTTCAGTGATTGGTAAAAATTTCACATGTTGTAAATTAGTTTTATTAAATGTTGGGTTCTAATTTGAAATTTGCAAATCCCGGCAACCGTTGTCAGGTGATGCTTTTTTTATTTACATTTACAGCATTTATCAGACGCCCTTATTCAGAGCGACTTAGGGTTAAGTGTCCTGCTCAGGGACACAATGGAAGTAAATTGGATTTGAACCTGGGTTTTCTGGCTCTGAGGCAAATGTGTTACCCACTAGGCTACTACCACCCTAGTATCACGAAAGAGATGCAAAAATGGATGCTGAAAAAATGGAGGCTAGCCAGGCACAGGGTGGTAGTAGCCTAGTAGGTAAGTGGGTAAGACACTCGCCTATGAACCAGAAGACCCAGGTTCAAATCCCACTTACTACCAGTGTGTCCCTGAGCAAGACACTTAACCCTAAGTTGCTCCAGGGGGGGACTGTCCCTGTAACTACTGGTTGTTAGTCGCTCTGGATAAGGGCGTCTGATAAATGCTCTAAAGTTTAAAAAAACATCTGTCTGAGAAGCTAAAGTTAGCTATATTTTTAGTTTTCACATTTGAATGTACATTCTATCATTTATTTAATAGCAAATAGTTTTGAATAAACTTGAGTGGGGGGTCTCAAGAGCTCTAATTCTCTGCGCAAAAATGCTACCTAAAATATAGACTTTCGCTGGGTTTGTTCATATCATGTCTGAATGTTGCCCTTTTATTTCCACAAAATTCATCAGAACTCATTAGGGTCTCCTTTAAAAAATAAATTAACAAAGGGGAGCATACCAATTCACCCAGAATTATTATATATCAGGCTGTTTATTGATCTGTGCCCTGATCTGTTAAAAGTTTATTTCTGGCCACCTCCCGGGCATTGGAAAAAAGTTCAGCCATGAAAAAAAAAAAAAAGAAAACAATTATTGATGCTACCTCCATCCATGATGCCACAATTAAATATAACAAATAATAATATATTAATATATATTAATAATATAACTGATGCTGGGTCTTAAATTGGATGAAAGTGGCCTTAAAAAGTCTAAATTTGGCTTCCTTAAACCTGCAGAAACCCTGTATAGGTGATAAGCAATGCAAAGAAGACAATACAGGAGTTATGTGATCATACCTTCTATTGCGTGTAAGAACCCTGGCTGCAGAGATTTGGATGAACTGAAGTTTATTCAATGAAGCAGCAGAGCAACCAGAAAACAGAGAATTACAGTAATCCAATCTAGATGTTATGAATATCTATGGATTAACTGACCGAGTAATGACATCTGTAATGAAAATAACAAAGTACTTTGTTCCCAGTACTGTGGAACCCCATATTTTTTGCATCACTGCCCAAGCCAACAAAGTGAAACAACAAAGCCAACACAATCCTTGTGTCACTCCAACATCATTTTTTTCTGTAAGGAAAGCAGGGAATGTGCCGCTCAGTTGATCTCGGGAAAGACATCAGGCCCAGTTGCCTCAGACCATTGTGTAATGTGCCATTGCAAGCAGTCCATTTGCTCAGCCCCAGCGGAGTCCAACTTAAGACAAGAGAAGAGCTGAGTCATCTGTATGGTTCAAGGAGACGGCTGTACAGCACTGGCCAAAAAATTCCGGGGTGATTCTCAGTGCTGAGAAAAGTGGGACATGTGTTAATTAATTTAAAGGGTGTTGATTGAGCCTGTTGCTTAAATAAACCCATGAGTGTCATCATGGATGGAATAATTAAGCAGGAGGTTTTAAATGAATTCGTCATTCAAAACCATGCAGCTTGCAGCTTGTTTCTGTCCTTTCAACGTGACAAAATGTGACATGTAAGCAACTGAAAACTTTTAAGGTTCAGGGTGCTCAAACTGGGTGTAGGTAACGTGCCACAGTAATATTTTGCTCAACTTGTTTTTCGGGTTGTGCCACAAGCTTTGTCCATTACACAGAAGCAGGTGTGACCATTTACCATCACATGTTATGCTCCAAGATTATTGATGACATTGTTTGGTGCCAAGCGCCATTCAGGATGAACCAGATTATTTAATTAAGTATGTATTGTTGTTGTCTTTGGAGATAGATTTGACCATACCCTGGTGCCATACCTGTCTGTTATAAGTCTAATATATGTCCTTACTGGGTAAGGTTGCTAGTTTGCGCCGTGGGTTTTCTTCTGGGGTCTCCGGTTTCCCCCCACCATTCAAAGGCTTGCAAGATAGGTGAATTGGCAACTTTAAATTGGCCATGTGTGAGTGAGTGGGTAGAACAGGCCAGAGCAGCATTTGGCATAGACTGGTTATAAGACACTTGGTCCAGGTTCATGCAACACAAATTGTAACATTTCCAGTGAAAATAATTGGGTAAATGTCATGTCCTGTATAGTTGATATGAGTGGAGAGGAAGGCCTACTGTCATGACATTTTTTCTGAAACCCTTCTGGCCTCAGAGTGCCTAAGCAGAGCACAGACAGGAAACCTCAATATTGCCACAAGCAGGAAGTGACCTTTTTAACTTGGAAAAGGGGTGTTAGCAGGTTCTTTTACTTGTTGATGGAACTCACCTTCGGGTCATCTGAGAAAGACGCTGTTTTCTTTTTACATAAAACACTTCACAAGGGAAAAAAGGAAGGGTATATCAAAGGGTATAGCATCTACTGATCACAAAGGAGGTCTTACATGACTCGTGAAAGCTGTGAAGAAGTGACGCAGAGTAAGAGTGCCGAAAATAGAAATCTCATCTTTATGCAGAAATCTTGCAGGTTGAAAAGAAAACACTTGTGACTGTAGAAGGGGAACTTGCCGGTATTCACCATTTCCTCTTTTCAGGGCCCATTTGAGGGAGTTGGGGACAGATGGATCCCAGTTTATTAAAATAAGCACATTTTTCAGTCACATGTCAGTCAGGACCAAGAAGCACGGGCCTCGACGTCACAGGCGACAACTCGATGGTTTTCATTTCGTCATTATTTTCATGAGGAAGTAGAATTTTTCCACTCTTTCAGCCAAGTTGAAAGAATCATAAAGTAGGACAGAAGACTGATAATATTATGTAACATTATTAGACCTGTTTCCCTTGGATTTACCAACAGACATGATCAAGTAGCTGTTTGTTTTTCAGAAGGCCTTGGTAAAATATGGTAGGTTTAAACGTTTAAATGTCATTAGTACTAATGCAAGGCTCTGATCCTTGATTCCAGCTTTGCTGCTTTCAACTGATTAGAAGGGGGAGGCTTTTTATAATCCAGATTTGTGTCGGCCGCGTTTTATTTTCTTTTTCCAATGTGAGTAGAACACTGTCAACCTATGGTGATCAAGGGAGTATTTGTCACTTCAAAGTAGTTTTCACTGTTGATCATTTTTGATCAGACTGTGGTTATGATAGCAGACGCAGAAGCTGTAAACGTGCATTTCTTCTCCTGATCTCTCAAATCCCCTAATACTAGCTTTTTGCCATCATGAATGTATGAACTTGTAATCCAAACCATCTACATCTGCTGCTCATTTGTGGCTCTGGCACAGTGACTCTACACATAGCTCAGACTCCTAACCAAAGGGTTGCAGGTTCAAATCCTGAACCGCCAAGGTGCCACTGAGGTCCCCTTGTGCAAAGTACCGTCCCCACACACTAAGGGTGATGTGTTAAATGCAGAGGACACATTTCATTGTGTGCATCGTGTGCTGTGTATCACAATGTTTGGTCACCTAAGGTCACTAAGACTATATGACTATATAGTGATACTATATAAATTACCACCATCATCAGCCTACATGACCCAACATGTGTAATTAAGTAAACATCCCCCCAGACTCCACCTATTCCTGTCCTCTACAGGGTCCAAACAACAAGTTGAATCCAAGGCTGATCATTTGAAAATAAAGACTTTTAAAAGCTTGCTCGCTTTGTAGTATCTCAGTTTATAAAAAATACACTTCTAACATTGATACTAAGCTCAATTGATGCCCCTGATTAACCCTAATTTCAGCGGTGACTAGATTCCGTCATATGCTCTGTCTAACATGAATTACAGAAATCTGCTATTTGCTCAAAAACATGCTCATCAAACTGAGTGACATCTCTCTCAGCCAATTGTCAACACTAATAGCTTGATACTGACACATGAAGCAACACCCCGCGATGGACAGCTATCTTTTCCAGAGGCAGCGTGCTTAATATTCTGTGAATATCATTTTAGTTATAAACTGTGAACTGTGATAAACTGTGATTAAAATAACCTTATTGTAATTTGTTAACGTTTTGCACTGTTTCACTGCTGCTAATGTGCCAGTCCTTGACTCTGTTTTATTCTCTATTCTGCGCTTTTTCCCCATTGTTTGGAAAATGGACATAGTTTTATTTAATATCAGCAACAAATATGAGTGAAGGATCTTTCTTGTTTTTGTTATTTGCCACCTAATTTAAATAACATCGTGCTAAATGCAAAAGCACAGCCGATTTATAATTATGCAATTTGTAATTCAGCTAGTCAATGACTAGTCGATTATAACTGGTGACTAGTCGACTATTAAAATAGACTTTAGCTGCAGCCCCAATAGTTGTGTTTTGCAACTGTAAGGTGCCCACAGTGTCACAAAGAATGAAATGGGAGGCCAAAGCAGATGCAGAATTAATCATGTTTTGAGTATTAAAAAGGATTACATATTACATATTACATATTACATATTAACGCTTGGCTCGTTGGTCTAGGGGTATGATTCTCGCTTTGGGTGCGAGAGGTCCCGGGTTCAAATCCCGGACGAGCCCATTGAAATGTTTGTGTTGCCTAAATGTTTGGGCAGTGGTGGCCTAGTGGTTAAGGAAGCGGCCCCGTAATCAGAAGGTTGCTGGTTCGAATCCCGATCTGCCAAGGTACCACTGAGGTGCCACTGAGCAAAGCACCGTCCCCACACACTGCTCCCCGGGCGCCTGTCATGGCTGCCCACTGCTCACTCAGGGTGATGGGTTAAATGCAGAGGACAAATTTCACTGTGTGCACTGTGTGCTGTGCTGCTGTGTATCACGTGTGACAATCACTTCACTTTCACGATATGGACAAAATTGTGATTGTGTCGACTTATGTTACAATATTTAAATGTAACTTTAACACGGCCTACACTTGGGGAAATTGGGTTTTCATTCGAATCTTAATACACTTTATATTTAGCTACAATTGCTGTTCTAAGAATTGTCTTTTGTCCACTGAGTTAAGAGTTTAAAATGTGGTCCAGAATGTGTCCGCAGGCAGCTGATGCTACATCCAGACAAAATCAAAATGCAGCATCTACAACATTCAGCAACGTCGAGACCAGATTGATCTCCAGGCTGAATTATTGCCTCCCTTTAGTGTCAAGAGAGTGCTGCTGAGAGTCCATTGGATTGCAATTACCAAACGATGAGAGCACTTTGCCCTCCCTTGTTTTCAGTTGGGAGTGCCCTGTAATCTGCTGCATCATACTCCTTGGTTAATTTTGATTTCCTTTTCTCTTCTTCACCCTTCTTGTCTCGTGCTATTTCCTTCACTCCTAGGGTCATTAATGCTGGGAAGAGCATGCTGAATGAAGACCAGGCATCCTGTGAGCTGCTGTATGTGAAGAAAACCACCGGCAAGCAGCGAACGTCCGTGTTATTGGATGACAGTGGGGTAAGACGCATGGTCCCAGCCCTGTGGATTAATGGACATAAACCTTTCCATTTCCTCCATCTGTCCATGTCCACAATGGTTTATCATCTATGCACAAAATAGGCACCTAAGCAAGAACAGGAAGAGTCACAAATTTGCTATCAAGGGCTGAGTCTGGAATTTGTAACTTTTAGGGCAAGTGGGCAGGGTGCATTGTTCGACAAAGTAACTGACTGGCTCCCATTTGTGAAGCCTCTGAAAGCCTCTTTCTTTGGTTATTTAGCTTGTGCTAAAAGTATAATGAATCTCCACTAACATGGGCATGCATTAGTCCCAAAAAAATGCATGGCTTAAAATAAAGCTACCTGAATATTTTGACTTCTCAATGCTCTTTTGTAGAAGCCTATTTAGGGCTTCAAACTTGCTGCTGAGACTTGCTGCTCAGTTCCTCACATATCTCTAATCTGCAATCATAAGCCATTGCAGTTGCACAGGATTTCTGTCCATGATTCAGAAGAAAGAGCTTTTAATTAAAACCGTAAGTGATGTGGTCCACGGCCACACAAGGTGTTGAGTTTTGGTTTGTGTACATGTGCCTTCAAAGCACACGCTCAATGAGACTTTCTGCAAAATCTCGCATCAGTGTTTATTCTGTTTCTTTTTTTATAAACCCGACCCAGCCCTGTCCACACAAATCCCACCCACCCACACATACCAGTGATTCCCACTCAGCTAAATCAATTACGTCACCCATTTACAGGCCCCTCCCCCTCCACAACGAGAGCAGAACAGATGTTCCTTTGGCGGAGCAGCCGGCCTATCCCTGTGTAATCAGGCTCTGTAAAGGCTATGGAGGGACATTTTACCTCCTGACTGGGACATGGGCCCACAGATTTCGAAGGAGACCTATCTTCTGAAGAAAATGGATGTAATTTCTGAGTGAAATCTTGTCAAGTGCCACGTCCGGAATTATGACGTTGGCATTTCAGGCGGCATCTCAGTCTGTTTGGTGAAATGTAGAACAGCGCCCTGCTGTGGGCCACTGTAGACAGATGTTAAATGCAGCAGAGGGGCTTTACAGTTTTACAATCCTTTCAGATGCCAAGCTTCTGTGTGTCTATTTAACCAGAGACACTGACTGTGATTTAGCTGTCTGTTTTACTTTAATGTGATCTAGTGCTGCACGATTAATCTAATCGCAATCGTCTTTGACGCGATGTCAGTCTGTGCGATTACATGAACGCAAAAAGCTGCGATTTAAATGATTAGTACATGGATTGGATCGGCAACATATCCGATCCATTCTCTCATTCTCTCAAAGTTTGCGAGTCTCACTTCAGTCGGATGTGACGTATTTGGTCACATGACTTTCGATTCGGAGACATATGGTTAGACGCCGCAAGACGCGCTGCATCGTACGTCAACGTCGCCGCCATATTGCGAGAGGCTCTGCCGTGGCGTGAAGCATATACATGTCTATGGAGAGAAGTGCATAAAAATGCCTCACTCTTGTGCTGCTTGGTGCTGTACAAACCGCTGTACGCTCCAAACCAGGGATTACATTTCATAGGTAAGGCTGGACAATTGTTTTTAATATATTTTTGCCATTATAAAATCCCTGTTTTATAAGTCTTAACCTTAGCTAAGATAGGCTAAGATAGCGAAGCTATGCATTCCTGTGTTCAAGTCAGCCTCTTTGAAGGTTTCCTAAAGATATTCACCTCTGTTTACAAATCTTAACCTTAGCTAAGCTAGCAAAGCTATGCATCCCTGAGTTCAAGTCAGCCTCCAAACAACGTTTTGGTTAAACGTAAGAACTATAATACGGGATTTTATAATGGCCAAATATAATCAAAACAGTTGTTTAGCCTTACCAGGGTTTGTCGTTCGACAGTAATGTAAAAGAGTTTTTTGTGATTTATTTAATTTTGTAGAATATTGTATTTTGAAAGCACTGGGCATTTCAGGTTATAAGTAGTTTGTATGTTTATCATATCGCATATCGCAATATTGATCTCAATAATCGCAATATGTCTTTTTCCCCAAATCGTGCAGCCCTAATGTAATCTTGCACTCTGCATTTAGATTTTTTTACCCTTGATTTCTGTCTTCTACCCTTGTTCCTGATTTGTCCATATGAGTAAAACAATTATCATTAGGAACATATTCTGTTGGAAAAGCCATTTTAGTGCAAAACCAACACAAGTGTGTAATATTAAGAAAATAGTTTGTTGTGTTTTATGGAAGCCACCATATGTCCTACAATGCCAAGGTGTTCTGAAAGTGTAAATGTATGGAAAAAGTGCCCCCTACAGATCTAGGAACAAACTACACTCTGGGTGGATGATATTTGACATGCATGGGAAATTGTTTTTTGATGGGAACATGTTTTTTGATGTCAGTAAAGTGCCACTTTAACAGCATCGTTGATTATTACAATGTCACGCACACGTATTTAACATTTGCCTGTTTTCGATTGGTTCTGTGTCCTGCTTGTTTGAGAACCACTGCATTCATGTGTAGCAGAGACCCACCTTGAATTCTAATTCTAAACTGACAACCAAGTACTAAGCCCTCATTCCCCATTCGATGAAATCCTCCACAATGTCCGATCTCCAGCTGACTGCCCTCCAGAATGGAATTTTGACGAAGGCAGAGTTGACATTTGATTTAAATAAATGTATGACAGACGGAGAACACACTTCCACTTCAGAATGATGTCCCATCAGACTCTCAGTTCATTTTATTTCCATGAAATTGGAAACTGCCAGATTATATGTAATGTATTAAAAATCAGATATGTGTAAAATTGAAGTAAAATGTTGGTGTTTCTTTTGCTGTGAACAGAAGGGAAATGCTATAAACAGTGAGAAATGTTGTCATCTGCTTCCTTCAGGATAACACTGGCATTCCTCTGCACTTCTGGGGTGTGTTTGATGGGCATGCTGGATCTGGTGCAGCCATCATGGCGTCAAAACTTCTGCACCGGCTCATCAGGGATCGGCTGGGAGATGTTGCCCATCTGTTCGAGAATCCATCTGCGGCACCCCCAATATGCCTGACAAAAAATGGAAGCCCCTATCAGGTGGAGGCAAAGAAAGGAGCGACTCAGGACGCTGATGACCAGGAGTGCATCAATGACCCAGTAGCACACTTTCACATGGAGAAGGTGGTCAGCTTGGAGAGTCTGATCACAGGCATCATAGAGAATGCCTTCAAGCAGATGGTGAGTCTCACTCGGTGAAAAGGCCAGTGCATCTTATGCTGAGTTGTGTGACAAATTTGAATGTAAAATGTTAGGGCCTCATCCTCAATGTTCATTTATTCATTATTATGTACATTATTCCATAAGATATTCCATCAATTGGTGTTGTGGTGGTGGTGACGATATATTCAACTCATGCCTCTGAAAGTGCATGTGACGAGGGGATCTTGATCAAAGAAAGAGCCCCCTCTCCCTCCACCCAGATAGGTTCTTGAGAAGATACCTTGTTACAGCAAGTATACAAATATATATAACATTAGACTTAAATGCTACAATTAAAGTTAAATGCTTCAAAAATGTAGAAAGAGACAATTATAAAAAAAATATTGCTCAGAAGCAGAGTCTGTAAATACTATTGTACAGTAGCGAATATTATTACACTGAAATATTAGACATAAATGTTTAATGAGCTTCCAGACCGTGCAGTACTTTATTTGACTTTATTTATTTATGATCTACACCCATCTGTTTATGGCAAATAACCTTTTTTTGGCAAATTACCTCATATCTGATTACCTCAAGCAAATCCCTTTGTTCTGCTTTGAATATCAGTAGCCACTCTCCACAACAAACAATCCATCAGCTGTTTTTTTTTTTTTTTTTTGAGTAGGATGATCTGATTGAGAAGGAGAAAGCATCATATAGCATTTCAGGGGGATGCTGTGCCTTGGCTGCTGTCCATTTGATGGGGAAACTCTATGTGGCGAATGCAGGAGACAGCAGGTAAATATGCAGTTTTCATCAAAATACATTTATTATCTGCACTCTCATGTGTGATATATGTATAGGGAAGTCATTTATAAGCAGCATGTAGCCAGTATTTGTGTTAGTAAAACCCCAGGGGCAGCTGTTAAAAATCCCAGACATTGGCAGGCGAGGCTCCACCCCTCAGTGATTACCTGCTTTTGCCGCCTATATATCCGTGGCATGAACCTATGTTAGAACGCTATGCCGGCGTTCCTCCTGCCTGGAACCTTTCCTGTACAATACCTGTTTGTATCATACAGGTGCGTTTGTGACCTGTAAGTGGTAGTAGCCTAGTGGGTAACACACTCGCCTATGAACCAGAAATCCCACTTACTACCATTGTGTCCCTGAGCAAGACACTTAACCCTAAGTTGCTCCAGGGGGGGAGTGTCCCTGTAACTACTGACTGTATGTCGCTCTGGATAATGGCGTCTGATAAATGCTGTAAATGTAAGTCTCCTTGCCTTTACGTGTACCACTGTGATTTCTCTGGTACTATCATGATGTCAAAAGTAACCATGTCACGTTGGGCTGGACATGGCGATGAAGGAGGACGCATACGCACAACTTCACACAACAGGGATTTAATACATAACACGAGACAGGGGAACATCAACACGCAATGACCCGACAGCGAACAGACACGAACAGGATAGCTTTATACAATTATATAAATAAACATGTGAACACGATCAGGGAACATTACCGGTCCGGATCATGACAAACCATGTAAACGCATTGTATGTTTATTGGTAAGTTATATTGTATTTAACCTTCATTACCTGCACTCTTGTCTGGGGCTTGTGTCTAACCGCACACACCATTCGTGTTCTCCACAACCTGTGAGCCTGCTGACACTCTCCTCCTCCATCCAACTTTTGTGGTTTTCTAAAATAAGCATTTCTTTATTGACAGATAGATACGGATATGACACTAAACCTATTTATATGTTGTATTTGCTCTACAGACGTCTTATATATTGAAAAGGCTTCCTCCACCATTTCAGTTCTGATTATATTTATTCTACCACCTACTGTTGTATTTGTGTAATGTGGCAGTGATGTGGAGAGTGGTGGCCTAGCGGTTACGGAAACGGACCCATAATCAGAAGGTTGCTGGTTCGAGTCCCAAACCACCAAGGTGCCACTGAGGTGCTGGTTAAAAGCAGAGGACACATTTCGTTGTGTGCACCATGTGCTGTGCTGTGTTTCACAATGACAATCCTTTCACTTTAATGTATTTTACCGCAGTCTTGGTTGGTCCAGATCCTTTGGTTGTTTTCCACTGGGTATGCATACAAGCCATCTTTAAATTTATGCCAAGAAATGGAAGATTGTCTGTGTTTTGCATGTGCACTGTGTTTCTGTTCCACATTTCTATTGTTGTCTGCTGTCTTTCTTCACAGAGCCATAATTGTACGTAATAATGAGATCATCCCCATGTCCAGCGAGTTCACACCAGAAACGGAGCGACAGCGGCTCCAGTACCTTGTGAGTAGCAGAAAATAGTCAGGATAATTTAATACATAGCAAACATTTATTATGACTAATGACAATTTGTAATTTCTGTCATTTCTTTTGGTGAAGATGCTAACTACACCCTCAAATGTAATGGGAATTTGTGAAGACCATAGTTAATAACATGCTTTCATATTTTTTGCATCCAGAGCCTCACACATTCTCCTGAATTTCTCATTTGTGGTTCTGCTATCTCCTCGCGGCACCACGTGCCTCATGAAGTATTTATAGACTGATTTTAAAGGGCTCATTGCAGCATGCGATTCAGCCATTGACTCCACTCTGTTTGTCCCTCCAGGGCTTCCTGAAGCCGGAGCTGCTTGGAAACGAGTTCACACACATTGAGTTCCCCCGCAGGATCCAACACAAAGAGCTGGGCAAGAAGATGCTTTTCAGGGACCACACAATGACTGGCTGGTAAACATCCAGGCTTCTGGTTCATTTAGCTCTGCTCAGTGCAGAATTGCCAAGGCTCTTGTATGTTTGCTTGTTTTCCTTTGTATACCTGTACGTTTGAAACCTGTTAAGAAAAATCTCACAGTGTTTGTCTTCTTATTGCAGGATGTTGGGTCACGTTGTGACTTGCATGCTGCAAAATATTATGTACTTCTAACTTTACATTTATTTTTCCAAACAGGGCGTACAAGACGATTGTTGAAGATGATCTCAAATTCCCTCTAATTTATGGAGAGGGGAAAAAGGTAATCATAAAACAAAAATTCTAATATCATGTAATGAGCTGGGTTCTGGTGCATTTTTCAACAGAAAATATTCTGAATGATTATGAGTAAATCATTATTTTGAAAAAGAATAATTAAATAGACTAACCCTAACAATCAGATGTGGAGGATTAGTAGTATTTAGTTTCGAACAAGGATGCATTACACAAGCATGTTTTAAATAATGAGTGCAACAAGAATGAGAAATAGTTCAGGGAAATATTTATTAAGAATTATATAAGTGTTGTCTGCAGCTTGGACACCTGGACCATCGTAATAAGATTTATTGAACAAGCGGCACATATAAAGACAATTTGGGTAAAAATACTGCAATACTACCACTGACTGTGCAAGTTGTTCCACTTAAAAAGATGAGAGATCTCTGTAATAGTAATCATTGGTACACTTCAACTGTGACAGACTGAATGTAAAAAAAAATCCAGGAAACCACACTGTATGGTTTTTAAAGAAATTATTTTTATATGGTGCAGGAAACAAGTATTTAGCACCTGCAAACAAGGAAGAATTCTGGCCCTCACAGACCTGTTACTTCTTCTTTAAGAAGCTCTTCTACCCTTCAATCATTACGTGTATTAATGGCGCCTGTTTGAACTTCTGTATAAAAGACACCTGTCCACACTTTCAAACAGTCACACTCCACCATGGCCAAGACCAGAGAGCTGTTTAAGGACACCAGGGACAAGACTGTATACCTGCACAAGACTACAGGTTCCATCTACAACTGGCAAGCAGCTTTGTGAGGAGAGAACTGTTAGAGCAATTATTAGAAAATGTAATCACTGACAATCTCGCTCGACATGGTGCTGCTTGACGTGGTGCATGCTTGCTGCATGCAAGATCTCACTTTGTGGGGTAAAAATGACCTCAGAAACGGTGAGGTACCAGCCCAGAGCTACAGGGGGGTAACTGGTCAATGACCTGAAGAGAGCTGGGACCAGCACATGTCCAGGCCCATCTAAAGTTTGACCGAGACCATCTGGGTGATCCGTTGTGGTCAGATGATACCAAAATAAAACTTGTGTTTGTAGGGGGAAGAATGCTTGCATCCCAAGACAACTGATCCATATAAAGGAAAGGATTACGGGGCCATGTATCATGAGATGTTGGGCAAAAACCTCCTTCCATCAGTGAAAATGAAACTTGCATGGATCTTTGATCCTCAATGATCCAAAACACACCGCCTTTCAACAAAGGAGTGACTATGTTATGTACTTACTGTATTTTCTGCACCATTATACAAATAAATTTAAACATCACAGAATGTGATTTCCTGGATTTGTTTTTACATTCTGTTTCTCACAGTTGAAGTGATGAAATTTACAGACCTCTCTCAACTTTTTGAGTGGCTGCCAAATACCTTTTGCCTCTCTGTATTTAATATACTGTATATTGTACATTCTAGGCTGAACTGTGAGCATTTTTTTAATCTGGCACTGGTTGAGATGCAGTGCAGTGCTCTGGGACATGTGCTGCCTTCTCAGGTTTTTTCTTACATCCACTCTCAGCAGGGTCATTCCACTGCAAGAAGTGATCCTTTAACTCCTTTTAAATGATGAGAACTTCTGCTTGTATTCATTCTTGTGTGTGTGCGTGTGTGTGTTCGTGTAGTGGTTACTGTTGAACTCTGCTTTTTTTCACCGACATTCTGGAAATGCTCATTACTCTGGGCTGTGCTCCTGTCTGTAATCCCACTTAAGTGGATTTTCCTGGAATCATGCAGCACACCCTGAGGGTTTAACCTGCTGTCAGTAACCCTTTATACATTTGCGTGTTGCAGGCACGGGTCATGGCCACCATAGGAGTAACACGAGGCTTGGGAGACCACGACTTGAAAGTGTACAACTCCAACATTCACATCAAGCCGTTTCTCTCCTGCTGTCCAGAGGTGGGCATGAATGAGCCTGTACCTGTGCAAGATCTCCCTGTGCATCTTAACAATTTGCTCAGTTTATTTGTCTCCTGAAATAAATTTGCTGCACTTCATATTCAGTTTAAGCCAAAATGAATATCAACAATTTAGCCCCAAAAGCATTTTGTCAATTAATTCAGTTTTTTTACCTGTGTAAGAGTATGTTTGATTTGGAAGCAAAGTCAGGTTCAGAGCCAAAGATGCTATAAAGTTATTTTATAATGCATAAGAATATTTGGCTGACCTGCCAGTGTAATTGGCAGTGTAATTCCAGTGTAAAATTGAACATGATTCATGAATTAGCTGTTTATGCTATAAGGTCAAATGTTGCTTGAACATGGTGGCCTGTAGGTTAAAGGTTAGGCGACACCTACTAATTAATATTTTTTGGACAGTGTTCACACTGTGGAATAAAAAGATGAAGATTGAAAAACTATGAAATAACACCCAGAAAGCACCTTTTTTGATGACACCAAAGATCCCAGCTTCTCCTCCTTTTATTGAGTCCTTTTTTGGATCCACCACAGCTAAAACTCCAAAAGGCATGATCTGCATTTTCATCAAATGTATTTATTTCTAAAGCAAATTTAAACAAACAACACCATTGTTGGTCTGCACTTAGTAAAGTTTATCTTCAGTTTAAAATAATTTTTTTTCTTTGGACGGTAAAGTACCCTATGAACCGTGTCTACTTCCTGCTTCTACAGGCCAGGAATCCTTTTAATGATTCTCATTATCAGGGGGTGCATTATGTAAATGAGGATTGATGTGTAATCAGACATACCCTAGAATAGATCGTGTGAGTCACACGATTGTAAAGGGTGCGTCTAAAAGACTGCAGCAGGGTATGATTCACTGTATGATCCACAGGTAAGAATTTGCTATGAAAAAAAGACATCAAAGGGTTGATTGCTTTTATATTAATAATACACTGCGCGTTGAAAATATCTCATATTGTCTCATCAGAATGTGTTTAGCAGCTGTTTTCCCAGCCTTTTTTGGATTTTTTTGTTTTTCTCTTTGTGGTTTTTGTCCAGGTCAAGGTTTACGAACTGGCAGGGCACAAACATGGCCCTGATGACGTCCTGATCATGGGGACAGATGGCCTGTGGGATGTCACCACAGATAAGGATGTTGCAGAGGCAGTGACCTCATTCCTTTCATGCTGTGACCCAAACGACCCCATGAGGTATGCAGTTCTCCCAAGTCGGTGTGCATGTTTTTCTCCATGTATGCAGTACTCCATGTATGCATGATGCACTTAATCAAAGCTGCCAATAGATGTCAGTAAACACACATAAACGCCTCAAAATATTCCTTGCCGTTAGAAAAGTGTCTGTTTAGAAGAAGTCTAGATTGATGTTGATGAGGAGATTTTGTTTCTGTTTTTTGAAAGATACACTCTGGCGGCCCAGGAACTGCTGATGAGGTCTCGTGGTGTTCTGAAGGAGAGGGGCTGGCGGCTGCCCAACGAGAGGCTAGGCTCAGGGGATGACATCACAGTATTTGTAATCCCGCTGGCCGGAGCCGAGATGGAGACATGACAGGACTCGGTCAAAAATGAAGGAAAAGCACGTCGGGACCGGGGTCCGCCGTGGCTCCAGCCCCACCCAGCAGAGGCGCACATATGACACCATTTCCATCAGGGACGCCTGGGCACGAGTGCCTGCTCTGGCTCCATCCTGCCTATTGCCAACCCTACCCAGGCTCCGAATTGCCTTGTCCGTGACATATCAGGTGTTACATGACATCTCCAGGCTTCCAATCATCTCCTCAGTATTGCTCCCAACTTGCTATAAATGAAGCCTGTTTACAAAAAGGGCGGCTCATCATTTTCATTTCGAGAGCGGTGATATGTCATCTTTTAAATCTCTAATGAAGGTCCCCGAGAGCGAGAGTTGCTCCGGTGTAATATTTAACAGTAGAAATAAATACTTAACACAGAGATACTTCATTGGACCTTTTCCTCTCCTGGATGTGTTGGGAGTACCGTACCCACTTTTGAGGGATACATCAAATGAGGTGGCTCTCATATTAATAATATTAATAATAATAAATGCATCATCTCTCAGTCTTTTATTGATTAATGCTGTGGTGACAGACCATCCTGAGGCTAAATTGCTTATTAGTACTGCTTTTTGAAGCCAGAACCACGTTAATGCACATTCTTGAATAAAGAAACCGTGACCTTTTTCCCTACCTCTCAAAATAGCCATGTAGAATGTAGTTGACTATGAGATAGTGCCACTGTGGTCCCTGTGTCCATCCGATCCGAGCTCCTCGGCCCCCACACTTCACTTCAAGTGTCACTGCACTTTCATCTCAACACAGTTGTAGATTTCGTAGCCTGTTCTTTCTTTCTCCTTCTCCTTAAAGTCCAGTTTGCTGTTAACTTGTACTTGAGATGAGAAGATGAGTCAGCGTGCGAGAACACTGACACAAGACTGCCTTACTGTGTGGGTGCTATGGCGATGGCACAATCCGTCTCATTAGTGAGGGTCTACAGGAGAGGAAAAATGTGGTTGTGCATGGTGCAAAAGTGCACATACAGTACACTCTATCCATAGCAGATTTACTAATGTGCTGTACCATGGCTTTTTTCATGTTACCTTTTTCATGTTACCTATCTGTTGTGATGTATTTGCTATACAGTTTAAAACGTGGGGAGAAAAAAAAAATCTCTTTTCTGCATTTGACCAGAAGCAAAGTGTAACTTACATTTCGAAAAAAAAAAAACTTTATTAAAAGCACAAAACAATAAAAACATTTTTAAAATGTTATTCTTTGAGTGGGGTTTATGGTGAGCTGGCAATACTTTAAATTTGATATTGTAGAATTGTATAAAAAATGGCTTCAGTTTTCAGAAACTGTCCATGCATTCAAAATGTCTCAAATCTCCAGAAAAGCGTGATAATAACAGGATAATAATATCCTCAGGTTCCCTTCCACACTGGCACAATAATGATGATGGCAATAACATTTGTGCCTCAAGACCACTGTAAACGACACAGTTTTGTGCATGTTATCAACTTGATTAAAGTAAAATAATATTATAGGGCAATGAACTTCTATATAAATAGATGCACAGGACTGTATGAGTGATTGGGACAGATATACAGTACAGGCCAAAATTTGGACACACCTCATTCAATGTGTTTTCTTTATTTTCATGACCATTTACATTGATAGATTATCACCGAAGGCGTCAAAACTATGAATGAACACATGTGGAGGTATGTACTTAACAAAAAGTGGAGACCTGACCTCCACAGTCACCGGACCTGAACCCAATCGAGATGGTTTGGGGTGAGCTGGACCGCAGAGTGAAGGTAAAGGGGTCAACAAGTGCTAAACACCTCTGGGAACTCCTTCAAGACTGTTGGAAAACCATTTCAGGTGACGACCTCTTGAAGCTCATCGAGAGAATGCCAAGAGTGTGCAAAGCAGTAATCAGAGCAAAGGGCGGCTATAAATGGTCATAAAAATAAAGAAAACACATTGAATGAGAAGGTGTGTCCAAACTTTTGGCCTGTATATTTCCGTGTGTTCTTATTTGAAGAGATTTGAACCGCGAATTTGGAAAACCTGTGGTCTAGAACCCCAAATGGACACCAAACCATTCCTTGAAAGAAACAGTACAAATTCTGGACACAGTGCATAAACCCTCGTTGTCCAGCCCAACCCAACGCCGCAAAGCCGCCCCCCCCCCCTCGACGAACCCACGCGCGCCGCAAAACAATGACGTCATGATTACTGAGGGCGGAAGGGAGGGATCGGGATCCCGGAGATCCTCCGCCGCCGCCTCTCCCGTCGGTGGGAGGATCCGTTCCGCCAGCGCCGCTCGGCGTTGCCGCCCGTGTAATTCACACTTCACTGCAGCAGGACCGGCGACGGGCGGAGAGCGACCCCGAGCACCACGAACCAGGTCGGGCTTTAAACCACGCTTTGCGGTTTACGCTCCATTCTAAAAGTGGACCACTTTTCTTCCGCCTTAAGTGGAAATATCCCCATGTTTGCCGGCTTCTTAAATAGATTCGTTTCGTGTCTTTTTTTTTGTACTACTTCATATCTGTTTATTATGCAAATGAGCGCAATGCACGTGCGGTTTACGCCATGAATAAAGCGCGGGCGGCAACAAGTTCCCCGGATGGTCGGGGTTCCGTCTCTCTCTCCCCCCGCCGTCAGGGTGGAGCAGCGGCCCGGTGGTAACAAGTTCCCCGGATAGTCGGGGTTCCGTCTCTCTCTCTCTCTCGGTGGTAACAGGTTCCCCGGATAGTCGGGGTTCCGTCTCTCTCTCTCTCTCGGTGGTAACAAGTTCCCCGGATAGTCGGGGTTCCGTCTCTCTCTCTCTCTCGGTGGTAACAGGTTCCCCGGATAGTCAGGGTTCCGTGTCCCCCCCCCCCCCCCCCCTCCGTCAGGGTGGAGCGGCGGCCCGGTGGTAACAGGTTCCCCGGTTTGTCGGGGTTCCGTCTCTCTCTCTCTCTCGGTGGTAACAGGTTCCCCGGATAGTCGGGGTTCCGTCTCTCTCTCCCCCCTCCGTCAGGGTGGAGCAGCGGCCCGGTGGTAACAAGTTCCCCGGATAGTCAGGGTTCCGTGTCCCTCTCTCTCTCTATCTCTCTCTCCCTCCCCCCCTCCGTCAGGGTGGAGCGGCGGCCGGGTGGTAACAGGTTCCCCGGTTTGTCGGGGTTCCGTGTCCCTCTCTCTCTCTCTCTCTCTCTCTCTCTCTATCTCTCCCTCCCCCCCTCCGTCAGGGTGGAGCGGCGGCCGGGTGGTAACAGGTTCCCCGGTTTGTCGGGGTTCCGTCTCTCTCTCCGCCGTCAGGAGCGGCGTGAGGGTGAAGCGGCGGCCGAAACTTTGTATCCGATGTCGGCTGCGCTAAAAGGGGTTTGTTTATATCGCGACATGAGCGTCGTGTGCAGTTGGAGAGTTGGGGGGTGAATACACGCATGTGCCCGTGTGTGTGTGCGTGTGTGTTTAGCCGGTTAGTTAATGGTTTTAAGGTCGAACGCGCTTCGTAAAGGTGACGCTACTTGTTGAAAACCGAAGGTGGAGCGAGGGGTGGAGGGGCGTGGTGTTTTCCAGAACCCTGATCTGATTCTCATCTTTCCCCAGAAGAACGTCTCTCAGTCGACAGAATTAACCTAAGATCGAGGTCGCGACTGTAGGAGGTCTCCAGTTCAGACGTTTATATCAAATTATCTGGGCAAATTTTGTATGATATTGTTTCATTTTGAGTTTGAAACCTAGTTAATAATTTATTTTACCTAATTTCATATTAGCAACTATGTTTTTGCAACGTCTTTTCACGCAGTCCCTTCCTCATTGTGAAATTTTGCATAATCCAGTCGGCCTAACATTAGTACAATGAGCCACTCAAATAGCCTCATGCTTAAGGGGTTTATTTTTTGTTGTTGTTGTTCCTTTCATGGATCACGTTGTCGAAAGACCAGATCAAGTGTCGTGCGTTAATGGTACGAAAAGAGAAAAGCATGCAGACTCCTGCCTTGACTGGTTAAGTGAAAGCGCCACCTCACTGTGCAGGGCAACATGAGGGATTGTGACTGGCGTAACTTTCAGGGTCACTGTGTCCTGGTTTCATGCCACCGCCTGTCTTGTTTCTTGTGGGATTGACAACCGACCATATTAACATTATCTGAAATACATGATTGGAAAATCCCAGCATGAATATTCATAGGGGTATAATAAATGTACTAATGTATTAATTAGACCCTTGTGACATTAATATATGAGGCAAGTGGTGGTTTTAGATATTTACATTTACAGCATTTATCAGACGTCCTTATCCAGAGCGAATTACAATCAGTAGTGACAGGGACAGTCCCCCTGGAGACACTTAGTTTAGTGTCTTGCTCAGGGACGCAGTGGTAGTAAGTGGGATTTGAACCTGGGTGTTCTGGCTCATAGGCTAGTGTGTTACCCACTAGGCTACTACCACCTTTAGATATTTAAATATTCCCTCTGTTATATACATGGCCATGTGGAATTTCGTTGTCCCTCCATCATTTATTACTGTCCTGGTTCACTGGGCTCTCACGGGTGCCCCGTAAAAATCTCCACTGGCTAGCCAAGGATGGTTTTGCATTTCATTTCGTAAATGAAAAACCATTTGTTTTTAATCCACACTTCTCACTCATTTCATGCGCCATAATTTGATATTTATTACCTAGTGTGATGGGGTGCCATTACACTGAGATTAAGAGCTATCTGGAATTTAATAGCCCTGCACTGTATGGCTGCCTTGGGGCCTAGTGAGGTAACCATTAACAAAGACCGATTGGGGAAAATGACAAGTATGTGGACCCGGCTAAATCTTAAAGCTCATTAGCTGTCCTGGACCGAAAAACATTGTCAGTGTGTGAAAATTCACGCTGGCAGAGCCATTTAGCCTAGTGCCTGTCTGTCCGTCACTGTCTTGTGACCCTATAAATCTTGCCAGAAGAGTCGACGCTGCACTGTTGGCAAGATTCCTGTCATCGAGCCTGATGGTGTTTCGCCAGTGGTGCCGCTTTTTTCGTGCCGGTGTCTTATTTTTCATCACTGTCATAAACCTCCACTTCTGTACAATGCACCATAGCAAGGCACTATCAGCAGCCACAGTTCTGAAGCGCTGAAGCGGCGATTGTGACACCCTTCTGTTTCCAAGCCGGCACCTTATGGAATTCAGAGCAATAAAAAAATTATATATATATATCATTTGTCCTCATTAAATTCAGATTCATCTGCATGGTGGCTCTGGCTCTGCATGATGGCTCTGGGTATCCAATATGTAGGTTATTATTGGCAAAACTGCTTCACTGCCTCTGTCACAGAGAGAGGTCCTTTATCGAATCCATTTCTTTTAAATTCAGTGACTCATTCGAAATGTGTGATTCCACATTCCTGCCATCCAGACGTCCTTTGCACGGTGGGTAACCATGCCACCTACTTGCAGGTCCGTTTTGGCACGTAAACACTGAGTCATTCTTTCGGTCCGGCTTGTCTGCCAGTTTGAACTGTGACCCAGTTCTCAAACATGCACCTGGAACCTGAGAAAACGGGGAGCTCCTCCTCTCTTTGCACATTCCGGTCGGTGTGTTTTGGGGTAAACAGTCAGGCCAGAGTGTTTGCTGAATCGGGGGAAGTGATTTTTCGCATTTGCATGGGCTTCCGCTTACAATATGGCTTTTCTTTTTTCATTTTCTTACCACCTTGGAGAGACACATGATGGTAGTTCCATCTGTTGGAATTTTTGCACTCCCACTGGTAAAACCGAGGCTAATAAGATGGAGTAGTGACGACACTCCCTGGATTCCAATGTGCCAAGCAAAATGCGATTTAGGAGCTAAGTGAGATGCGATTTGACCTATTTCAACTCTCTTTTCCGAACCGTACTCAAACCAGTCGTGTTTAGTTTTTTTATTTCACAGCGTAGTGTGTATATTTCATTGTGAGACGTTACCTTGAGAAATGGAAGAATTCCACTCGCATTGAAGGTCACAGGTTCACGGATTAAGCCGAGACATTTTGTGGTTTGTGTGTTTGAGGGTTAACAGTCAGGCAGGAGTGTTTGCTGAATCGGGGGAAGTGACTTTTCTCATTTGCATGGGCCTCTGCTTACAATTTGGCTTTTTAAAATTTTTTTCATTTTCCTGAAGTGAATGAATGAGTGCAGTGGGCTGTTTATTACTTTCAGAAGTGCAGAAAAGTGAACAACACCATTCAGGCTGGGCCTTTCTTCAGCTTACTGTAAATAACCCCTGTGGTGAAGGGGAGGAAAGAACTCCCTCAGAACTATTTAGGCCAATAAATAGTGAGGCAGTGGTGGCCTAGTGGTTAAGGAAGAGGCCCCGTAATCAGAAGGTTTCCACTGAGGTGCCACTGAGCAAAGCACCGTCCCCACACACTGCTCCCCGGGCACCTGTCATGGCTGCCCACTGCTCACTCAGGGTGATGGGTTAAAAGCAGAGGACAAATTTCACTGTGTGCTGCGCTGTTCTGCTGTGTATCACAAGTGACAATCACTTCACTTTTCAGAGTTTTTTAACTCTGTCTTTTGACAACAGCTGGAAAGTTGCTGTACCGCATGCGTGCAGTCCCCAGGGCCCGAGCAAGGTGTCACCCTCAATTGTCCCACATGGATACCTATTGCTGTCCCAGTTGCATAAACCCCTTCAAGCTTCAGCAGCAGCAAGATGTGGCAAAAATCTGTGGACCCCTGTGTCATCTGTGCACCAATCTGAAGCCATTTTGATCACAACAACAGCAGGAGAGCTCTTTGAAATGAAGACGGTGGCAATAGTGAAGGTCCAGCTCTATGTCCATTTACTATAAAAACAAGTCGTGTTTTGCTTTGTTCTTTAAACCATGCTGTTGTGCATCACCAATCACATATTGGTCATGTTACATGTCTAATTAATCACATTTAGCAATTTATTTTGCATTATAATTGGGTTTTTAATTTGGCTGTGTAGCTGATTCTCATCTCTTTGATCGAGGTTTGATTGCAAGCTGTTATGATGCAGTTGCAAATTGAGAATGGGTTGGACCAATTAGACCTCTCACATCACAGGAGTAATGGACAACCTGCAGGCATCTTAATTACGATCATCCATTTATTATTAATAATATCAGATAAATTCTCATTCCATGCTAATTCCTGTGAGGGTGCGATTAGGGCCTGCTTGTCTGCCTTGCCATGCTCAAATAGAGTCAACACAAACATGATCTTATGGCGAAACATTCCTGTGAGGGGCGTGTGAAATCTGTAGACTCAACATGTCAGCAGACACAACTGCAGACGGCCTAATCCCTTCCCTCAGCCATTCTCTCAAGATCGGTTTGTGCAAGATAGCAGTTTTCCCCCTCTCCTTATCCTGAATAATGAATGATGTTTCAGGAAGAATATTTGCAGATTTTCCTGTGTGCTTGACTACACATAAAAAGTGCTGCCTGCATCCTTTGCTCTGAAACTGGGCTGCTACAAATAAGGATGAAATGGTGCTAACATTTCTATCATAATGAAAACATGATCTTGCCCATATTATTATTACCCAATATTTCTCCTGGGTAAATGCAATAATTCCATGCACAGAACTGGACGATTAAAGACAAAGACAATGTCTTGTGTTGGCATAATAGATTCAACATGCGCGGTATTTATGAAGACGCAATGTTAAAAATGACGCTCTTCACAAGTGGCTAATAAGATGGAGTAATGACGACACACCCTGGATTCCAATATGCCAAGTAAAATAGGATTTAGAAACTAAGTGAGATGCGATTTGATCTATTTCAACTCTCTTTTCCGCACCGTACTCAAACCAGTCCTGTTTCGTTTTTTTTATTTCACAGTGTAGTGTGTATATTTCATTGTGAGACCTTGAGAAATGGAAGAATTCCACTCATATTGAAGGTCACAGGTTCACGGATAAAGCCGAGACATTTTGTGACGTTCCCTTTGCTTGTCTGTCAGGTGAGAGTCAGGTGCCGGCACAGAAAAGCTGATCACAACACAAAAGGCTGGCAGAGCGAAACGCATTTTGAGAGTGTTTGTCCCCGCAACAGGAATAACTTGTTCCATCTGTGGTACCTGACTGATACATGAAAACACTCCTGTGTCATAGTGCTTTTTTTTTTTTTACTCCCCTTGTCCTTGCACACAGTATATGGCAAAGAAATTGCAAGCGGAAATGATACAAGTTCTGGCACAACCCATGTGTGGTATTTTTCTGCAGTCTTTCCTTAGCATTTCACAGAACTGGCTACTGTTACGGGCATCAAGGCCCACCCACAGGAAAAGCTGCAGTCTCCCCGCTGATGTTAATGGCCATTCTATGCTTCTGGTTCTATGCTTGAGGTGGCCTGAGACCCCAGTCGGGTTCCACTGAGGCCTGTGCAAACAGAGGCAGAGCCAAACTCCCCACAGGAGCAGAGGAAGTGGTGTTTGCTTTGTTTCACAGCGAGAGCCTCAGGCCTCTGGTGTTCTGCATGTCTGAGCCCCCACCATCTCTGCTTTACCTCAAGAGAGAGGCATTCCTCTTACCTCATCTAACTATCTATTTCACCTCGGGTGAAATGTCTAGTTACAGTCAGATATAGACCATTTTTTTTATCATTTCTTGAATGAGTAAAAGGAACTCCTCACTCATGGTTAGCACAGTGATCTGCCAAACAATGGAGTTGAAATGAATGCAGTTTTAAGCTTCAGATGCTCATTTGACACCCACAAAAAAAAACATTTAAGGTCCCTATTAGGGCTGCACGATTTGGGGAAAAAGACATATTGCGATTATTGAGATCAATATTGCGATATGCGATTGCGATATGATAAACATACAAACTACTTATAACCTGAAATGCCCAGTGCTTTCAAAATACAATATTCTACAAAATTAAATAAATCACAAAAAAACTCTTTTACATTACTGTCGAACGACAAACCCTGGTAAGGCTAAACAACTGTTTTGATTATATTTGGCCATTATAAAATCCCATATTATAGTTCTTACGTTTAACCAAAACGTTGTTTGGAGGCTGACCTGAACTCAGGGATGCATAGCTTTGCTAGCTTAGCTAAGGTTAAGATTTGTAAACAGAGGTGAATTTCTTTAGGAAACCTTCAAAGTTTGAGAAAAGTTAACTAAACAGCTAAGAACAGTCTAAATAGTTAATGCCTACGTTTAGCCAAAACGTTGTTTGGAGGCTGACTTGAACACAGGAATGCATAGCTTCGCTATCTTAGCCTATCTTAGCTAAGGTTAAGACTTATAAAACAGGGATTTTATAATGGCAAAAATATATTAAAAACAATTGTCCAGCCTTACCTATGAAATGTAATCCCTGGTTTGGAGCGTACAGCGGTTTGTACAGCACCAAGCAGCACAAGAGTGAGGCATTTTTATGCACTTCTCTCCATAGACATGTATATGCTTCACGCCACAGCAGAGACTCTCGCAATATGGCGGCGACGTTGACGTACGATGCAGCGCGTCATGCGGCGTCTAACCATATGTCTCCGAATCGAAAGTCATGTGACCAAATACGTCACATCCGACTGAAGTGAGACTCGCAAACTTTGAGAGAATGAGAGAATGGATCGGATATGTTGCCGATCCAATCCATGTACTAATCATTTAAATCGCAGCTTTTTGCGTTCATGTAATTGCACAGACTGACATCGCGATTACGATTGCGATTAGATTAATCATGCAGCACCTATCATAAAAATGTCACTTTGTGAGATAATTTAACATTAATACAAGTTTCCCCTCACCTGTCTATGGTGGCTAGAAATGGCGATAAGTGTAAATAAAGAGTGCTTTGGCCATTCTGCTTCACCTTTCAGAGCGGCAGCTCAGATGGTCGGATCTGGAATTTGTCCCCTTATGTCATCAAAAGGGGGAAATGTGATCTCCACCGACTGTCATGGCACCCAAACATGCGTGGCATTGCAGTTGCTCTGTGATTGGACGCATAAATTAGCACAAATGTATTTTTTTTAGTTCAGTCACACAAGAACCTAAAGAAACGCAGAAAAAAATTGCTAACACGGCTTCCTATCTGCACCAAACATTGTGGTTGGTGAATGGAGTTGATGACATAATTTCCACGAATACCCCTCAACTCCTATAGGCCACTCTCCTCCTCGTCCCGCCTCTCTCTTCCTCATTAGCATTGAAAGCTGCACACACACCGAAACAGCGCATCCTGGGGAAATCTCATTGTGGGACTGCCGCAAAGTGGCTGTAATTTTGGAAAAAGACTTCAGATACAGTATTAGGTGACTACTAAGACCAATATAAAATAGTCAGCACAATCAGTTCTTAATGATTATTACAATCAATCTACATGTAAAACCATAAATGTACTCATAAATTTGTCATAAAATTAACAATCCTTTGATTACCAACATGTTTCTTGTCTTCTGTGTCATACAAGAAAGAACCACTAGGTGAATCCTACCTGCGAACATGTAAACAGGTGAGCAAGGTCAGGGTTTTTAAGTGCGTAGGACTTAATCACAAATGCATCTTATTGGTCATATTTGGTCATAATCAAATATTTTATGACATTTGGTGGTTTAGATCCAGTAATCTCTCTGAGCCAACGCAGAGACTGAGCTCTTTCTGCCTGGTGGAGGCGGATGTCAGATCTGTGTAGGAGAGCATATGATGTAGGAGCCGGATGACTGCATGCCCAGCAGCGCTCCTCTAGCGGCACCCATTCATCACCGCTGCTGCCGCCGTCGCTGCGAGCCTATCCCTTCCCACACAGGCTGCGGGGCTCCAGGAAAACACTTCAGCATCTGCTCGCAGCCAGCCTAATGTGGGCTGTTCGCACCGCCTGCACAGCGGCAGTGGCATTGTGTCTTCCAGTTATTTTCCGAGCTCTAGGATTAGCCGGGGTGTCCAGATTTGTACGGCGTCTTGGGTGGCAGCAGTATTTCAAATCTGATCTGCATTTGGCAGAGGCAGAAGAGGGATGTTATTCATCAGTGAAGCTTATCAATTTTGAATTTAGCAGTCAGCAAAGGCCAAGGGTATTTTTATACTTCCGCATAGCTTCAAGGGCCATAATCCTGAAATGAAATAATTTCTGTAACTAGAGCAAATTTCCATTTTTATAGTCTTTTGCAGGCATAATTATACCACGTCCTTTCCGATAAGCGGCGGAACATTCAAGTGGAAACGCTGAGCCTTGGGTGCAGCTCTGATACGCGGTGTGGTTTCAGCTGCCTGGCGCAGCCACTTTGGGTTCGAGTTGCTCTAGATTGATTAGACGGAACTACAGTGCAATGTAGAACCCGATGCATGCATATCCCACAGTTCATAAAAACAAGAATGACTGTCACAAAGCAAATAATAATTATTAATGCATGGAACTTGGAGTAACCATTGAACTAAAGAATGTCAACCATACAGGGCAAGTAGCACAAACAACATTATTTAAAAAAATGTTTATAAGTATGCAGCGTTGGAGTTAATAAAAACCTGGAATAGCATGAATAATGCTGCAGGTTAAAGTATGGTTTAGAGGTAGGATTAGTGTTATTCCCAGATGATATCAGACTGTGCCAGTTTCTGCAACCTAGATCCGTGTGTCCCTGAGTGGGAATTAGGTTTTTGTGCTGTTGTTTTACTGGTGGCTGTTCACTGGGTGTCTGTTTTTGCTTTGTAGTGCAAATGCAGTGGTGTCGACAAGCTATAAAGATTATTTGAAACCATGTCATCATGCTAGAAAAGTAGTATTCCTAGCTATGGAAAAAAAAAAACGACGCCTTCACGATGGCCTGCAGAAATGGCCCTATTTGAAGGCAAAACAATGGAGCAGGATGTGCCGTATTTACAGAACACCGTTTATTCTCGTCTTTCAGCGTTGCTTCCTTTGTAAGCAATTAGGCTCTTGGATGTGTCGGGACTGAATGCATGACATAACCATCAAACTATTTTAAATACAAGCCACGCAGGGCTGACACCGTTTTCCCCCCTAACGTGTAATGTTGTTTTGTTGTTAAAGCCAAGGAGAAGAGTCCTGCAATAGTCTGATATTATCCGTTATCTTAAACGAAATGCCTATATGATGGTTTTATCACATCAGGCTTTTTTTGTGTCACAAATCACATAATGCTGCTTTTAGCAGAATTGCATAACTGGTTCTGCAGAGCTATTTTTCAACTTTGAGCCATCATCAGTTTCACGCCTCCTCTCCGCCCAGCTTCTGCTTTGAAATGTCCCCTGAATCTGAGCGTCCCCACTGCTCTGTCCTCTTTACAGGAATGGCAGCCATCAGGAAGAAGCTGGTGATAGTGGGAGATGGAGCGTGTGGGAAGACGTGCCTGCTCATCGTCTTCAGCAAAGACCAGTTCCCTGAGGTGTACGTGCCCACTGTGTTCGAGAACTACATTGCTGACATTGAGGTGGAGGGCAAACAGGTTGGTACTTCTGGTCTCATTTTATATAAGAGAATTACATCTGATCATAACAAATACATTTACAAATGTGTCTGACCTTAATCGTAAATACAGAACAGAAGAAGGCATGAAAAGTATCAGCTGATTGACATTCATTTGACCATTTCATTAAGTTAAAACCAAAATAATCAGGTTAACGATGCAAATCCCTAAGCTTTATCCATCTCTTTGGTGACATAATCTAATACAAATTCTGTGACCTTAATGGTCGTTCGTAGGAAACGTTTTGCCAATCAGCAGATCTCACTTGTTTCAAGTCTGTACTTTTTGGACTGAGTGACGTTCTCCAGAGTTTTGCTGGGAAGGGCCTCTTGTTTGAGCAGTTAGGGGCGATAAGGTTGAACAGAAGCCCACTGCGCTGGCCACCTATGCTTCTGCGTCTGGCAAAACAGGAAATGGCTGCACTCGCTGGTTTCCTGTGCAAAATGGGAACATGGATATCTGGTGGTCCCCCCCTTTCCCCCATAGACTCTCCTATTGGCTTGATAAATGGGCCTGTTCATTTCCTGTGAGGGGGCGTTGCATTGTTTTTCATTTACAGGAAATGTAGGCTTTGCAATTCAAATGCAGCCACCACAGAGCATGAAGGCTTATTGTGGCGTCTCACAGAACCCCCTGTCCCACGGGACAACTCGCGCACAAATCCCCTAATGCAAGGCAAATGGATAAGACTGGCAAAATGCTACCAAACTGAAGTCCTGGTTCCCTTAGGGAGGATAGCTTTATCACCTTGTGTGGGATGGGCCAGCTCTTAAAAAACAAACTCTTGTTTCCTTCTTCCTTTCATTCCACCCCCCCCTCTCTCCGGAGGGAGGCATGCCAGCTCACATTGCACATGTCATGTGTACGCGGTACCGGCCCACACACTGCTAAGTCTATTTTGGGAGAGATGAGTAATGCCTGCATCTTTTAGTCATGTGTCCATCATACAGCTATGAAATGAAATGACTGAAAATCACTCTGCATCAACACAAGGTTTCGCACACCTTACCTCGTCGTAACCTAATTGACTTAAAAAGAAATTTCAATTGGATGAAGCCAAGCCGTGTCCTTGTCTCTGAGGGATTTTGGATATAACGAGACTTACGAAGGTTCTTTAGGTAGTACTACCAGGTCTTTACCACAGAGAAGAATCACAGTTGATCTTCGTAGCAGAAAACAGAATTCTAACATAATTCTAAGACGTATCAGAAATTACACGGAATTCCAATGACCTCTCTGCAGTGACCTTCGATCATGGCGTCGCAGAGGCTCAGTGAGTAACCTGCTTACTACCATTGTGTCCCTGTGCAAGACACTTAACCCTGAGTAGCTCAAGTGCTACTGTACCTGTGATTGTCATTGTGAAACACTGCAGCACAGCACACGGTGACACAACGAAATGTGTCCTCTGCTTTTAACCACCACCCTTGGTGAGCAGTGGGCAGCCATGACAGGCGCCCAGAGAGCAGTGTGTGGAACCGGCAACCTTCTGTTAACAAGGCCGCTTCCTTAACCGCTAGGCCAGCACTGCCCACAGATTGTAAGTCGCTTTGGTTAAGAGCATCAGCTACATCTGGTAAATGTAAATAACGTAACACACTGTAGCAACTACTCATGCTTTGTCACGATGGCAAGGAAGGAGGCCGCATACGCACCACGTCGAGAGAAAGGGGTTTAATTACATGGCGCACACAGGAAACAAACTACAACTCGACCGCAAACAGACATGAATAGGGCAGCTCTGTACAGGCAGATGGGTGAAAACAATCAGGAAACATAATAACACAGGACGAATACAAAATTCTGGTCCGAACCCCAGATCCGGAGTAGCCCCTTCTGAACCGAATCCTTTGACACTTGACATATCAGTGTGTTTTAATACTTATCATTCTGAGTGGACCTTTTTGTACAATACTTTATTCGTTGTTTTTGTTCATTTTAATAAACACTTGAACTAGGTACCTTTTACAAGGTAGCTTCCTTATTAGCTAGTGTGCCAATGCCTCATTAGCTAATCTTGAATTTGAAGGTTTTTTATTTTTATTAACAAACAATTAGACACAATTCTGTACAATGATATAATAAGGGGCAAGATAAAATACAATGGCTTAAGAAGGGAAGTGGTTTACTTGAAGGGAAATCGGTTTACTTGAGGTTTACCTAATAGAATGACAATATTAATCAGAGACAGATGGATGTAAGTTATTTGCTTTGGGATTCATAAATGATTAATTATTCTACAGTTTCCGTAACCATTTGACAGCTCTCTAAGCTGTCAAAAGCATTCAAATGTGACCTGCTGTAGTTTAAGGACAAGCAACGGCTAAATGGCACATTTGAAAGGACTTTTTACATTTGGCCCTTCAGAATTTGACCTCCAGTTGGTGTGACATTGAGATAAAGTGATGGAATGTTAATTTATGTCTCCTTGTTTAAATGACTCCCTATTCTGCCAGTCTGAATGGAATATGGTAACTCGTACTGCACCCAATTCACAGAGAAATTACAAAACTGAAAGCTGGGTTTGCACTGTGTAAATATTTGTACACAGTCAGTGTAATTCCATCTATGTGTTGATACATCACACGCCTAATATTTCCGCTGTGTAGGCTTAAGGTTAAAATGGCATTTTCCAGGATATTATTATAATGCTTGCTGTAAAGGTGTGTGTGTGTGTGTGTGTGTGTGTGTGTGTGTGTCTGATCACAGGTGGAACTGGCTCTGTGGGACACAGCAGGACAGGAGGACTATGACAGATTGAGGCCTCTCTCCTATCCAGACACAGACGTCATTCTCATGTGCTTCTCCATCGACAGCCCAGACAGTTTAGGTACAGTATATATGAAGTTCGGATATAAAACCTGAAATCTGTCTAACTGGACTGATGTCGTGTCATTTTTACATCATGTCACGTCATGTTTAGAACCCGCTATGATGAAACTTAATGCAACCAGTTCCATCTTCTGGGAACATGCAGCATGCAGGGATAAAAAAAGCCAAGATGATTCACTCTGTAGTTTCACAATTTAGGTCATTTGTTATATACAACAACTATTTTGTTATTGAACTGAACTAGTTAGTTATCTTCACTGTACTTTTTCTTATAATCTTCTGCTCTAACTACATACTTTTTAAACATGAATATTTTACTTTTCAGAACAGTGTTATGTATTATAAGGCTACCTTTGGGCCATTTTTCATCATATCAAGACTGGTTTTAACCTTATTTGGTGGAAACACATGGACGCACATATAAAAGGGCATCACATTGGCCAATCCATCATTGCACATGATAACCATTTTTAGAGCCGATGTTTTTTCACTCACAGTTAAGTCTCAACCACCATAGTATATTTACTGTAATTTAGCCACTGAAACCCAATGCTCGCTGCATATCTTAGTATTCATGTAAAATGTGTGGATCTTCCTCACCAATGCAGAGAACATTCCAGAGAAGTGGACCCCAGAAGTCAAGCACTTCTGTCCCAATGTTCCCATCATCTTGGTTGGCAACAAGAAAGACCTCCGGAATGACGAGCACACACGTCGGGAGCTGGCCAAGATGAAGCAGGTAGGTGCACACCCCACAGTCCCGGTTCACAGAGGGCACACCAGCAATCAGCATCTGGCCAGGGAGGGGACGGAAGTGAGCAGCCACTCTGGGCCTGGGCCATTGTGATGCGCCAGGAAACGGTGTTTATGTAGACAGTCTATGTAATAGGCTCTGTTTTTCCCCAAAGAGAACAAGCTCATGCTCAGCCCACGCCATAGCATTGTCTTTTTGCGTCTGCATATTCTCCAACGCTCAGTCATCATATTACTCAGATGCGTCAGAGACACTGCAACCCACCCTGCCGGTTCAGTCCAACAGGAAATCTGGAACAATGCCTGGCAGAAAATGCTTGTATCAGTTCATTATTAGAACTCCCGTAGAGCTTGAGGCGATGATGGGATCCACACAACAGCGCTATTAATCTGAAATTAAATTTAGACGACTTTCACAGGTGATGGACAGTAAGTAACTCTGATAATTCCTCTGTTTCTCAGGAACCCGTGAAGCCAGAGGAGGGCCGGGACATGGCCAACCGAATCAGCGCCTTCGGTTATCTAGAGTGCTCCGCCAAGACCAAGGAGGGCGTGAGGGACGTGTTCGAGATGGCCACCATGGCGGCACTGCAGGTGCGCAAGCGCAAGAAGAAATCCGGCTGCCTGCTGCTGTGAGGGCGCCACCGCCCCTTCAGCTACCCGCTGACAAACGACCAGGAAGAAGAAAGACGAAGCTGGAGAAAGAAAAGCCAGTGCAGGAGGAAAGAACTTTACCAAACAGCATCTTTGTACTGTAGCTCACATTTCACGCAAACCTGAAGTGGGTTCTCAAATGCAAGTGCAAATAGTGAAAGACTGGACTTTAGTTAAATAATGAATTCTATTGTGTTGTTTTTTATTTCTCTCTCTTTTTTTAAGCAAAGTGGGTTATTAGTTATGTTTAAAAGTACTGCAAGAATTGAAAATAGTATTGTTTTTGTACAGACATGTGGCCATTTATTTCCCACAGCATAGTTTATGACACTAGCTCAAGTTGACACTACATTACGCTTTTTGGGTCCGGCAACTCTCGCAGAATATTCTTGTTCTGTTTTGTCATTAGAATACGTGCCTTTTCTGTGCTCATGTCATCATTTTCATCCATTTCCTTCCCCCCTCCCAGTGTGACGCAGCACTGCCATCCTTTCTGGCCTGTCTTAGTTTGGCCACGCACCAAGAGGCAGATGTGAGAAAGGAAATCTGCACTGAACCAGACCATAAAAACCAAGCTCATTTGTTCCATGTTAGCTTTTAAAGGTTTGATCGGGCTAAAGTTCTAAGTATTTAAAAGGGGGTCGACGGGAGTGTTTGTTTGCAGTAATTGGAAGGGTGGAGCAGCAAAGAGATTTCTCTAAATAACCTGCGGCCACTCAGACATTGTCTGCCTTAACCCCAGGCTCTGGGGTGCCACTCGGGGTCAGCAGCATTTGCAGCACAACCCGTTTGTGGCCATTCTGTTTAGGACGGCCCGCAGGATCGTGCTTATGTGACCTCTGTGGCTTATGACTAATGAAATCGCTGGTGTTTTGTCTTGCATGTGTAATGTGTAAATAGAGAGTGAAACTGGTGGAGCAGGTCCTGGTTTTTTTGGTCAGGCCGCATATCCTGGCTTAAGGTGAAATATCTGTGGGGAGCCACGTTGTTTTCTTCAGTGCCTTCCCAAGGTGACAGACGAGTGATTTGTGTGCCTTCGATTCCCCCGTAGTAGAGTATAAAGTAGTAATGCTTAGTGCCAGCTGGAACTATTAACATTAGGTCAGAACGACTTTGGTTTGTGAAAGGCACCACATCGTCAAATTCAACTGAGCCTTTGTGGATATTTGGGTCGCAAGTGGTTTGGTTCTTATTCCGTCAGGATTTAAAGTTATTTACTTTTATTTGCTCCATTACTTAACCAAAAATCATTAAATTACCTTTTAAGAACACTCAAGTGTATGAAACAATATACACATGATGAAAAAAAGAACCAGTGGATTGCAGCGCAGGCTTGTCATGTGACTGCCACACCTACCTTTTTCACTTGGTAACGAAGAGCCCTCTGTTGGTGAGGGTCTGAAATCTCCCCGTTTTATTTCCAGGGTTGTCCTGTATTCTTTTCTGTTTAAGGTCCTTTTCATATTGCCAAGGAAATTATTTCAAGTATATGGAAGAATGTTACAGAAGCACACAAATGTAGAGCACAATGACCAGAAAGGACAGGAATACCCTGATGACAGAGAAGGCTGGGTACGTGTGACAATTACAGTGTGAAGATAGCATGCCGATGACCGCTTATTGTTCCTTGTCCGCGTGGGTTGAACGTCCCAGATCTGCAATGCACTAGATGTAACATCTTTATTACGTCCGTGTCTGCATGAGCAAGCCCACAGTGTCTACAGTGTACATCTTTACCTTGGGAACAACTAACTGCTGTTTTGTGTCATCTTCCTTTTTTCTGGAAGTATTACAGACTACGAGTACCAATCCAGATTTCTATGATTACAATGAGCAGTGAATGTTTGGTTTAAGTAAAATCAACCAATGATAATAAACTATTTTTGAGACAAGTCCATTCCAGTTATGTGCGCCTGAGCTCTGAGCAAAAATGAAAAGAGATCAATTTTTTATAAAAATGTAACTACATACTTGTATGTACTGTACTTTTAAGAAAATGGTTCAAACTTTATATGGATACAAAAAACTGTGCTTAATTTTCATCACAAATCATTTAAATCAACTAACCTGCACTGTAACCCAGAAGTTTGAAGAAAAACAAATGAACTCTCTCATAAATATCCTTTGGACATTAACATTTGGCCATTGGGCAAGTTAATAAGAGAAACTGTGCTTACTAAATTATGATTTGTTGCATTACGTTTTCATTATACTATTCTAATTAAGGTATTCATTGAAAAAATTAAACCTATGTATTAATTTAGACTTTAACAAATGCTTTGACTTATTGAATAGGGAAGGGTCATAAAATACTAGAATATGACCTCAATTAAAAGAACACACATTAAAGAAAATGGTATAGTGGGGGTCATAAGGCCTTAAAAGACACCAGAATTTAGGCAAGTCACATTCTCATGTCTCAAGACACCCTTATCCAGAGAGGCTTACAATTAATAGTTAGAGGGACAGTCCCCCCAGGAGACACTCAGGATTAAGTGTCTTGCTCTAGGACACAATGGTAGTAAGTGGGGTTTGAACTGCTGAATTTGTGGTCTTCTGGTTGATAGGTGAGTTTGTTACCCAGGCTACTGCCACACTAAGAGTTGTCTTACCTGTCTGCCTGTTTTCATTCTACTTGATTGTAAGAAAGTATGACGCATATGTCAAGTCTTTTTTTTTTTTTTGGAAGGCTTTGATTGTACCTCTGTAGGCTGGGGGCTCAGTCATTCCACGCTGACATCTCTATCGACATGTGTTTCTGTTTGCAGCCACTATCACATAGGAATCTGCAGTCGGTTTGGCTCTGGTGTTAATGAATTTTTAATTGCTCCTAAACCCACACTTCCATTACCCACACTATAATGGATGGCTGCCATCCAGTTTTACGACCCCAGTGTGAAAGGTGAACTTGTGCTGCAGGACCCTTCTTTGACTATGACAGATAAGCCATTTGGGTCTGGAGGCGATCTAGATCTCCTCATGTCTGATTTGAATTCATATGCAGTCACCTCCTCTGCAGACGACCATTAACAACCTAATGATGCATGAGCAGAAAGACCAAATGTAAAAGGACATTGGCACCCTAGGAGCCAAATTGAAAAGCACAGTGATAAATTACATTAACACTGCATGGAGTACTGGTAAGCAGCACTACCACTAACGGGGCAGTGGTGGCCTAGCGGTTAAGAAAGCAGCCCCGTGATCAGAAGGTTGCCGGTTGGAATCCCGATCTGCCAAGGTGCCACTGAGCACCGCCCCTACACACTGCTCCCTGGGCGCCTGTCATGCCCACTGCTCACCAAAGGTGATGTTAAAAAGCAGAGGACACATTTCATTATATATACGTGTGCTGTGAAGCGGTGTTTCACAATGACAATCACTTCACTTTCACTCTAGAAACTTTTAGCCAAACCTCACTTCATTTCGTATTTTTAATTTTTTAATAGCTCAGGTAGAAGCACGTCACCCAATGTGATCATTTTGATAGACTTAAACATATTTTTATGGCATGGATAACAAACTCTAATCTACACTCCGTTTGTGCAGACATTAATCATTCTTTCTTCATCAGGATTTTAGTAACGGCAGAGACGCACGCATGGACACATGCACCGCTATTTATCAGCGTGTGGAGGCGGACTCCATAATCACAAATTAGGCAGCATCACAGCACCCTCCTGTGGTGTGAAAATATATTCTGCACACATTTTTTTAATGATATGCATATGATGATGTGCACATTCACAGCAAACATACATGGCATTCTTAGTAAAACACGGCAACGCAGCGACATGGTCTCATACCTCCAAGGCTGTGAGTTTGAATCCCGCCTCGGACTGTGTGTGTGTGAAGTGTGCATGCTCCCCCTGTGTTGCTGTGGGTTTCCCCCGTGTTCTCCAGTTTCCTCCACAGCTAGCAAAGGTCCACCTGGATGGATTGGCGACTCTAAATTGGCCGTAGGTGTGAATGAAGGGTGTTCTCAGGTCCTCCCAGTGATCTGACACTAGATCTGAGAGGCGCAGCTTTCATTCAAAACCACACCAACCACAGGCCCACAAGACAATAAGCCAATCAGAAATATGGGAGGGGCGGGACTGTTCCGAGAGTCTAGAGTCTAGATCTTGGCAATCTATTGCCAAGTTTGTCTAGACTTGCACTGTTTTGTGGGTCGGTGCACAATGTCCACAATGTCCTTTGACATGTTTTGTGTTGTGTGTTATTCCATTTGCACCATGTTTTTTTTTTTGCACACACTGAATCTACAAAGCTTCGCAATGTCGTCTCTCTGTGTACTTATACATGGTGAGATGACAATAAAGTTAACCAGCAATAGCCCGTTGAAGAGGGAAAAGTATGTTCTATAATTTTTTTTCTAAATCAAATGAAACAAACAGCGCTGCGCTGTCAGATCGTGGGATTATATGAACGCAAAATGATGAGATTTATATTATGTGTACTTGGACTGAAGCAGCAATACATTATGTCATTCTCTCCAAGTTTACCAGCTGACTAAACTGAGACCGGCTGCTCAGTCTCTCTTCCAAATAACAGATATTTGGAAGGAAAATTAATATCTCAAATAATAATTACTCAAGATTTATTCATATATATAGCACAAAAATTATACTGTAAATACTGGGTTTGGTTATCTTGTGTCTGAATGTTTTTAATTTATTTCCACAAAAATTAAGTCTAATTTTAAAATATTTTCTCACACGGGTGCATACCCATGCACGGCACTACCTAATAAAGATGATCCGGGTTTTTGCCCAAGCTTTTCATATATCTGTGCCCAGGGGCCAACAAGTTATGTCATTTGCCTCAACTCATCCATAAATGTGATGTGCATTACCTGCATATATTCACATATTCATTGTTTTCCAGAAATCCTGTATTTTCGAGGCCACAACACCTTTTCTAAAGTGTAGTGATTGTCACATGTGATACACAGCACAGCACACGGTGCACACAATAAAATTTGGGGGGACGGTGCATTGCTCAGTGGCACCTCAGTGGCACCTTGGCGGATCGGGATTCGAACCGGCAACCTTCTGATTACGGGGCCGCTTCCTTAACCGCTAGGCCACCACTGCCCCTTAGCCTACACTTGATCCCCAAGAAGGTACTTGTACAAGGCTGATGGATACTGATAGGTTGTCCAGCAAATAATATAATAAATTGAAAGTTGCAATTCATTTTGCAAAAAAATAGCTTTCCTTAGAAGAGAGGGGAAAAAAAAAACTAAATTCAGCACTACAGTTCCACACAGTAATACGATAAAAGTCTACACATCCTGAAGGCTGTGGAGTTTATGACATTAGTCATCTTTATAAGAGCCCCAGAGCTGACAGCAGCAAGAATAAAAGAGGGAAAATAAAGCCTTCCTTAAACCAGAAACCACCATATGCCTTTCTGTTTCTGTGCGTTTGCCCATTTTTAACTGACATGATTAATAGCAATAGATCCCATGCGCTTCAGTCTCTTTTGTGTAGTTCATTTGTTAAACTGAAAAAAAATGCATGTATGTATGAACCTCTCTCTGACAGTTCTGGTGAAAACTCACTCACCAATGTTGTAGTGTTGCACTTTCAAACTTCAGTCATCATTGAACAAGTTAAAAAAAAACTTTATTTTTTAGTTGTCTTACAAATGTTCAGTAGTCCCATTTCAGTCTTTAGAAGTGCTTCAGGATAAAACTGTATTCTTAATGTGTCTGAAAACATGATTTGGAGAAAATGTATCTGATAATCATTGTACTGGTTGCATTTTTGAGCAGCAGCTAAATGTGCTGGTCCTCCATTAACGTTCACTCCTCCACTCAATGTGGACGTGTTATTGGGCTGGACTCTCCTCCAGATCTGCCAAAAGATGCAAACTGTCCTTAATACATGATGTGTACATATAATACAATGGCAATATGCCAAACTTGCCAATATTAATAATATGCCAATATTACAAACCTTCAGACCCCACATGCAGGCTGAGGCCAGCCAGTCTGGCAACCAAAAATTCCTCACCCTCAGAATCTTTATAATCAAAGCCAGTGTAACCCCCCTCTTCTTCACAGTAGCGGATAAACCTGCATTTTGAATACAGTAGAATAGTAAGATACAGTTGCACTATTTTCACACACAAAGATATCTTACCTAAAAAATAATAATTTTTAAATGAAATAAAAAACAAAGAAGCTAAACAGTCCTTCATACGTTTCTGATACAGTGTTAAAAAGATAAATGGAAGTTTCTGTAGCTGGTGTGACCAGTAAAGACCAGTGGGACAGTAGAGAACGTACCGTTCCCAGGTGGGGTTCTTCATGAGGATGACAGGGTTTCCAATGACTATCAGCAGTGCCTTGGCTCTGGTCATTGCCACATTAAATCTCTACAAAGACAGGGCCAGCCCTCACATCTATTTCTTAAAATCAAGATGTCTTTCAGGTGATTTTACATATTTATGCTGCAAAATCTTTGAAACGAAATGGTATACTACGAAATAAGCAAATCAGGCTACCTTTGCATTAGCAAGGAAACCGATACTGAAGTCTTGGTCCATCTTGACATAGTTGATGCTACTGCGAACAGTAGATACCAAAACGATGAGCCGCTCCTGTCCTTGGAACTCCTCAACTGAGCCAACCTAAAACACCTTAAACTCAATGAAATGGCCTTCTGACCAAACACTTTTCCCATAATAATATATAAGGACTTCAGGTGCCCATCCTACATATTGCTGGAGTGGGAAAAAGGCTTGAAGCCCTGTTCAGAAGAGCCAGGTGACATATAGAGAGATGCCAGTGGAAGGGGGGAGGACGCAGCCAGAAAGCAGCTGTTTACAACAGAGGAGGAGGCGACAGGGTTGCCGCAGTGGCCTCATAGGAAAGTTACGTATCATTATTACTACTACTTAATAGGCTTTGCTAAGCAGGTAAATTCATGTGAGCTTGTTCTTTTCATATTAAAAAGCATTAATACCAACTAGTTTAAAGGATCATAGAATGTTACTTTCTTTTCTTCCTCCGCATATTAGGCATTTATTGCCTATGCCACATGCTGTCCCTGTCTGCGACATAGAATGGCGGATGAGATGGAAGTAACACCTTGGAAGCCCTATTTGAGTGTCCTTGAATATAATATTCTCCCAGTTCTGCTTAATGCAATCATTCCCATGCCAAATATAATCCCATGCAAACTGTCTTCCCGTATCTCTACAGCTACAGCCGACGGTAGGCGGGGGTGCACCCAGGTCACAGGAACTTGGCTAAACGCCCAGAACGTGGTCTAACTGACTAACAAGGGCAGAGAGGAACTCAGAGGATCTTCTCGGGGTTGTTCACAACCTGAAACTGTGTCATCTGCCTAGCAACATATAGGTTTGACAAAATCCTTGTCTGTAATGCTATAAAAGGTGTGCATCAACAGATTGCCGTCGAGTTTTGTTTGCTCCATGTAGTGCAAGAGTACAGCTCTTATCTCACCTTGGGCACCTGGATTTTTTATTATAAGTATATAAAATTTAACTAACAAAATCACCAACCTTGATGTTACTCCATTCTTTCAGATCGTTGACCGCTTTTAAGGTTTTCTTAATTTTCTCCACCTTTTTGGAGTCAGAACAAAAGAAGGCAGACTTCAGAAAGGGTCTGAATATTAAAATAGATAATGTATTTTATGATTTTTAAATAAATGAACAACCTGTTTCCTGAAGGGGGCAATGATGCCAATGTGGTCAGACGTCAGACTGGGCAGCCCGTCCTTGCGGTGGGAGTTCTTCAGATTGAGCAGGTAGCTGACCAGGATTTTTATCTCGGCTTCGTTGAAGAAGGACGGGCTGTTGGCCTCCCTTTCATCTTTACCGATGACTCCGTGAAAAATCACAGGGAAGCCCTGCCAAGAAATAATATATCAGGCAGTCGTTCCCTGTCTGTCCAACTGCCATCTCTGAAAATACAATTGCTAAACCATGCATGATGCATATTATAAGAAAAATAAGGGGGAAGTAGTAGCCTAGAGGGTAACACACTCACCTATGAACCATAAGACCGTAATTTACAGTTTCAACCCCCACTTATCACCATTATGTCCCTGAGTAAGAAACTTAACCCTGAGTGTCTCCAGGGTGACTGTCCCTGTAACTACTGATTGTGAGTCACTCTGGATAAGGACGTCTGATAAATGCCGTAAATGTCAGAAAAATAAAGCTTGGTTAAAGTGAATTGTATTGTATCGGTGCTGTTGGTGCATGGCACCTTTTTAGGCAGGTGCTTCCAGTTACAGAAAGCTTTCCGGGCCTTTTCCTCTGCGTACACTTGCAGCTCATTATCATAAAAAAGCTCATTAGGGATCTTGAGGATGGCTGGGTGGGACCTGTGAAAAATGGGGTCAGAGTGGATGGAAGGAATAACACACTGGACAAAATAACCCCAAACAGGAAAGTCAGAAGGCCACGGTAACATTATACCTGTAGTTCCGCAGCAGCTTGGTGACGAAATGGCCGTTGTACTGGCCAGACTCTTCGCTCTTCTGGTAGAGGACGTTACCACTCATCAGTCTTTCCAGCATGGAAAGGCCTGGTTAATGTTAAGGGCAGCCACAAGGATGGTTGGATGAGTCAGTGCCACGTAAGCTTCAGGTGTGTGTGATGTTTTGATTCGCTCACCCAGCCCATACTGCAGAGCCAGTGGGGAGCGCAGGATAGGTCCCAGCTGCTGTGGGTCTCCTGCCAGCACCAGCTGTCCTGTCTCTGGCTGAAGTAATCCTGGCAAAGGCAGAGGTGGCACTGACCATTCAGGTTGTCTCACAAACATGTGCTCTCTCTCAAGAATCTGGGCCGGTAGAAGATACACAGTGTAAAACCTTCATGTTGTCTGAAAAACTGATAAGACCCAGAAGACAAACTGACTTCTGCCTGCCCTCTGCACTTGGAGTTCTTATCTCCCTGTGTGCAACTCCCTGGAGCCTCCGAAGGTCAAGCCGCTTCTGTAAATCAGTCTGACGTGACGTGAAATGTGGTCATGACTCACTGTGCAGTTGTGTCTTTTATTTCTTGATAGACACAAGTGGTATTGAATACTATACATACAGTTCAGAAAAGGGGCAAGGTGAGAAGGGGGCATGAAATGTGTGCAATGCTTTGCATCAACTATGTCCACCGGTGCTGTTGGGAACTCAGGAAACAAGGTTAATGACGAGGAAGTCCTCTGTTGGAATTTTTGAGTCTTCCTCTTTTATAACAAAATGTTCCATGTTTGTTATCCTACCTTGACCCTGATTGTACACTGTATACACTGGAGTGTTTAAATTATGCAGACTTGTGAATAACTACATTTTCTAACCGGAAGTGAGTTTTCCCTCTAAGAAAATGCAATGGCAGATAAACCGCTAAACTGTATCTTTTTGTCTAAATAAGGTGGTACTTGAGACAGTTCTGTACAACCATGTTGATTTGTCTCCTTGTACATTCTACAAAAGGGTTTATTAATCTTGGATCCAAGGACTGAATTTCTTATTTAACTTAAGAATATTTTATGTTAAATTATGTTGTCATAGCTAATGCTTTTTCAACATTAAAACAATCCATCAACAATAAAACACAGCATCATTCCTTTTGTTACCATGTCAGTATAAATGTATTTCACGAAAATCATCTATGTAGACAACTTCTACCACACTCCCTACCCGCTATCCCGACCATGCATTCTGGCTCTGCAGTTTGGCCTGCCTCATCCACAAAGATATGCGTGAAGTGGCCTGCAGGGATACCTCCAGAGACAAGCCTGAGAGACAAGCACATGTTAGAAAAAGCTGTTAGTCGTGTAATGAATGCCTCCTACTGGTCCACAGGACATATCCACAGCATGACAGATGTGCACCTACCTTCCTGCAGTGAGGAGCGTAGACACAATAATCCTGAAGTTAATCACAGTCTCTTTGGCAGGGAAGACAAAGCAGTCTTGACGCTCATCCCAGTTGCAATGCTTCTGCAGAATTGGGGAATATGAGAAGAATATTATATTTGCTATATATTAAGTAGGGTAAAGGGAGAAATGCAGTCATTGAAGCTCACCAGCAGGTTTTTGGAGACCGTTCCAGGGTCTCGGCTACTGGCGCAGATGCGGAAAAGGTGGCGGGCATCCACATATTTCTTGAGTCTCTCACAGAGCAAATCGGATGCACTGTTTGAGGGGGCACATGCCAGGATATGGGCAGAATGACTGGATTTGTATATCTACAGGACAAACATAAAAAATAAATAATGTTCTGCATTCAGTAAAATTACAGAGAAATATAAATAAATTGTAATAATTACTTTGAGCTAATTTTACTCATTTTCACATCCTCTTTATGCCAGAGTTTTGTTTGTAGGCATTTCCGAAAGGTATTTAAGCAATCATAGTGACATGCCAAAATAAGGAAAACCTTAGCATATAATTACATATTTAATAGCAGTCATTTTTAGCCCCTGGTAATTTGGGAGAGGGAAATGTTACTAATCAAAAAGTCTTTGTACAGTAATTGATTGAATAGGGGAGTGGTGGCCACACCTGCTCCATCTCATCTACAATTCCACAAGCTTATTCCGAAAGCCACCTGACTCCAATACTCCATCGTTTCGATGCAAGTCCTGAGGAGTTTTACAGGATGATGAATCACTAGGATTGAGGTTGGCCACAGAAATCCTTTCACATAATGTGAGTAATTGTTCAAACCGGTGACCAGTGTTGTACCTGACAGATGGCTTCCACCAGAGTAACAGTTTTGCCTGTCCCAGGTGGTCCGAATATGAGGTAGGGGGCTGGCTTGGAATTTCCAGATACAATACTCTGCACGGCTGCCATTTGTTCTGGGTTTTCTTCCAAGGCTCTGTTGGACATTCTAAAGAAAAATAATACAGATATTAGGGCAGCGATTAGGGCAACTAATGCTGGCTCCAGAAATGGCTATGAACCAATGGTTATATTGATAAAAAAAAGTTGCATTTGAAATTGAACAGTGGCAGCTTTCGTCACACTGTTCAACTCAAGTAAGAACATCAGTTTCTTATTTGGCGGACATGGACAATTTTTTCTTCATGCTGAAGTACCGTGCACCCTCTTGGTAACAGAGGATAGCATGAATGACAACAGGAAAAAACATAAGCTTAGGAAGCTTTAGGAACATTATAGACGTCTATATTGCTTAGTTAATCTCAGTGCAAACATGTATACACCTTAGGCGGGGCGTGGTTGGGGCTTTGCCTTCATTCTCCTTTGGAAAGAGCACCTTTTCCAGCTGGTGTTTGGTTGCCAGGTCCACAGCACGATGCTGCAGTTTCAGGGTATAGCGGCTGATGGTGAACTCAACATCAAACTTCATGTTGGGGATGAGGCTTTGCAAAAGCCTGAAAACAATCAAGGATGGAAATCAATCAAAAATGGGCTTTTGGAGTCTTCCATATTGCAAAGAACTCAAGAACTCAATTGGCAAAATAAAACACAGTCCTTACTTCTTTGAGAATCCCAGTATGATGTTGTCAAGCTGGACTTTGTGAACGTAGCCTGTATACACAGTAAGGGGCTGGGACTTGTCCCCTGACTTGGACACCTTCAGTAAGTCTCCTCTCAGAACCGACGGTCTGTTTTCTGCCACTCCAGGGACCTGAAGGAGGAGTTTACCATATAAAACGAGCCATATTAGGGGTGGCCAAGACATTTATGAATTTACAGTTCAACAAAAGAAGACTGCTTACTTTGAGAATGAGCAGATTTTTGTTGGTTTTATCCAGGGTCATGGTCTGGTTATGTAGGTCATACTTCCTAATGTCAACCTCCAACTGGATCTCTTCCAGATGCAGTAAGAGGTGGAAGCGCTGGCTGTAGTTCTTCATGTTCAAGGCTGAGTTCAGGAGATTCCTGAATTATTCGACAGACAAAACATAAATCTTCAGGATCTTGAAGGCCATGGGAAAGAGAGGTTTAAACAACCCAACCCCGGAAGACAAGAAAAACAAGAACAAGAAATATATGGATTTGAACAGAAACAAAATGTTCATACCATGTGAATTTTATACAAATTAACAGTACATTAATTTTTTTTATTTGGTCTTTCTCAAAATGAATTGTTGTGTGATTTATTTATTGTAACATGGTACAGTTGGCATAAGGCCTCACTCAGCGGATAACATTCCTTTTTTTTTTTTTTTTTTTTCCCCCCAATCGCTGTGTATACGCTCCCATTGAAACCGGGCCCTTCTCCTTTGCTCCCACGTTGTCAGAACAGGGAGTTTGGGAAAGATGGGAAGGCCAATGTCACGAAGTCTGCCTTCCCCATTAGCCAAGCTCATAACCAGAAACAGACACAAGGCTCTCAGCTCCCCAACTACAACCTCAGCCGTAGTAAAGAACAACAATTCGTTCCAAGTTCAAATTCAATTCCTGTTGAAAAAAGGTTTTCCCTCTTCCATTAACAAATGTAAGGATATTGGAACTGTGACTCAACACATAGGATGACACAAAACACAGACAGCAGAGAATTTAGAATTTATAAGAAAATGTGTGTATTATGAAATACTACCACTCTGTTCTAGCCTTTCCCCACATTTTTTGGATACTTTGGATTCTTTTTATAACAGTCAGAGCAACATATTTACATCCTAAACGCTCAATCCAACAGCACACCATTAATAATTAATACATTTGAGACAAGCTGTTCTTGTTGAGACATGAAAAAAAAGCTCAATTACATTTTTGATATATAATGTTTTTGCCAATATTTTAAAGCAATATTTAAATGAGCTCTGATTGGATTACAGTGGAGAAATTAAATTGATATTTTATATATATTAACATTTAGGGCATTTATCAGTAGTTACAGGGACAGTCCCCCTGGAGACACTAAGGGTTAAGTGTCTTGCTCAGGGATACAATGGTAGAAAGTGAGGTTTGAACCTGTGACTTTGTGGTCTTCTGGTTCACAGGAGTTTGAAAATGAAAAATTAAAGTAAGTCTTAGTATGACTTATTTTCAGTGCACCAAACAAAGTTCATATCCAGAGTCCCAGAAACCCCAAGCAAGGATAAGTCAATTTAGCTGAGACCACTGACCTCACAGCTGGCAACCGCTGTTTCGCTGAAGGTGATAAGTGCTCAGAATCCTCCAGTCTTTGCCTCACCAAGTCCTTGAGGCATTGTGGATATTTGTAGTCTTTCAGCTTCACCAGGATCTTTGACTTGTGGCTGACAGAGCTATTGAGGAAGCAAAGATCTTCCCTAAACATTTACAAGGCAGAATTTACTGATCAATTCTCAAACCATAAGGATCTGCACAATGTTCATTAAGAGTACCTCACAGGAGGCTGTCCTTCTTCCACCACTGTGGCCACTGTGGCCAATTTGGTAACCAGCATCTGCTTGTATGGGGCAACGGGCCCCAGTTCCACAGGGAGCGTTATGTTGGCCACAGCTTCCAGCTCCCGAATGATGGAGAAGGGCTTGGAAGAAGCCGCTGCGCCAGAGCAGAACTCAAAGTATAACGAAGCAGGGAAATGCCCATAGTGGTGGAGCTGGTATTGGACTTCGATCATGTAACAGTCACCTATAATAATATAATGAAATATAGGTAGCATTTTAGACAAAGATGATTCAACACTAAGCATGGTGGACCAACTAAGGGGCATAAATACAAAATGCATGCAGCCGCACACTAGCCATAGGATGACTGACAGTTGGATATTTCTGACCAAATCAGTAGCAAATCATTAGTGCCACCATGTAAGGTGTACCCATAATAATGTTCTGTCTAAATCTTTGCTCCACCTCACCTGGACCGAGCAGAAGGGGAGAGGTCCGTGTGACTCGTTTTTCATCCACGAGGTTGAAGCAGCTGAACCTGTGCAGCGCCGTGTAGTACGTGAACATGACGGAGCCCTCGGCGGTGTTCAAGATGCTGAACTTGACCACAAACAGCGTCTTGATGTCCTCGATGACGAACTTCACCTTGCCATTGAATTCCTTCTGGTCGCAGGCAATCTCGATGCCCCCCTTGTTGGAGATCAACTCCTTTCTGCAAATTGAGAAAAAGCAAGGGTTTGTGCATGACGCGATTCAGAATTTAAAACAAATATATATGTATGTATTTTAAGAGATGTCCTCACCTGTTCTTCCTCAGCTTCTGCAGGACATCTCTGGCCAGCTGCTTTTGATTAACCGGATTCATGGCTAGGTCACATGCGGCAGGCTCGCCACCCGCATTCTGCTCGGGGGCGACACGCACACCTGCCCGTTTCGGGGGTGCTCTCCACTGGTCACAGTAGATCGTTCGGACCTTAACGTGAGGAGGAAACGTGCGACGTCCGGGCATCACAGGCTGGCAGACGTAACGCAACCGACGTGTACTGCTGACATTAAACACCTACCTGGGACTTCGCATTTAGAAACACCTTCGCTTTTGTTACGCTGGCTTTGTTGTATTTCTGTAAAGCGAAGAGCACGCTGGCAAAGTTATAACTGGTCCCATTTCTGGAAAAAAATAAAAATAAAAAAAATGTAGCGGTCGTCGGCCAGTTATTGTATGTGGCCCTCCTGACAGCTACTACTGACAGCATATGAATTTGAAAGGTATGAACATTTTAAAGGTACCTCTTAAACTCGTCGACGTAAATTTTGTGAAGTTCTGGTCTGCTCGTGATCGTCTTCCGATCTCCCAGGAATTCGGTGAACTCGCGCCCAGTCTCCAGAAGTGCTCGGAGCGACGGCATTATTAAAGCCCGGAGCAGGAAATGCGCGGACGCTGCCTCATTTAACAAACAACCCGAGCCGAAGGACCGAGCGTTCGGCGCTCGAACTTTTTCCCAAGCGGGGCATCCCCCGCTTCCGAACAGGCACAGTACGACCCTGTCTGGGCACTGTCCTTAAACATTCATTACACCAAATAAACGAAAAGTGAAAAGAAAATGATAAAGATAGCAAATTTATACCAGACACAACTGAGCGCGACGACTTCGTATGAACGGTCAACAATTGCCTTTAAGTTGATAGTTATTTTACACTGACTGAAGTGCTAACGTTTGCAATAAAGAAATGTTAATTTAAGGACGGTCCCTTGAAAATTCACGTCAACCCGCCCGAGAAGCAGAAACGAAACTAACAGCTTCGCTGAATAACCAGAATAACCAGAACTGTAACTATAATACACATAAAATCCCATAATCACTAAAGATGATTAGTTAAAACGTTCAAGTTAGTGCAATGAAGTAGAATAAATATCTAATTTAACAAATGCATTGTTCACTGAACCGCTTCAGTTCGTTCCAAAAAAGATCCATTCGTTCAGGAACGATATGCCGCTATTTGGGCTGGTCCAGATGAGCCAAGATGGCGGACTTTGGGGATCAGCTTACTGATGAGGAGAAGGTAAGGTACTCGTTTGCGTGAATTTAAAACTTCATTTTGGAGTTCAAACGTGCGACTTTCTGCAGTAGGTTTGCTTAAAGATTAATGTTTGGCGATACTATATAGTATAATATACGGCGACAACTACTTAGGCGCTGCCTAGCGTTTAGCATTACATTCATCCGACGTCTACTACAGTGGAAACTCCAACCTCCGGGGCTGAACAGAGTTTTACTTGCAGCATTTATACCCGACACATGCGTTTTATTACTACTAAAATGCCCCCAATCGAGTCTGAAATGTCATAGCCAGCAAGTTTGCAAAGTTAGTGGTCCAACTTGCTTTCTGGACATGAATTCCTTATATCCCAGGGGCGCCCAACCCTGTTCTTGGTGATGGACCATGGTGCGTTTTTTAGGCGCAACGCTGATCTAATCCGTACTTTTCACACTCGAGTACTAGAATTACCAAGTACCAAGTGACAAGGATCTCTCAGTGTTTTCTTTTTTCTTTCCTGTGGCAGTATATTAAAATAGTTCTAGAAATATAACCACTATCTGTTGGTATTGGCCATTGGAACATTTACATCTGGTGTTGGTATAGGTGCATTGCAACGTGCAGGCTGTGCTGATGTAAATGCGCCTGACTTTACATGTCTTGGGCTGTGCCCTTGAATATTTAATGCCCCTGGTGTGCGGAATCTGCTCTCTGGCCCCACATGCTTGTGCTTGTTCAGCCGGGGCCGCCTCAGACACTCCGGTCATGCGGTCACATGCATGTAGAGACCAGCCGTGTTGGTTGGAGGTATTTGGAAAATTCACTCGCGGGAAAGGAGTAGCTAGCTGCATCCATCCCGTGATTTGTTCATTTACCAGCACAATTTAAATGCACTTTGATTTGGCATCGCTGGAAATTTGCACTCTATGTGGTTTTAGTGGGGTTTTTTATTTCCCCCTGATTAAGCAGTTTTATCTAGACTAAAGCAAGGCACCGATATTTCATTTGTTGTTTGTTTACAGGGCTAATGCATATTGTCAGATATTTCTGTCCATTGATTATGTCCGGCCATCATTATCTGGCTCCTTTTCATTCGACTGTCTTCGAAAAAAAAAAAAAAAAAAAAAAAGCTGGAATGGCCACTATCTGAGTTAAAAACCAAGAACGTTTCATATGGTTCTGTATATCCAGTGCCCACACCCTGCAGTTAGTCCAGTGTTGATACTGTCTAGACATATTCATGTTCCCTCTTCATGATTTCAATGCTCTGTGTGTTACTTTTATTATTAAAAAAAAAAGTTGTTACCAATCACCCAGTCAGTGTCCAGTCAGCAGAATGTTTGCCTGGGGACAAGGGGGCAGAGGAACTGTTCATTTCCGAGCCATGAGACAGTATTATAATAGTTTTGCAACTTGTCTCATTGGGTAGGGATCTCTTCATTTGGGGATGTGGGACTTTGCTGTTTTTTTTTTTTTTTTTGCTTTCAAACATGGAAGTGTCTCGCACCGGCACTGAATGCCATTTCCTTCTTCTCGATCATAGTGTAGAGTACAGTTAGACCACTTATTGACCCACGTATTGACCCACTTTTAAACGAAACCTGTATCATAAGCCTTGAAAACCAGGGCAGTCATATCTTAATTTAGTGGGTCAATTTTTCACATCTTTGTGAAACATTGCCATTTTTGGTTTAGGATATGGTCCTTGACCTTGTCTCATTTATTTACATTTACAGCATTTATCAGACGTCCTTATCCAGAGCGACTTACAATCAGTAGTTACAGGACCGTCTCCCTGGAGACACTCAGGGGGGTTTGGACCTGTGACTTCTGGCTCATAGACGAGTGTTTAAGCCACTAGGCTCTTTATCAACAGACTGACCTTTCATTAACTCATTAGAGACTTATTTTAATGTTCCTTGGGTTATATAGTTAATCTCTGTCTTTGTAATTATGATGCTTTGGTCCTCCTGGATTGTTTTATCTAGTGAGGAGAACGGACGGAGAAGTTGTGAACGTGCAGCCTACTCACCTCTGCCGTTTGCCTTTAACACAGGTCCGCATTGCTGCCAACTTCATCATCCATGCCCCTCCTGGGGAATTTAATGAGGTGTTTAATGGTGAGGAACCAGCAAAACACACTGACGTTTCATTTCACCGTGGCTCCGAAGCACCGAAGCAAAATTGGTCCTGACTGGAGTCATTACATAAGAGAGTGATTGTAGCTGTTGGAGAGTTAAAATGATTATTGTTAAAATTGCCTAAATGTGAATAACATCTTACTGATCAACGCGTTTGGTTTCTTGTTTTGTAGACGTGCGTCTACTACTCAACAATGACGGTATTCTCAGGGAGGGCGCGGCACAGTGAGTATATCTTCAGTACATCTTTGTTTCATGCTTTCCTCGGCAACGCGTATAGATTTTCCCCACAGGCTGCAGCTCATGCCCCCGTGAGTCTGAATCGTTAAAAGACCCCGGGGAATGCAACTCCATCGCCTCTTTTATTTTTCCACTGTTGAACTGTTTGTTGTATGATGTGCCTGGTGCTCAGAAGTGCTCAAAAAAAAAAAAAAAAAAAAGGTTCCATGTCGTCCTTTCATTTTAGTGCTTTTGCCCAGTATAACATGGACCAGTTCACCCCTGCCAAACTTGAAGGGTATGAAGACCAGGTAAGCTTTGTTGTGGTGCAGTTGTTTTTTTTTCCCCCTCCCCCCTCCACTGTACTTCACAAGCCCATGCACATTGTTTCTCCTCCTGCACCAAGGTTCTGATCACCGAGCACGGAGACCTGGGCCATGGCAGGTTCTTCGACCCCCGGAACAAGGTGTCATTTAAGTTCGACCACCTACGGAAGGAGGCGAGCGACGTGCAGCACTTTGAAGGGGAGGCGGCCCTCAGGCCCCTGAGGGATGCGTGCGACACCGAGCTGAGGGCTTACGTCAAGGAGCACTACCCCACTGGAGTCTGCACTGTACGGCCCTTCATCAGAATCACGGGAATCAGAATATCTTTATTGTCATTGTAACAAATACCACGAAATTAGGCCAGAGAGGTATCTATGAACATATAATAAGGAGAGTATAAAAGAGGATAACGCTAGTGAATATAGTGATATAATAGTGATATAATACAAATATGATACAAAATATAATATTAACATTTAAGAAATGAGGTAGGTAAACAATCAATCTGCATGCATCCTTATTGCACATGAAATCTTTATAGAAATTGAATCAAATTGGAGGTAGAGATCAAATGTCATTCAGTGCTGTGATGGCAACAGGGTACAAACTGCTGTTTAGACTGTTATCTGTTAGTCCTTGTTTAATGCTCCTGTATCTTTTGGCTGCTGGCAGCAGTCATCATGAGTGAAAGTGAAATATAACAACCGTGGATCTGGTTTTTTAGTAAGTCCCGTTTTTCATGCTCTTTTGCAGGTATATGGGAAAACAATTGATGGCCAGCAGACCATCATTGCCTGCGTCGAAGGCCATCAGTTCCAACCCAAAAATTTCTGGTAATTTCCCGCTCATTCACAGGTCTGTGTTGCTGCACAGATCTGCCCTACTCGAGGTTTTGTGAATGTGGTGTTTGAATGCCCCTCTGTCCTGTGGGCATGCAGGAATGGCCGCTGTCGATCTGAGTGGAAGTTAAGCATCTCCAACTCCACAGTTGAAGTGGTGGGGGTCCTCAAGGTTCAGGTAGGCATTCCTCCTTGCATTCATTCTTATTAAATGGTTCAGGGCCAAGGCTTTTTGTGTTCTGATGCATCCTGTGTTCTTCGAACCGCAGGTGCATTACTACGAGGATGGCAACGTCCAGCTGGTCAGCCACAAGGATGTGCAGGAGTCACTGACTGTTTCTGTGAGTAGTTTTTGTGGCATGTAAAAGAAACCAAGGACTTCTCGTGCTTCTAGCATGCAAATGCTTTAGCTGACAAATGGCCCTGCCTCTTTATAATGGAATCAGGGACGGGAGAAGAGTGACTGCAGCTTTTGAAAGGCATTAACGGGAAGTTTAGCTGGCTGTGCTCTCACATCGGATCATATTTCTGCACGGCACGGGTCTGACTCACTTCCTCCAAGATTTGATTATCAGCTGAAGAGGAAGTGTGTTTACGGCCAAGTGTGCAGAGAGTGTAGAACAGTAACCTGTTAAAAAGTTATTCCGCTCCCCTTTCTTATGACTGCGCTCTTATGTTGTCTTGACAGAAAGACGCACAACTTGCCAAGGACTTTATCAAACTCATTGAAAATGCAGAAAGTGAATACCAGGTACACGACCTTTGCATGTTTTATTTGGTCATTCATGTCACAGGTAATTGTTAATTGTTATACTTATATCGGGAATAATATAATGTAAAAATGTGTATGCATGCAGTCAGAAAATTTGCACTGGTGGCAGACGATGGCCAACACTCTTCTTTACTAATATTCCCCTCTCAGACGGCCATCAGTGAAAACTACCAGACCATGTCAGATACCACATTCAAAGCCTTACGTCGGCAGCTTCCCGTCACGCGCACCAAGATCGACTGGAACAAAATCCTCAGTTACAAAATCGGCAAGGAGATGCAGAATGCCTAGGGTGGTGCGCGTTTAGCTGGAGCCCGCTCGCATTACAGGCACCGCGCCATGCTGCGCAGTGAGGGGACACGCTGACGCCGAAACTGCGGCATGTCCGCATGACGAGTGCAATGTTTATTTCCTTTTATATATAAATATATATAAAGAAAGCCAAGGTTTCAGAATTCAGGTTTCTACCCCACTTGTGTCCGAACTGAAGATGACATCAGTTTAAAAAGGCAAGAAAGTTATAAGAAATGTTTTTCTTTTGCCCACACTGTCTGTATTGTTGTCTCTCGCTCTCAGAGTTAAGATTGGCCTGTTATGTTTTTACCCTCCAACCCTTTTCATTGCTCTATTAAAATGCTGATATGCGTTTAGTCAGCCAATGCCTGCACCGTGCTTATGCATCTTTCCCGTGGTAAAGAGACACACACATATATACACACACACACACCAGTGTTCCACTGTCAGTAGAATGGTGCAATTTTCGTGGTCCATTGTACAGTACAGGCCAAAAGTTTGGAGACACCTTCTCATTCATGAATGGTCATGAAAATAAAGAAAACACATTGAATGAGAAGGTGTGTCCAAACTGTCCTGTGCTGTGTGTCTGATCGTGTCGGGTCCCCATCATACATGATCACATCACGGTCCCCTCCAGTCAGTGGTAAATAAAACGTGCACCATTTAAATCCCTGCCACAGCACCCTCGTTTACTTTTATTGCTGACTTTTTTTTTTTTTAAACAAAGTGTAAGAATAAAACACATTATTCTGAATAAATGATTTGCACCAAATGCCATGCTTTTGTGGTGTTTGAATGATTTGTGCCTTGTATTTGTTGTCAAAGCATAACGCAACTTCACATGTCGGTGAGCATGTTATCTGGACCATGTACCGTTGTTTGTATGTGTTATTCATGTGCATTTACTAGATATTTTAAGTATGATGAAAGCGTGACGATCCGCGGCGAACGTGGCGCGAAAACAGGACCCGCCAGAACAGGAAGTGCCCTGCGGCCGTGGCTCGGCGCGCTGAAAGTGGCGCCGCCGTGCGGCCGGCGGGGGGAAGCGCGGGCGTCAGTCCTCCACTATCCCGGCGGCCTCGTGTTTATTGTCATCCGGCGAAAAATGGCGGACGGCGGCGCCAGCGATCCCCAGCCGCCGGGGCTCACCGAGAAGCTGAAGTCGTGGCTCTCGTGGTCGTGGACCTACGTGTGCGCCGTGTGGTGCGCCATGGTGCTGACCACGGTGTACGTGCTGCGGAGCCCGCTGAGGCTGCAGGAGACGGTGCAGTCAGGTAAACGGCGCGGCGTTAGCCTCCTCACCCCTCCCCGGCTAGCTGCCGACCGGCCGGGCTGCTCGGCGTTGGCCGGTTGACAGTTGTCCCGTATTTATTTGTTTTTTTTTTTTTTTTATTTCGGTGTCCCCTTTGACTCGGTCTGGTAAGCGCGAAGGCGCCCGTTCCGGTCGCGTCGACCGAATTCGGCGGCGCAGGTTCGAGCCCAACCTGTTGCGTTGCCCGCAAGTCCCACACGAACCAGCAAGGCTGAGCAATGAATGAGTTTGCAGAAGGAAAAGCCACTTTTTTTTTTTTTTTTTTTAAGTTCGCCGTCATGTCGGGAGACGTTGCGGGCAGCCTGTACTGGAAGCAGGCGTGTGACTTTCATGTCGATGGCGAAGTAAATGAACACGGTCAAGGTTTTCCCGGTTATTTGGTCAGATCACGAATCCGGTCGCCTCAAAGCTGTACGTTACAAAGCTCGCGTCATCGTCATTTATTTAATTTTTATTTTTTTTACATTTTAACGTTTATGTTTTGTACCGAAAAATGCTTTTCTTTCGCTTTCAGCGACAGTGTTCCTGAACACCCTCACCCCCAAGTTTTACGTGGCACTCACCGGAACCTCTTCTCTCATCTCCGGCCTTATTTTGGTGAGTTGGACAGCTGCTGTGCGTGTTAAGTCTTTTTTTTTATATTCAGGAGCGCCCTGCTCGGATGAACAATTTTCTATTACGCACCTGGACACACGATCAGATTTGTTCCTGCTATTTTATTTCATTTCACTTCACTAATAAATTCAAATTTTACTTGTCACGTATACAGTCATACGCGGTATGATATGCAGTGAAATGCTTTTAATAGGCAATAATCAAATGACATTTCTTAAGTTATTATTTTTTTTTTTTTAAATATGTGTTGTCAAAGTACTGACCATTAAAGTAAGTAAATCTTTTTTTTTCTCTCTCTCTCTCCTTCTCTCACTCGTATTCTCTCCCACCCTCTTGGCACGGGCAGATCTTTGAATGGTGGTACTTCAGGAAGTATGGCACCTCGTTCATTGAGCAGGTTTCTGTGAGCCACTTGCGCCCCCTGTTGGGCGGAGTGGAGAACAGCAGCTCGACTGGCCTCTTCTCTTCGGTCAACGGCGATGCTGAGCCCAGGCCCAACGTTTCAGGTATGGCTCAAGTTAATTTTGCCTGCCGGAATATGAATGTGAGTGGGATGAGTGTCTGAAAATGCAGAACGATATCAAGCCCTTGTTCAGCACTGGGCACTGGTTAAGGAAGCGGCCCCGTAATCAGAAGGTTGCCGGTTTGAATCCTGATCTGCCAAGTTGCCACTGAGGTGCCACTGAGCAAAGCACCGTCCCCCCCACACTGCTGCCCTGGTGCCTGTCATGGCTACCCACTGCTCACTAAGGGTGATGGTTAAAAGTAGAGGACACATTTCACTGTGTGCACCGTGTGCTGTGCTGCTGTGTATCACAATGACAATCACTTCACTGGCACTTGGAAAGAACTGTGTGCAAATGAAGGCTGTCAAAATAAGAGGCTGTACTTTGTTTTGCAGAGTGCAAAGTGTGGAGGAACCCCTTAAATTTATTTAGGGGGGCAGAATACAGCAGGTATGCAGATGCCCTTTGTCTTTATGGCGCTCTCCAAAAGCTGCTTATGCTTGCCTGACTTGAAAACATTGTGCCCTCTGCAGGTACACCTGGGTAACCGGTAAAGAGCCTCTGACGTACTATGACATGAACCTGTCAGCCCAAGATCATCAGACGTTTTTCACCGGTGACACTCAACAACTCAGGGCAGAAGATACCAGTTAGTTATTTCTACTTTTTAAAAACATTTTTTTTCCTGCAAATTTAGTTCACGTAGGACTGTCAGTGTTGAAATTTAATGGAATGGTGATGGGGACCAGGGGTTTGGATTTTTCCTGGTCTGAACCTAGGTACAGTAATTGCTCATGTAGCAGTGTTAGCGGTTTTCTGGTAACTGTGATTATATGCTTACTTTGTTTGTTTGTAACTGTAGTTATGCAGAAAGCCTGGAGGGAGAGGAACCCACAAGCACGGATCCGAGCAGCTCATCAGGCGATCGAGCTCAACCACGAGTTAGTGTCACTTCCTGTTTACTGCCTATTGGTGTGGCACATGTATATGCAGAAATGATGCATCTACCACAGTCATCACTTGTTTTTATCCAGAGTGGAAAGATGTAAGGAATTTCAGTTCTTATGTGACAATACGGTTTCTACATTAGACAAATGCAAGACAGATGTGGCCATGCCCATACCTGTATTCTTCCCATGGGGCTTGTGAGGGATGTCTCTTGTGCAGGCATAAACCTAAAAGGGTCATTTTGTAAAATAAGGCTCCCTCAGGATAAAGGTTTTTTGTACTCCGATTTCACTCCATTAAAATAAAGTTAAATTAAAATAAAATGGCTTTTTTTTTTCCTCCATTATGCTGGTAAATCTGGTGGCTGTAGACGGTTTCTTCTGTGTGATTGACAGGTGTGCAGCAGCCTATGTCCTCCTCGCAGAAGAAGAGGCCACCACAATTGCAGAGGCTGAACGGCTCTTCAAAAAAGCACAGAAATATGGTGAGCGCATACATAACAGCCGTTCAGCAGTTGATAAAATGAGGTCATGGGTGGCTTCAGGATTTAAGTGAACACAACAAGAAGCTCACGGCTGTTGGTATAAATAATGCATATTATGTTTGATCAATAGATGGTAGTTTAGAAAGTGATATACAGTTTTTAATATGCGTAGCACAAAAGGAGGTTTGCTCCGCCCACTTCGCTCAAATTCACAGTATGGTGCTCTGCTTCATGCTCCTCCAGTCAAATTGCTCCATGCCTGCTCCTGTTTAAAACGACTCTCATCTGAAACTGTCACCTCATATCCTAAAGAAAGACTCCCAAGTGAACTGAATGGCAAAGGGCACGCTGGAGGGCTGTTTTGTTTTGTCCAATATAGGCAAATCAGTTCATGTATCCTGTTGTGGGTTTTTCCTCTGATTTGAGTGTGCTCTTGTATCTGGCCCTCATTTAGCCGGCAAAGACACCAACCTGCTGGTGTACATCAAGCGCAGACTGGCCATGTGTGCACGCAAGCTGGGCCGCATCAAAGAGTCTGTGAAGATGATGAGAGACGTAAGTATTCCCCGTCGCTCCAGTAACAATTAAGGTGCGTCTTCGGGCACATCGCTGACGGAACATCAAACGGCAGCTTTTCAAGTGAAAGGTTTCTAGTAAATATTTGCATCAAAGGCTTGAGTCAGTTTACGACATTTGAAAGGAATGAAAACACAACTACTACTTATCTCCCTTATAATTTCTCCCTGCAACAGTTAATGAAAGAATATCCTTTACTGGGAATGTTAAATATCCATGAGAACCTTCTGGAAGCGTTGCTGGAAATCCAGGCTTATGCAGATGTACAGGCAGTCCTGGCCAAATATGATGGTAAGAAATCTCAACCAGCCATATTTTTGGGGGGAGGTTATCACTTTATTCCTAATCTGATGAACTTTCTTTGCTTCCTTGCTTCTGTATCAGATATCAGCTTGCCAAAGTCAGCCACTATATGCTATACGTCAGCACTTCTGAAAGCACGAGCAGTTTCAGACAAGTACGTTCTTCGCCTGGTTGTGTGTTGTGCTGTGGGGTGGTTACCAGAGCGTGTGGCACACCGCCTGTCTTTTACCATGGCAGATTCTCTCCCGAGGCAGCGTCGCGGCGTGGCCTCAGCACAGCAGAGATGAATGCAGTGGAGGCCATTCACAGAGCGGTGGAGTTCAACCCACACGTACCCAAGGTCTGCCTCACATACACACAAATCATATACACAAGTGTGCAACCTTACACGGTCATTAGTGACAATTGAAGTAGTAAACCATTGAATTGGACAATTAGGACGCATTTCCAGCATGACTTTATAGCCACATAATGTTTTGAAAAACCTAGGCCAAAATGCTAGTGTACATTAATATGCTAATATACATTAATATTTAATAGCCAGAGCAGTTGCACTTTCTCTGCAAATAATCACCTTGCTCAAAATCACCCAGAATTCATCTGTACAATTGTCCAGGACTGCTACGCTTAAAAGATTGTAAGCTTGTTTATGGAGATGGAGTTTTTGTAAATATTAAAAAGATTCTGTTAGGTAATTCCAGAGTGGTAATCTTATCAGACGAATACATTACAATTATGTAGACTGAAAAATTTACATTTGAAAGGTTTTGGGTTAAGGTAACTGTTAGGCATGCAGATAATTTCTCCCTCTTGAATTGGAGTGAGCGTGGAGCAATTTGACTGGAATGTGATGAAGTTTTAGTGGAGTGGGTGGAGCCAGCAGCCTCTTGAACAGCAAAAATTGTCACCGCTCCACTTCTCTCAAATGCTGTGGTTAGTGTTTCTATTTTGAATGTCAAAAATATGGTTGACCTCAACGGATTCAAGCCGCATGAGCCCGCACGAGGAAATGTAAATCGCCCGGTGAGCCAGCAGGTGTTGCTCTCGCATCACACTGCAGATCGCTTTCTTTGCTCAGATAGAGACGGCGAGTTCTGATCATTCCGATTCAAGGTCTGTTGTTTGCATCTCTCGAGATATCCTGCTACTTTCTGATAAAGCCATTTGTTGGCACAGGCACGTGTTATGCAAGGCCTCCTTGCTTTCTGACCGGCACATGCTATAGGAGTTTAGGAAGTAAACAGATACATGATCATAATAGTAACCTGAAATTGAATAGTTGATGTGCCAAACACCTTTATGGAACTTTGCTTTCACTGATATACAGTCATATTTACCCTTCCTAACAGTTTCTATAAAACCACTTGTACAGATTACAAATGTTTTACACATAACTGTATTAATCTAAAATTGCACAAAACTTTGTGATTTTGACATTTTTCTGAAGTTATATTGTATGCGAAAGGCTTCTGACTTGTTATGACCAGGTGCATGGCACAAAGGTTTCTGTTGCTCATTGCCTCGACTTGCCTGCCCATTTACACACAAATCTGCTTCTTGAAGATGAGCATCTCTTGTACAATTGATGTGGCAGCTTTTTTCCTTTCTATGCCATTGAAGCTCTTTGATATGGTCTTTTGCGCCGTGGCACAAACAGACACAGCTGCACTTTGAAAAGGAAACACTTGGAAGATCACAGCTGTTTTTGAAGAAAGGCCATTGGCTGTAATGGGAAATCTACCTTTCAGTAACTTTTTTTAATTTAGTTGGTTATTCTTCCCCTTTTTTTGCTTTGAAAACCTACATAGATTGTTTATGAGGATTTAGCATGTTTCTTGTAGTTATACGGTTGAACTGGCAGTACGCTGAGTATAAACACCTAGGAACAGCATTCGTTTAGGATATTAGCCCTTCAGTCGTGCTGACATCCAAACCAGGATGGAGCACCCAGTGGTGGTGGCAGGCCGCTGTCCATGGACTCGCCCTGTGGATGGTTTGTACATGTTGTCAGTGTGCTTTTAATGTGGAGCTACGGCAGCAGCGCTGTCTATGTTGTGCCTACAGAGCAGGCAGATACCGGCTGTTCACTGGACTGTGGTAAGTCCCTTTGCGGTGGTTGGGCTTCCATGCAAGTCTTCAGTTCAATCAACAAGAACACTACCTCCCCACACATGCAAACACACGTATACACACACCTCAGGCACCACTCAGCAACGTTTCTGACCTCCAGACATGAGGCCCGTGATGAAGGGAAAATTTATGGGCATGTTGGAAGATTTGAAGCGAGGTAAGAGTGTTAGAGCGAGAGAAGCCAGGCCATTGGGTGGTAGTAGCCTAGTGGGTAACACACTCACCTATGAACCAGAAAACCCCACTTAGTGCCATTGTGTCCCTGAGCAAGACACTTAACCCTAAGTTGCTCCAGGGGGGGACTGTCCCTGTCAGAACTGATTGTAAATCGCTCTGGATAAGGGCGTCTGATAAATGCTGTAAATGTAAATCGTGGCAGATTCTACTCCGAGCTGGGGAGTTTGGGAAGATTAAGTACCGCTCCGTCTCCAGCACATCATGTGAGCTCACGGCTGGAAACGCTGCACTGCCTCTGCCTGCTGGGCGGACATAATGGGCGGCCTCTGCCTTTTCACACGCCGCTTCCTGTGTTTTGGCTGTAACTTCCTCCAGCCGGCCGTTTCAGCATCAAACAATTCCGGGACTTTAGACAGTGACAAATGATCCCCTTTCTTCTCTATGTGACATCTAAAGCCTGAATCTTACACTTCTGCCCAGCACAGGAAGGAAGGGAGGCATCCCTAATGCCCTGGACCCTGGCACCTGTATCCTGGTCACCATGACTACTGCGGAGGATGAGGGAGGGAGTCAGGAGGTGGGGGCTGTGAGACTGATATAATTGTTTGTCTCCCTCGAGTTAAAGGCCAAAGATAAAAGGCAAATGGAGGCTTAGGAGTCCTGCGTGGCATTGTGGGTGCCAATGAAACCCTATCCCCTCATCAAAGGGGAGACGGGGCGAGGTGCAAGCTGCTCTTTTGCCAGGGGATGCCAGCAGGGACAGCTGCCAGTCTGATGCCGAGCGTAATCACCAGCTCACAGACAGGCATGCTGAAGGAGGGGAGGCGTTGCGGGACATCTGCTCTGCTTCAGGGAGATTCTGTGGAAGCTGCTGTTTTTACAGGCATAGCACGGTTACTTATTATGTCCCCTGCAATGTTCCTCCTCAGTCCACCCTCTCTCTCTCTCTCTTTTTTTTTTTTTTTTTTTCCCCCTAATCATAAACTGGTTTCGTTCTCATGTTCAGCTTCAACGTTCGCTTCAACACCAGAAGGCAAGTAGCCTATAGTCTGTAGTAAACTCACCAATGATCCCAGGTGACAACAAAGTCACAGGTTTGAATCCCCACTGAACCCCATTATGTCCCTCAGACATTTAATCGGTTCTTCCAGGACTGTTTTTATGAATGGGAGCAAGAAAAAAACAATAGGTTTGCATTATTTAAAAATGTTGCTTTACATATTGATGTACTGATTCAGCATTGACAAGTCATAAACACTGTATTGTGATTTTTAGAACCTTTCAAATGCTGCCTTGTGATTTACAAGTTGACCTGGATAAGAACTAAATATATTATTGCTAATAATTCTGAAATTTCAATTGTGGATCAGATGTGCCAAAGAGGGTAAATGGTCTAATATTCAGGTTGAGACTGCTTTATTACCACATGAATACACACATCAAATGCACTCACATCATTTCCTGAGACAAACGATGTTGGGGATCTGGCGTCTGGGTGAGATGGAGTGCCACAGCGTGAATTCCCTACCGGGGGTGGGTCCCAGGGCCTGCGCGACTGAGCCCCTGACTGAAGAGGGATTAGTCAGGATTAGCTGCAGGGTAACCTTCCCAATGTGTCGGTCTGAAACGTTGCGCTGTGAGCTCCGGCCTGCCTGGGATTCCTCCACTACGGCCATGCCGCCCAGGGGGCCGTGGCCCTGACACCACCAACACCAGTGCAAGGTTATAACTCTTGAATAGCACCTCTGCAGAGTGCCTGAGAGGTGAAATGGAGTTTGTGAGTGTGTGTGTGTGCACTACGTCAATTACAAACCGCATGATAGTTCATTCATTTCAGTTCTTTTCTTCTCTCCCTTTTTCTTCTCTACTTTAGTATTTATTAGAAATGAAAAGCCTGATCCTGCCCCCAGAGCACATCCTGAAGCGTGGGGACAGTGAGGCCGTGGCCTACGCCTTCTTCCATCTGCAGCACTGGAAGAGAGCAGAAGGAGCCTTAAACCTGCTGCACTGCACCTGGGAGGGCAGTACGTTACCCAGCCAGTTACTAGCCGCACAGCAGCTCAGTCACCAGAACAAAGCATTTTGGGTTATCCAGATCAGACCACAGATCTTGGGCACTGTTCTACCACATAATTCATAGTGACGTCAAAGGTAGTGTTTGGTCGGTCACTTTGAAAACAAATTACAAACACTTTATGTACACTACCAGTCAAAGGTTTAGAGCACCTACTCTGTGGTGAATATGGAGACTAAGATGGAGCCAGAAAGGGAAGTACAGTCATGGCCAAAAGTTTTGAGAGTGACAAATACTGGGTTTCTCAAAGCTTGCTGCTTCTGTTTTTACTATGGCAATTTGCATATACTCCATAATGCTATTAAGAGTGATCAAATGAATTGCAAAGTCCCCCCCCACCTACAAGGAAACATGTACAGTCATCCATGCGTTGCATAAAAAGAGCTTCACAGGCAAGAATATTGCTGCTACTAAGATTGCACCTAAATCAAGCATTTATCAGATCATCAAAAACGTCAAGGAGAGAGAAGTGTTCTTGTGAAGAACGTCCAGCAAGCACCAGGACCGTCTCCTAAAGAAGGTTCAGCTGCAGGATCGGGGTGCCACCAGTGCAGAGCTCGCTCAGAAATGGCAGTAGGCAGGTCTGAGAGCATCTGCACACACAGTGAGGTGAAGACTTTTGGAGAATGGCCTGGTGTCAAGAAAGACCCCACTTCTCTCCAAGAAAAACATCAAGGACAGACTTATATTCTGCAGGAAGTACAGGGATTGGACTGCTGAGGACTGGGGTAAAGTCATTTTCTCTGATGAAGCTCCTTTCTGATTGTTTGGGGCATCTGGTAAAATTATTGTCCGGCCACAAGCCCAAATTGACTTGGGGAACAAAAGATTGAAATTTTGGGTCAATAGCCAGGAAACTCCCGGACCGTAATCCAATTAAGAATTTGTGGTCAATCCTCAAGAGGCGGGTGGACAAACAAAACCCCACAAATTCTCACAAACACCAAGCAATGATTATGAAACTTGTCAATTTTTTGTAATTATACTTCAATTCACCACAGAAACAACTGACTAAAAGATCTAAAAAAAAAAAAAAAAAAAAACAGTATTTGTGTCATTCTCAAAACTTTTGGCCACGACTGTATGTTTGATAAATCCTGCATTGTTTGCCATCATCAAAAGCTGCTTCATGAGTTGTTAACATGAGAAAATGATAGGTGTTTGAGGGAAGAGAAGAGTGTGAAATGTTGAAATCACAGCAAAAGCTGCCTGCATTGTAGAGACTCAAATGTTTATTACATAACCTCTTGTGTGATTTCACATTCCTGCATCTTCAGTTTGGTTCTATAATGTTAAAATTGCATGACTCGTAAACCAGTAGGTGCATCCAAGCTTTTGATTATTAATTTTATTTAAACTGATATAAAACAAAAAATCCTTACATGCCAAACACAATATAGAAGACCAGATATACTACATGAGATACGAACATCCTTTTCAATTTATAAATTTACAATTGATATTATTAATGATGTGTAATTTGTGGGAATGCGGGATATGCAGCTCACAATTTTTTTTTTTTTTTTTTCTTCCAGCCTTCCGGATTATTCCATACCCTCTGGAGAAGGGTCACCTTTTTTATCCATACCCCGGCTGCACAGAGACAGCAGATCGTGAGCTGCTGCCCTGTAAGTAAAGCCCAGTGGATGTGTACACACTAACACATGCACACACACTCAAAAAAAAAAAAATCCCTAGCATGTTCTATTCCTGACAGGTTAGCCCTTATCAGGACTCTTAGTTTTGTAACTCTATAGAAAATCTATAGAAACCAAATGAGAATTGCTGGTGTCTTCCTCTTGTAAGTTGCTTTGGATAAAAGCGTCTGCCAAGTAAAGTGTACACAACTCTAGATGTATACCTTCTTCTGTACATATACATTTTTATTTTATTTATTTATTTATTTATGTGTTTCGTTTGTTACTTCTGTCTTTTTTTTTTTTTTTCCCCCTAGCCTTCCATGAAGTGTCTGTGTATCCAAAGAAGGAGCTGCCCTTTTTCATCCTCTTCACAGCAGGCCTCTGCTCCTTCACTGCCATGCTGGCCATGCTCACACATCAGTTCCCCGATCTCATGGGCGTCTTTGCCAAAGCCGTGAGTTTTCCTCAGTATTGCATTTTTTATTTTTTAAAAAATTGAATAATTCAGTATCAGTATTTTTAAAATCTGAACTTATGACTTATGGTCTGGTTTCCGTGGTTCTGTAATAGATGGGGAGTTTTTGCTAATGTCACCTTTTAACATGTCTTCTGAATGTATAGAAACATATAAATAGAGAGAAACCCACATGCATTTGGGTCCATCTTCTCCATATTAAACAATTGATCGTATATTGTGGGTTGTTCATGGAATTGCTATAGAGGCCTTAGTTTTGCATTCTACGTTTTTTGGAACAGTGACACCCTTGAGTCGAACACACCAAAACTGCCCAGAGGGCCCGAGAACTGCATTTGGAAAGTTCGTAAACCCAGCGGCAGACGGATACCAGTGTAATGGGATAATGTTAGCAGCTCATCATGGTGGTTTAGATTACAAGTGAGGAGCGACAGTAGTTGTATGTGTGAGTTCATTGAGTTTTCCCTGCTTAACAGAACTGTTTATTCCCCTGTTGCTTTTATTAGCTGCCTCTTTACGAGGGTGTCAGCGGCAGCGTAAATAAAGCAGTGTGCACGCGGTCACCGTGTCCAGAGAGGCTCTGGTCACGAAGCTCATTTGCCCACAGAGATAGAGATGAGCTTTGAGGGAGGCTGATTAGTCTTTGAAGGGAACAGAAACTGATATCTAAAATTTTTTTTATTATTTTTTATTTATCTTAGACCATCATTCTGTTAGACTGTCTCAATTTTTTTACCCTCCTGGCTACGTGCTTGAGTTGACTGCAAAAAGAATGGAAAGATGCTTTTTTTTTTTCCTGGTTAACGTTGGTCTATAGTTTAATATGTTTTCCAGTAGATCTTAAGTGTAGAGAATACACTTTATTCCTAGAAAGCGCAAGCAGTGTATAATGCTCTACACTGACAGTATTAACATTCCAATTAGAAGTGACCTGAATTTGACCTGATTCTTTAATTCCACCCAGCCAATAATCACACCGCCACCGAAAAAAATTCTTGAGACTAAATTCCGAATTGATGCATGCATTTGTTGATGCTGTACTATGGACTAAATGGGGCAAGTGTTGCAGTTGACATCTAAACAAGCTTTTGAAATGATCTTTGGTTGATTTCCTCAAAATAAATGAAGAGTTTGGGTACATTTACAGCATTTATCAGACATTAGACATTACTAATTAGCTAAAAGATAACCGTTTCCATCATAGCAGATCAGGTGCAGAAGGCATCCTGAAATGTAGTGTAAGAAAGCAGCTGTTATTTTAATATTAAGCTCGCTGTTCTACCTTTGACATGAACTTCCTCCTCTGAGAACAGTACCACCCAACTTGCACTTGAAAGGCAGTCATTTCACAGCCCAGCAGATTTCATGCCAGTTCCTGTTCTCTCACTGTAGCCTTTCCGTCCTGTGCGTGGTCCTCAGATCCAAATGTTCTGAAATAAAACAAGTGAAACGAGGACACAGGCTTCCGTTCTATCTCTTAATCTGCCTCATTAGTCATTTTACTACAGATATTTACTTAACCATTATCTCGGACTGCATCTGCTCCGGAATGGATGATGCTTGTTGCGCCTCTTGGAGTTCCAACTCTTCTACTACGATCCACTCCCATCTACTGTCATAAACATCTGTTGGACTGTGAAATGTATTGCTTCATAAACACATTAAAGTTTTGTTTATGGTGTATTTGAAGGATGGGAGTTTAAACATTTCTCCGATTGCGTTGCAGCACGGCAAATTGAAGTAACCGTGCTGGTTGGCAGCCAAAGCTGTGAGTCGCTCACTCTTGCGTATTTGTTTTTTGGGAAGACTGCTCTCAGAAGGCCTCTGACTTCGTGGACGCCGTGATACGAGTTGGAGGTGTTTCAAGTGCACCGCAGCTTAGCGTTCCTATTCACGGGAGCTATTCTTTATGAAAACTTTTTTGCAACCTTTCCTTTTCCAAAATGGCCATGCTGCTGCTGGGTTTTTTTTTTTTGCATTTTGCACCTTCATCAAAGGTCAATAGATTTAGTGTACTAATGTACAGATTTGCAGAACAGATCCTTCCTTCATCATTGATAAGAGGCGGTTAAAACTCATCTGGAATGAGGGCGTTGGCTGCTTGAGGGCTGTCCCATTGGTACGTCAACTTTGAAATATCATTACATTTTTGTCTTCTGGCTGTCAGAAGTCATTGCATTCTAGGAAAATGGGTTGAGATGATACAAATACAGCTAACTACCAATCATCCCTTTCTTCTTGTGGTGTGTTGGTTTCTATAAATTCTGGTGACATGTCACATTAGAAGACATTCCCCATGCAAACACTCCCGCTTATTCTACACATCTTCACTGCATTTCTTTCGGCTCAATGGATCATTTTAAAGGATTCACATTGTAATTGCAATAATCTCTGCTACTTCATTTTAGCTAAAGGCTCCAGTCATTCAGGTAGGGATTCAATTAGGAGCATTTCTATTGGACAGACGTAAGTTCAAATTCAAGCTTAAAATAACTGCCTAAATATTTTTGTTATACTAAGTACAGCAGTACAGTTTTAAAGACTGGGCTGCTTCAGCTGAAGCTTACAGCTTCTAACAGATATGTGCAGTGGGCGTTGGTGTTTGGGCAGTGTGAAGCATTCTCTTGTGCTTTACGTGTCTGTTATGTCATTGTAAAGCTGAATATACGGTCTGAAATGTAACAGAAATGTCTGTTCTCCCCACAGTTCTTCAGCACTCTCTTTGCACCCCTGGGATTCTTTGCAGAGAAGATTAATGGGTTCATGCCAACAAGAATCTGACCATCATTCTGCGGACTGCGTACAGCCTCATAGCACATGGACACGCCCGTTACTGACTTACTCAACACGCAGGCAGCCGTGCTCGAATGCCCAGCTTCCTACCACCATTACGAATAAATATTTTGACTTCTGTCTTCTGTTTGGCGTAAAGCTGTATCTGCCATTCATTCTTGTGTTTGCCAAGGTCCAGTCTATGTGAATTAAGTTGCCGCCCTTATTTAAAAAAAAAAAAAAAACCCATCTATTGTGTTTTACTAGACCAACATTGCCACCGGTCGCAGGTTATAGAATTACAAAGTGACGTGTTCTCTCTCTCTTCTGTATGACACCCCGTAAGTGAACAAAAACCCAAACAGACAGCGCAGACCCACGTCCAAACACTGCACATACAGCCACAACACTTCACTGTATACCTGTGTGGCAGCATTTTGGGGGCAGGAACAGGTGAAAGGTCAACGGTTTCAGCAGCAGCTTCAAAAACGGCGTTCTTGAACGCTGCTAAAAACAGGCCGGTGATTTACTGGCCGACTGTGTCTGGAGTGTACACAATCCCCGTCTTCTGCCAGTTGTTGCCACGGCATGACGCCGCCACACTATATCACTGCGGCAACCCGCATAACCCGGCCACAGCGTATAAATGAAAATGGGATTATCACTGGTCACGGCATGAGGGTCTTTTGAGCTCATGTTGTGTGGGGGCAACGTGTTGGGAACGTTTTTTTGTTTTTTAAAAAGCCCAATCTGCGGAAATCCCACAGGTGTCTTAGGTGTTGGAATATTCCACTGATATTCCTGCAGTAAAACGGTTTCACTGAAGTCAAACCAGTTGGGCTTGTGATCTGCATAACTAGAAATGTGCCAAACAGATTGCTTTTTTGCATAAAAAAAATCTTTTTATGTAGTTTTGCCACATTTTTATTTTTAATGGCATAAATGCTGAAGGTGGAAGTCAACATATTTATGTTTATGGATATTTCATAGAACTGGGATAAAACAGTGATGCACCCTGCAGAACTGTATTTCATTCTGCATATATATGGTCTAAATTGCATTTTTTAAAATTAATTAATTTAAGGAAATAAAGTGTCGAGTTGTGAGAATTTTACATTCTGTTACCGTGAATATGTGGTACAATTATATAGAATACTTTGACACATGTTCTTCAAAATGATTTATGGTAGGTCAACTACACAAAATACTTCATTGAGTGCCAGATTGATCAGATGATTTTGGCTGTCAAGATCATCTGAACAAGTTCAACTTTATTTGTCAGTGTCCTGATATGGACCTGGCCATTAAGTGCAGTCCAAACGTCCAAAACCTGCTTTTATTTGCATTTTGAGGGCTTACGCCTTCAAGATGAAAATGCTAAAATGATTCCACTTTTGTCTTTTGGGAGCACAACATCCCCATGGCATGATGTCATCACCTCTGTTCCTTTGGTCATTGTGGTCACCTTGAAGGTGCCGATGTGGTGGTGGTTCTTTCTTGGACAGGAAGTATCTTGACCAATGGTAATGATTTGACTCTGGACCAAAATATCAATTATGTTACATTTATCAGGTGATCAGAGTCCCCCTGCATTAAGTGTCTTGCTCAGGGACACAGGTGGGGATTGAACATGGATCTTCTGGTTCATAGGTGGCTCTGTTATCCACTAGGCTACTACCACTAATCAGCAGCTTCTGATCTGATGATCTTGGAATCTGGCTCCAAGAGATAGTCCATTCTATACACTAAAGTATTTGTCTTGTCATTCAAGCAAAATATTCTGCAATTATCCCTTGTTAGAATAATGTTCCATTATTAGTTTTGCTCATATGGCTTGTAATAAACTGTGTATAGGCAGCAGTTAGAAGACTGACACCCACGCCAGCTCCTTAAAAGCCTGTAATGGTTGATTTATGAACACTCACATGACCTAATGCTGAGAGCCCTTAACAGACCCCAGGGTATATATTCAAATCTTAATGTATCATTTGTTTATATATGGATTTTTATTTTTCCCATGAGCTGAAATTTAATGTTTAGACCATATTTATGCAGAAACATGGTCCTTAAATACCTGGTTTTCATCGTATTCAGTCGCAATGTTTGCATAACATCTTACAATAAAAGGGATTATTAAAGCTGTTTGTTTTAAATGTTCTTTGCTTTTTTCCTCAGACCACTCGCTCACTATATATGTACTGTGTTCTGTACTCTTATTAAGGTCCGATTAGTGTCCAATTTTGGCCGTCGCCCTGTCCCCTTCTTTTCAGTGCGTTGATTCTAGTGCGCTGAAGGTTGTTGCTCTGCACTATTTACACTTCAGCTTCCAAGAGAGACCAAGAGCTTTATGAACTTGGGCTGACTGCTGATTTGGTTTTAAGGTCGTGAATGAGATCATATAAATGCCAGTGCGTCGTGACCGTTTTAAATTGGTCTAACCCTTTTTAAAGTAGCTCGCATGGTTGATGTGCTACTTGCGAGATCTCACGAGGGACGGTTTATTCATCCATTTACAAACACAGACGTCTTGCAGCCTTCTCAGATGAACCCTGAATCTTGGCCTGTCGCAAACACCAGAGACCACGCCATGTGGACAGTAGCTTAATTAAAACCAATCAGTATCTTTTCAATTAGATTTAGCATCTTCTGAAGAGCTGACCACAGGTGGTGAGGGTGGGCAACCTCAGAGACCCATGAGGAAACTGAAGATTTTCTAGTCAGGGAGAACCAAAGAGATGAATTCTGACCTGGCCAAATGCTTTCAGTTGTTAAGGACACCAAGCAGCAACATCAATCCTGAGGGAAAGCAGGCAAAATAACCAAGGGCATCACAACCGCCCCGAACACAAACTCTTCTTTCGTGACTATCCTGGTAGCACTGGATCGTGGCAGAACCATCAGGCTAAAGTAGAACTTTTACTTGCCAGCAATGGGGACAAACACAATCATCTAAAACCATCTTTATTTAGAAAATAAATCATAACGGTGGTAGTAGCCTAGTGGGTAACACACTCACCTATGAACCAGAAGACCCAGGTTCAAATCCCACATACTACCCGCAAGACATTTAACCCTAAGTTGCTTCAGGGGGGGACTGTCCCTGTAACTACTGACTATAAGTCCCTCTGGATAATTTTGGGCAGTAGTGGCCTAGCGGTTGGCCTAGCCCCGTAATCAGGAGGTTGCCGTAATCACTGAGGTGCCACTGAGCAAAGCACCGCAGAGGACAAATTTCACTGTGTGCACCGTGTGCTGTGCTGCTGTGTATCACATGTGACAATCACTTAACTTTACACTTTACTTAAGGGTGTCTGATAAATGCTGTAAATGTAAAAGTCAAGGGTTGTTTTGGGCAGGAGGCAGCATACCTTTAAATGTGACATCTACAGAAGAAAGCTCGCTCCAGAATGCAATTCCTGCATGCGCCCCAATACATGTAAAGCCAAGGTGCTGATAGAATAAGACACAGTTAAGCATGGGGTGTTTTTACGAGAAGACAAAGGGAAATTACATCACATTGGAGAGTCAGAAAAATGCGCTTTTGGATGTGAGAAACAATGCATTCCTTGGTTTGAGTCCAGTGTCATTCTTCAGCCCGAGGTGCCAGACATAGCATTATTTCACAGCTGACATTACACAAAAAGTCTTTTTCAGCGATCTATCACTTCCACTGGCAACTCACCAGAACATACTGCCAACCCCCATCTGCCAGAGGAAAGGCTGGCGATGATTAATGACGCGTCCAATATGGACTTGGGAATTTTCGTTTGCACGAGCTTGTCATGCTCTTCCAGTGTCTCATCTGTCTGAAAACTATTTTAGAATGGCCATGTTGTCACACCAAGGTACCCATTCCGTATCAAAATGAATGGCAGAAAATGCCAGTCATGGCAGCCTGGCTATTTATACAGCCTGGTCTCTGTAAGCACTGATATGACATTCAGATGTACTGTTCAGATGAGGACATGGCTGGCATTGCCATCCTATAAAAAGATATGGAGACTGGTAATATTTCATTCCTTAATCATTTTTTTTTACAGGAACAGCCTATAGCTCCTTCACGAAGGAACATTTGTACTAATGTGCTACTTTTCTTGTTTTTATTTTAGACCTAGTGCACCATACATTATATCCACCGCTGAACCTCGTAAAAATGACACTGTTCCTGTACTCACTACGGCCAAAATAAAGATGTCCCAGAAAAGGAAAAGAAAGGGAGAACTTCACATGAACTGTGCTGTGGCTCATACAAACACTACGGCCTTCAATGATTTACATTGCTCTTAAAAGCTAAAAAATATGATTATAACCACTCCGTGGTATATGGCTTAAATACTTTACATTTTATTAATATTACATTTTGTAGTAGGGAAAAGTACCACAATGTTATTAGCATTACGTTGAGGTGTTAAGCAGGGTTTTTATTTTTGTCTCATAGAGAGTATCTCAATTATGCATATCAATATGCAGATGAATACATCACACACATCGTTTTCTCCTTTCCATATTATAAAAATGTAATAAGAACATATGGCATATCCATACTACTTACAGAAAGCAACACAGATGTTTCGAGTAGAATGTCAATAATAAATCCTCTTCCATAAATATCTTTACAAATCAAGAACTTAGCACATTTCACTGGGTTTAATTGCCGTTAGGTGCTCATTAATAGACAGTGTGCTGTATATAATAGAGAGAGTGGAGAAATGCTCAAAATACCTGCTTAAGTCTCTGCTGTTTCAGTTTGTGCTTGTTTAATGTTGACATTTTAACGTTCAAAAGCTGGCGGCCATTTAGAAATGTTCTAATTTTTTATGGTAACAAAAAGACATCTGATGGGTCAAAACAAAACTGGGAAATTTCTGTTAGAGAGGAACTTTATCAGCAACGGTTAGTCTGGAGTTCCAGTGGAATGCTGTGTTTGTTAACCCAAGTCTTCATTCATTATTAGAAAACCATCCTCAATGATCTTTGTAGAGCTGAAAACAGTTGCACTGATTTAAAAAGCAATAAAATCAGCTGAATTCACACAAGTACAGTATATAGTGCAGATGTGGGTTCACATTATTTCATTATTTCAAACTCTGTCAACGATCAAACCCTTTTCAAGGAAATACAAGGAAATTTCTAAAGGACACTAAACCTTTGATACATGTCAAATAAAAGTCATTGTGTCTCGGGCACTCTTATTTCTTTTTGTAGAAGGGGCTTGTAGTCACACTCCAAGCCTCTGAGTTAGACTCATATTATCAGTCAAGAGTCACAATGGCACACACCAGTTGTGCACTGTTCTTCCACACTCAGTAAAAGGTTCTCATGTTCACATAACTCTCCAGGCGTCATCTTTAATGTAAAGGATTCTGTGAGAGGTGCCTTCATTCAGTGCTTTGACTGAAGGAGTTCAACGAAAACCATAGTTGTGCCAATGCAGGCACTGGCTGTAGTCCAAGGGTTAATGGGAGGAACTACATATCCCACAATGCAGCATCCCAATTCGACATCCCAAGGCAAGACGAAATCAAGGATTCTGTTAGCAGCAAACGGTCATGTCAAGTCCAGCCAATCCGGTCGCTTGTGAGGTTTGCAGGTGTGGACGTCCACAGTCTCTTCACAGTCCTTGCACTCGACAGCACAGCACCATTTGAACTTGCATTCACACTTGGTGACCCGCTTGACTCGCATGGTGTCGTAACCTCGCCCACAACACATCACCTCACATCCGTCCATGCCTCTGGAGGACTTGTTGCACACTCGTCCCGCTGTCCCCAGAGAACCTACAACAAAGAGGGGTGAACTGGTTTCTGAAGCTTTTTTTGCAATTCCAGCAGGACCTATGAAGATTCAACAGGTCACCTGGATAGATATGATTCATCATCTACGCCACATACCTACATTATAGATTAATAAAGCAGATACATGATCTCAACCCACCGGCTGTTCTGTCCATGTGGCAGTAATCTGGGGAATGTTCCACATACACCAAATCGTTCTTAGGGTTTCCTTTCAAGTCCTTGTCAACCACCGTGAAGCCCGTGCCATCCTGGTTCATAGTGACCTCCACCGCAGTGTTGTATTTCTTCCTCAGGTAGTCCCCGGTCCGTCGGAAATCGGACATTGCCAGCCAACACGTCCTTAAGGCGCAGGATCCACTCACCCCGTGGCATTTGCACTCCAGCTTCATGAAACGTTTCACTGCCTGGAACAGAGATGTTGGTGAAAAAAGGTCATGGTACCCTGCACCACCCAACCCAGTGCCCCAGTACGGCGAAGTTGGGGCCCTGTCTCACCATTCTGCCACACCGGTTGTTGTGCAGGTTCATCAGCGCCCGAGCATCTTTGACCATCCTCTCCCTGGCGTCCACAAATTCCTTGGCGAATTTGATGCCGTAATTGATGTTGTCGCTGCAGCCTCCCCAGTCGAAGTCGCCGGTGCCATCGCTGGCGCGGCCCCTCTTGTGGGAGTCGCAGTTGCATATCCTCAGCTCCCCCTGGCTGCAGGACCTTGTTATGGCGTAGACCACTCCGGCTGAGGAGATGGCGTAGACAAAGGCCGCCTCGCGGCTGCCTGCATTTCACGCGTCGACATGACAGTTATTCACTTTCCAGCGTTCACAATACACATTCAATTTAATGAGTTGATAATTCATCACAATAATCCTGTTTGTGCCTTAATCTTCACGTTTCATTAGGCAGGTCATGCATACCTCTCGTACTTCATGCATTCGGGTTTTTAAATAGTACCTATTTTACCAGTGCATATTTGATCAGCTACATTGATCGGTTTTCACAAGGCATGCTGACGTACACAGGCCTGATACGCGCATTTAGCTAGTTCCCCTCTCATTCCAATAGTTTGAAAGCACATTTAATGTTATGAGTGAAAATATCAGCGAGCCTCTCACTTTATCTCTCCTTCAGCGCTTTATCTGCACATATGGTAGCCCTCTCGGTCATGTCACGGATATGTTTTCACTCGAGCCAAAAAAAGAGAAGATATCGAAGGTTATTAGGCCTGGCCCCTGTTTTCATTCCCTCCGTCCGCGCCAGGGTGATATGTCAGGGTGCGGGGCTTTTGTCAGTCAGCCAGAGTCATCTTCCCAAATATTTACATCTCCTATTACTGTTTATACATCGGCCATGTAGATCCCTCTATCCGCTACTCGTATTTGGAGAACATCGACTCTCTCAGAGTTCCCCCTTTTTCCTGGAACGTTCACTCGAGGCTCTCATCTGTTCCTTTCGTTTTTGACACCTTTCCTTAATAGTACTGCCTCCATATCTACAGCATTTGGGATTTTTTTATTCATTCTAAGCGCAATGAAACGGAATGCTTACTGCGTAGCATGACACGACCAAACACCGTATGGTCTCGGTCCATCGTGCTGCAGTTCCACCGGTGGTGCCGGAACTGGTGCTGGCACTCGCGGATCCATTCCTTGGCGCCCTCGCCCACGGACTGCATGAGGTCAGGATGCCGCTGGCACAGCTGCCGCTGCTTGTTCACCAGGCCTGGAATGTTGTCACATATCACCCGTGTTCCCAGCGCACCGATGTACCTGCCGAGGGGCCACGCCCAAATTAGTCTCACTCGCGCTCACGTTAGTCGCCAGCGGCTCTGCATGCAGCGTGCCTGGTGACCTCTGAACCAGCTGCACCGCAGTAGGCGCGGCGTGGCCTTGTCTCCGGCCGGATATCATTATCCGCTAAGTTGTAGCCCCAGACACAAAGGGGGAAGACTCGTTTCCACTCCCGTTATGGCCGCCCCTGTCCCATTCCCTCTGTATCTTCCCAGTAGGAGGAGGGGGGGGTTGTGTTTATTCTCCACACGGACACCGGCTGCGCCAGAGGACCCATCGGTTTTCAGCCTGTTTCAGCACGGTTGGGAAAGAGCACCGGTCATGCGCCAAAAATACTCGGAGTAAATGATTACGGCGATGACAACAATAATCCCCGCAGCTGTATAAATTACGATTATGGGGGTATTTATCATCCTTATTCAGGCAATTTATAACCCTCAGCTCGGGCTTTTGGAGGCTCGAGACCCACTTGGGCCATTATGTATCACCTTGTGTGGGTGCAAAGGAGCGATGTAGTTATTTCAACAGTTGCTATGCGCAACATATCTTCCATTCATAAATTTGCGCTCATTCTGAGGGCTTCGTGACTCGGCTGAGCAGCGCGACGTGTGATAAATGAATTGGACACACAGGGATATTATTATCATAGCTGCACAGACCCATGCAGTGGTCAGTGTTTATGTTCCGCGGGAGCCGATCGTGGATTTCTGGCTGGGACAGTGCCAGGCACCCTGTGTGTTAGCACTGCACGCTGAAGGGGAAACGTGGACTAATGTGAAGCCATGCTCCTCATGACAGCACATTTATTTTCGCTCGCTTTACTTTTTCTGCTTATGATAAGTCAAGGAAAACTGGCAGAGTGATAAAACTGTAATGGAACTCTCAACTATGTATACTGCATTTTATAAATGTAGAATAGCATATATGTGTAATACATAACAAAGACATCGCATGTATATTATTATACTATAACACTATTTATAAAGTATTCATACGGACACAGTAATGACCTAAAAATTCTAAATTAGGAGAAAAGCCACCTTTCCAATTTAAACTGGTAAAGCCATTGTTCAAGTTCCCATTTTTTTTACTGCATTACAGCTCAGCTGAAACACAATAGTATTCCAGGCTGGTAGGAAAACCGTGAAATATTCTCGCAGATGTTGCACTTTACCCAGGAGAAGATAGCATGGACCACATCCGAACGCTTTGCTGCCCGACCTGTCGGATCTGGCTAGACTCTTGGAGATCTGGATGCTTCACTCTGCATTCATCTTAATGAGCAAAACACTTTGGCCCAGAGCTGTAATTCATATACAGTGATCCGGTGGGCATTGGTGTTGGAGATGTCAATCCATCAAAGCCATCTCTAGCTGGTGCACACTATAAAATAAGCTAAATCTATCTATCTATCTATCTATCTATCTATCTATCTATCTATCTATCTATCTATCTATCTATCTATACACACACACACATATATATGGGTGGTAGTAGCCTAGTGGGTAACACACTCGCCTATGAACCAGAAGACCCAGGTTCAAACCCCACTTACTACCATTGTGTCCCTGAGCAAGACACTATTAACCCACACTTCAATGCTCCAGGGGGGGACTGTCCCTGTACCTACACACACTTCAATAACAGACATTATGATTTAAAACTATGTGTCATCACGTTTGACCAGACTTGATAAGCGTAAATGGATGCATCACAGTGAGCTGAGGTAATAGCTGATTTACGAGGTTCGATAACCTGCTTACCACCAGGAGGAATCCGCTCTCGGTGTGACCAGCAGCAGGGTTAGAATGACCGGCAAATATATCCTGGAGGCGGCGGCAGGTGCCGAACATCTCCTGCAGGTTGGAGGGGATTCCATGCCTGCTCCCGCTGTTCCAGCTCGTCTCGCCCTCCCGGGAAAAGCAAAGTATCCGTAAACTGACGTTCCCCTCGAAAATAGTTTTAGTGGCGACGCGTCACAGCGGAAATCCACAGTGGGCTCATTTTTTTTTACCCTCCGGACATCATGCGTGATAAAAGTCTTCCCAGAACGATTGCCTCTCCGAACGCAAATTCTCTCTCTCTCTGTGTGTGTGAGTGTCTCTCTACCACGTATCCCTTCCCTTCGGACTGGCGCACGGCGAGGTGCGGCACGTCACGGTAAAAGCGCGGAGGAGGTGGGGAGGCTCGTCTTTAATATTCATCCCCCCGCCGGGCGCCCATTGGACTGTCGCGTTTCGGAGACGCGCCCTGTCACCCTTGTCGTGTGACAAAATCTTCTAGCTCCTTTCCAAAATCCGCCGGTCGCCGTCCTCCACCGGACGGCCGCTTTGAAGCCAGAAAAGGGAACAACAATCGGGGACAGGATTACGCCGCCCCTATTTTTAGAGCAATGAATCCATTCAGTGTGAATATGGTGACCATAACTCATTTATTCTGGGAGGTGACATTGCCATTCGGCGCGAGCTCGCCGCTTATTACAAAGTAAGTGACAGCACCCGGGGACAACGAGGCCACAAAACAAGACGCGATCGTCTCAAGGAACCGAGTCCCAGCATGCTGAGGTCCAGAGAGCCATCGATTGTTATGACGGTACCGACGTTCATACGGCTGCACTCGAGGAATTTGTCCATTTTTGTGAGCCAGTGGCCTGAAATAAGAGCTACCCTGTAGGTTCCACATTGAACTATTTATCCATATTAGTAGTGGAAGTTTGACAGCAACAAAGTTTTAAATATATATATAAAAAAAAAAAAGTTGTGAAAAGTTCATTTATTTTAAATATATAGCACCATGTGGTTGAGAGCAATAGAAACATGGTTACCCGACAAAAATACATACACAAAGACAGGTACATGTAAATACCACAATGTGTGAAAATGATTCAAGATAAAATGCAGCTATTCTTGCAGGGTAGGAGACAATCTGTCCACTGGGGTTTGAGGCAGATGTTTTGGGGGGATGGCCGTGGCACCCGGACACTAGTGCTCATCCTCTGCACGACCTGCTCTCTCTTCGCTCTCGGCTCGGCCGTAGACTTTACGGCGATGCGCGTAGCAGACCGCCCTACAGGACGCTCGGGCCCCGCGGTCACGTCTCCAAACAGGTGATCGGCTGACAAGCTATGGAAACTTCCAGCTGTGGACTGTGAAGCCGTCACTGGCCTCCTATTCTAGGCCAACGTGGCTGGGACTAATTTCAGAACAAGTGACAGAGGCTGGAACAAAGATGGAGAACCGTCTGTTATGTCACAGTCGGGGAACCTTGAGAACCACGGGGTTCTTCAGGGCATCATAGGAATAAACATCCAGCTCTTAAAGGCAATCTCTGTTATTAAGTTATACTATTATGCAAAAGATGCAATAATTAGCAAATAATTATCAAACTGGAATGGTTTATGTTACATAATAAGGCCACAGTAGATTGGATTGGATGCGAAATCAAAGTTTTACTGTACATCTGGACTGACGTCATATATTCATGGAGGTCGGAAGACGAATTCCAGGCACTGCCGGTTTCACGCAGAAGCCCTGATTTGGTCTTCCGCTTAGCGACCATCACAGAGGAAGCGTCCTGACCTCCATCCCCGGCGCCCTCCTGGGCGGCTTTGCTGGAGGCCAGGCATGTTGCCCGTCGCTGCCCGGCCTCTGTGATTGCGAGCTGGAATGTTAATGAGGCGAGTCGGGCAGAGGAGACGACCCAGGCCCACAGAGGAGCACATTTGCTGACAAATCATCCGCTCAGTGCGTATGGCAACTCTCGATTTAACCACGCCGAACGGGAGGAATGTATGTCGAAACCGCTCCGCCAGTGCAGCCGTTTCACAACAGTCGGTGGCGGGCTGCTTGAGCCATGGTAGTCGGTGGTGCTGCCAAGCGCTGCATATTTCATGCATATTTGAGCTTTAATGGCCACACACGCTGGCATAGAGCATGGAATTATAGACTCTTCCTCACAGGAACACCCGCGAACGCCCCCACCGAAGCCTGGGGGTCATTTAGTGGGCTGGGATGGAGGGCTGAGTCAGTCTGTTGTCTCTGAGTCTCTGATTGTTCACACGCTGCCTCTCAAATCAGTCCTCCAACAAGCCAGGATCCAGAAATTATTACAAACAGGCAACATATGATGCCTGAAAGGTTCTCTTATTAAAGTTTTTTACAACAACAGGATCCCCTTATTTATTTCAGGCAAAGTAAAGTATATACTGCATTTAGCACAGTTTCTTGAATTATATATGGCATATGCAAATGCATCAACATCAGGACCTGTGTCCTGCCCTGGCTGAAATTCAGGGTTCGGCGGACCTGTTTGCTGGTGAATAAAAATCTTACAGTGACCCCTGGTGGACATAATGCCATAAATCTCTTCATTACAAAACACTCTACTTTCATCAAGGTACTTATTGTGAAGATGTGAACATGCAGCCTTTTAAGGTTTGATATACAGTGTATTCACTAAAAAGTGTAGGTGTATATGAATAAGCAAACATAGATCAATTTAAGTATAAAGAAAATTTGGTCAAAACTATAAATATATAACTTTGTAGATTGAAAAGAAATGTTAAAAGACATAAAACCGCCCATTTTCTTCTATTTACATTTCTAAGTACATTTACGCAACACGTAGGATGTGTAATGAGTTTAAATGCCATAAATTTACATTCCTTTTTTATACCCATAACATTCGTGAAAGATAAGCAATAAAATCTCAGGCTCTCTTAATCTCTTTTCAGCAACCACCAGATACGGTGCCATAAATACTATTTATGTTAGATTACATGTTCGAGGCACTTACAGTTTTTTGGTCTCACCTTATCTAACCGGAAGCATTACGTCTCTGCTATGTCAGCACGTAATCCCTCATATACATCAAAAAACGGGAATATGAGTCCAGATTATCATGAACACTGGCCAGCGTGTAATATCAGACGGGAATGTCGGTGTTTTGGGTGGTTATGACGTAAAGCGCTGAAGCCGGCACTAGCCGCTGGAGGACACCACCATGTCCAGCTCTTTGACGCTCTCCTGGTTGCTGGTAAGGCCACAGCTGGCTGACAGCTCGGGGAAATGGCTGGCTCTGGCGACGGGTGCGGGGGATGCCGGTGCCTGGCCCAGGCCGGGTTTCTTTGGGGGGATGGGGGGTGGGTTTCCCCTGTCGCTTCGTGGGACGGTGGGAGATCTGATCCCAGGGGACGGGGCACCCGAGACCCGTAGTGTGGAAGGGGAGTTGGGGGCCAGGCTGCGGTAGTCTGTGCCGAACGGGGAGCTGTTGGGAGAGGCCGGCGGCCTCCCCGGCGGCGGCTGCTGCACGGCGAAGCGAGACAGTGCCTGTGTGACGGCGCTGCGAGCCAAGTGTCGAGCTGGACTGGTCTCTGGGGAGGGCGTGGCACAGGGGGACAGGTCACATGGCGACTGAGGGGAGGTATTGCCCTGGGCCTCGGGGTCAAGGTGTCCCTGGAACTTGTGGCGAGCGGCATGGAAGCGCTGGTTGATGCCGGCCTGGTAGGAGGCCTGCAGGCTGGCTGAGTTCAGGTTGGCCAAACGCTTGGCAAGAATCGGCGAGGAAAATGGCGAGGCGGTGAGGGAGGAGGGGCCGGGGCTCCCAATGGCGAGGGTGTCAAAGCCATTCTCCCGAGTTTGGGGCTCCGAGGTCCACTCGTCCATCTCCGTCTGGCCGGAGCTGGGGGTCTCCTCCTCTCTGCCCTCTCCTCTTCTCCGCAGCGCGGCCAGATCCCCCCTCAGCCGCTCCAGCTCCCGCTGGAGCTCCCGGTTCTGCGCCTCCTGCTTCCTGAGCCGCGCGTGCAGCTGTTCGCGCTCCGTGTCAAATTCCGCCAGCTGCTCCTCCATGCGCGCCTCCGTTCGCAGGGCGCGCCTCTCCTCCGCCTCCAGCTCCGCCCGCAGGGCCTGCGTGGCCCCCCGCTCCCGCTCCAGGCGCCGGGCGGCCTCGGCGGCGCGCTGGGCCTCCTCCTGGACGCGGCCGCTGGCCCGCTTGCACTCCCTGCTCAACGTGGCGGAGAGCTGCTTGTGCTGAGCGCGCTCCTCCTCCAGCTGCTCCTGCAGGCACTTCTGCTCGCGCTCCCCGCGCCGGAGCTGACCCCGCTCGAACTCCAGCTGCGGCACACGGCACAATGCCATTCAATCACTCATCCACGCCATCAGCTGTGATCACCAAACAGTGATGTGATCATGCGGGAGGAGCAGTTCACACTTAACTCAGTGTTACTTTGATTTAAATGACTTACTTCAGAAAAAAAGTAAAAAAATATTGCAATAAGCTTTATGTTATTTCAGATGGATGATCCAGGTGAGGTACATGGTTGTATTTTATTGTGAGTATCGGGATCAGAGGTCATTTAAAAAGCAAGTGAAGGAAGCTGCTGGCCTCGGTTCGGTACTTTACCTGCTGAAGCAGCCGCTCTCTTTCCTTCTCCAGGATGCAGGTGACATCATCTCCCTCAGCAGTGTCCTCCGCATGCCTGCGTTTCTCCTCCTCCAGGTCGGCAATGACCTGACGCAGACACAGGGGGGCGACAAAGAGCCATGAGACCTTCACATTTACAGCATTTATCAGACGCCCTTATCGGAAGCGACTTACAGTCAGTAGTTACAGGGACAGTCCCCCTGGAGCAACATGGGGTTAAGTGTCTTGCTCAGGGACACAATGGTAGTAAGTGGGGTTTGAACCTGGCTCTTCTGGTTCATAGGCGAGTGTGTTACCCACTAGGCTACTACCACCGTTTTGATTTCTTTTCTATATAAAGACGCTAAACAGCTATGATGGCCAGTCATGAAGAGTGTCTACTGGTTGAAGAGAAGACCATAGGTATCAGTTTAAATTCTCTTTTTAATTCAGTATGCCCTTACCATATCATAACCAATTCCCAGAGGAAGTATAATGTCTTGTACATGGGTGCCCTGGGTGTCTCTTTTCATCAGTCAGAGATTATAATTGATTAGTCTGGATCTTAGTATATGTGGGCTTCCCAGGGAGTTCCCAACTTTTATCATCCAGAATTTAATCACCAAAGGTCAAAGGTCATAGTGAAAGTTCATTGCACACTATACCACCCATGAGGAACGTAACCAACCAAAGTGTTATACCAACTTTTGTTATAGTCGAGAATTACTAGGTCAAATTAATGGCCAAAAATACTTAATTTCAGTTCTTTAGTGTTTCTGTGGTTGACATTCTCACAGTGGAGGGAGGGTGGACATTACCCTGCGATGTCTGCTCTCTGCTGCAGCCAGCTGCGCCACCATCTTTTCCTGCAGACTCCGACAGTGGCCCACCACCAGCTTCAGCACTGTTAGTGGGTCTGGGCGAGCTGCCGTCTCCCCCACTGTCGACCCCAACCCTGGGCCCTTCAGCACGTCCCCATCACGCTGAAGAGCCAGGAAAGGGTCGCTCAGACTGTACTTCCCATAGCGTTCCCGAACATATATATCCCTGCGCTGGGCCTACCGAGAGAAAGATGGGAAAGGGAGGTTAAGAAATGAAACAAAATCATGTATCATTCATTTCTGTTTTATGTAGATATGTACATATTTCAAGTATGGTTGAAAAATGCAAACAGGATATTATTAAGATCAGAAGGGACAGGTGAGTTTGCAGAGTTAGGACAAAACAGGGCACAGCAGCGTTTGCTTCTGGAATATTTTCATGATAGGTATGACCATTTTTATGACATTTAAATTAGACACATAATATTCACACCTGACACAACCTGACACAGGAATAATAACGTTCCACAAGGGGGCGACATAAAATCTCTATGCCTCATATACCATTAGACACCAATTATGTTTAATCTATTTGTTTCCATGTCATATGGGAAAACTAATGTATACATACTATATTGTTTTTTTTTTTCTTTCGCTTTTGTTTGTTTGTTTGTTTTTTGTAATATAAGGAAGAGTTCCGTACTGACATGGCATCTGAGACCATCCAGGGTCCACACAGGATCCCAGTGAAATGACCATGACATGAGTTTGATTTGTAATATCATCTGCCTTCCTGTATTTGTAAGTAGCATCTGCACTTTTCCTCTTAGCAGCAGACTCCTTGATTGCAGCTGCAGCCCAAGAAGAAGGTTTTGATGTGTTGCTTTCCCCCTCTCTCCCCACACACACAATGTCTTCCTCACACCGCCCGTTAAACAGGAAGTTTGACTGCAGCGCACATACCCGTGCCAAGAGCAACATAAAGCCTTCTTCCAAAAGAAGTGGGGGTTACGGTAGAAGAAGAGAAGCAACAGATGGAGCCTGAATTCAGAGGGGACAGGAGCGGCACGAGGACCTGTATCAGGCGTCTTTCCTGAAAAGGAGGCGCAACGTCCACCAGACATTCGTTATAATGCTTTCAAAGTGAAGCAGTGAGATGACTCCCCATGGGACTAGAGTGGCTCCACTGTGAATGACAACTGAACAAAAAAAAAAAAAAAACTGAGCTTGAAAACCTATCTGATGAACAGTCTGCTTACACAACCTTTCATCCACCCATCCCTCTGCCCCTGGCTGAAGCCGACCTCGCTTTGTTATGTTATGTACGTCCCATCGGGTCCCAAAGAGCTCTGTAGTGTCCGATGGACAAAATCTTGCTTAAAATCTGTTTAAAACCACACCTACACCCCCTTTTTTCAGACATCGCACGTGAACCTGAAATGTCCACCAACACAGTGCAAGGCCAGGGGAACCACCTGTTCATTACCTCAGACGGGAAAAAAATCAAGAGTCAAGACCTTTTATTGTCACTGTACAGTTGCCTGGACAACAAAGTCCATGAAGGTGCAAGAAAAGTGACAAGTGTCAGTACAAGATACAAAAACCCAATACAAGAGACCAAGTGCAAAACAGTACAGGAGACATCGGGGGTGTATATACAAGGCAATTATAAATATAATAAAATATATTGTATATAGTATGTAAGGGTTATGGTTAGTGAGAATGTTAAGAGTTAGAACTCAACACAAGGCCAGACCTCAGCGTCCTTGGTATCCTGGGCCAGGCACAAAGGGAGTCTGTTTGACTTCCCACTCCTTCACTGGGTCCCCCTTGTTGGGTGTGCATGTGAAGAGGAAGTGGGAGTGAAGGGATAGTTGCCTGGTCGCGCATTCTTATCCCGATTTCATAAAATGCACACCTCGTTTCCCTGCAAACATCGCATTTGCTGATGCTCTTATCCAGAATAACTAATTACACAAATTTTTGTACAATTTTTTTTTACATTTTACATCTGCCTGTATTAAGTCAACTCAAACTGTTGAAAGAAGGCATGTGGCAATTATTTTTGTTAATTATTTTTATATTCTCATATAAAAAATGAGTTTTATTATTTTACCACGATGAATGAAGGTAGAGACTTGATAACTGACTAACAGGACCCGTTACTAACCTCAGGGAAACGCTCGCTTCCTTTGGAGTTAACAACACTGAATGCTAAATGAAATGACCTACCATGGTGGAATAGCTGGCATGCACTGTGACATGATTTGCAGGGCTTGTCACTGAGAAAACCTCGGCTAGCTGTAGAAGGAGTTGGCTTCTGTGGGCCCGGTGCATTCCTCTCTGCCAGACTCAATATCTTCTAATTCAAGCAGAAATCTGATGAGGCGTGATTGTGTGGGAGGGACTGAGACCCCGTCTATGTAACGGATCTGCTGCAAGCAGCACAAAGGGTCTGGACAAAAAGGGCATTCGGGCTCAAAGTTAAACATTCAGTAGCGTCTAAGAAAGCACGAGTCCCATGAGTCTAAAGCAACAGCAATGGCACCCGCCCAGTGATGTAGAAGTTTATCTTTGGTGTATATATTTGGTGTATTCTTTCTATAATGCAGCATTTGAAGTACCTTAAGAAGATGCCTAGCATTGTTTTTGGGGTTTTCTGACGCATTCATGACCCATTTATTGACCATTAAGGCTTGGTTCCCCCAACCTACTGAAACGCTGCTACCAGAACCAACTCTACAGCCACATCTGACCTTAAATGCTTAGGTTAGGTTAGACCAGGTTATTTGACAGCAAAGTCAGCCACACTAAGTCTGTTCAATTTGAACCATGAAAAAGCTTCAATTTGAAGCTTTTAAACCCACAACAGATGTAAGTCAGTCCATAAAAAACATCCCCAAAGCTTTTGGAGAAGCTTGGTAAAAGTCTAGCGGGTTACACACTCGCCTATGAATCACAAGACCCAGGTTCAAACCCCACTTACTACCATTGTGTCCCTGAGCAAGACACTTAACCATGAGTGTCTCCAGGGGAGGACGGTCCCTGTAACTACTGATTGTTAGTCACTCTGGATAAGGGCGTCTGATAAAAGTAAATGTAAAATGCAATAAGAACATGGAAACATGGCTGTCTGAAGCTCCCAGCCTACTGCCGATATTGTTTGGATTTACTGGAGACGTTCCAACCCCCCTGTTGTCAGGCTACTAATCCTCTGTACGTCATCCACAGCTCAGCGGTGTGTGTGTGTGCGTGTGTGTGTAGCGTTGTCATTGGCCCAGGTGAAATAAGAGCTCGGGGGGAGATTAGCCTCACACTCAGACAAGTAATGTCAGTGTTCAGGCCTAACATTCTTTTTCAGAGGATGCTCTTGGGGAAGGGGTTCCAGACAGCCTATAGTTAAAGAAGTGCCAGCAATTGTTTGGCTTTTATGATTTGTGAAAGTTAATTTTAATACATTTTTAATACATATTTGTATAACATGCTTTTGAATAAGAGCACAATATCTGCATCATATCAGCAACATCCACTCCATGCAGGAACATTATTAACAACAATCACATTGATATCTTTGAATTACATAATTCATATGGTCTTCGTCCATTATAAATAGTTACACAATAAAATGTGCCCAAAATTCACCAAAAAAAAAAAACAGACTGTACCAGTCCATACTTCATCTTACATGGAATATTGGTCATCAATCAAAGTCAAGGTGAAGTCATTGTGAAAAACTGCAGCACAGCACATGGTGACACAACAAAATGTGTCCTCTGCTTTTAACCATCACCCTTGGTGAGCAGTGGGCAGCCATGACAGGCGCCCGGGGAGCAGTGTGTGGGGACGGTGCCTCAGTGGCACCTTGGCGGCTCGGGATTCGAACCGGCAACCTTCTGATTACGGGGCCGCTTCCTTAACCGCTAGGCCACCACAGTCCCAAATCTGTATGAGAAATCTAAAAAAGTTCTGCTACACATTCTAAACCAAATCTGCCAGTGCAGAACTCGTGCAAAGTGGAAAAAAATCTACCATTACTGTGCCAGCATCTGAAGGTGGGTGTGAAATACAGCCGGAACCAGGAAATGCGTGTTTTTTAGGAACAACTTTGTCTGGTCGCACAGTTCTCTGTTCCAAAAAGAGAATGCATTCCCTCCCGAGGGCCTGCGTGGTCTGTCTCCGTGATTTGGTTTGTTTATCCATCAGGAAATGATCTCAAGCACACATTCTCTCTGACAAGAAGTCCCACTTCTCAAAACCAATTTCCTCTATGACTATCCCAGCTCAAAGAGCCTCAAAACTCCGTTTGAAGAACAAGAACCAAGGGCTTCTGGGAGGTTTGGGGGCGAGCGCTGCATTGGCGGCCACGCTAAACCGCCAACCGGATTGCGCAACCTTGTCGCCAGAGTGCTGACGCAAGTGCGCTTCCATTCAAAAAGGAACCACGATCCCAGATCGCCCGTGAGCGCTCGCCGCCGAGACACGTATGCAGCGGGGTGACACAATACCTACAGCACAATGGCTCCGTTCTTCTCGTTCTCACGATGCACGGTGTCCCACCATGAGCGAAAAGGCTTTGCCTGGACGCGTCAGATGTTCTCTCGTGAAGTCACGATGAACAAGGGACGTGACTCTCGCCTCGTCACCAAGCAACGGCAAAACACAAAGAGTCCTCATACAGTTGGGTTGACGAAATGGCGTGTGCCCTCGTAATGAAACGGAACACAAAAAGACACCTTGTGAACTTGATGACCACAAAAAGCAACAACATCTAGTCTCTTCCCTGAATACCTCTCCAGTTCTCCCACGCTCTGCGATTACAGTCTGGAGTATCTGCCGTGGCATGACAACGCTCCTATCCCTAAATCTCGGACCAGCGGGCCTTCCACCCCCCCCATGCGCCGCTTCGACGAACATGAAGTGAGGAGATAGCATCGGTACAGCAAATCACCAGCGTGCCGGGAGAACGGACCTCTGCTTGAGGAACCGCGGCCAGCATCGAAGTAAGATCGACAAGAGGAGGACTGCCGAGCAGTAAAGAAAGCAGGCAGCGGGACCCCCAGGAACCATGTCGCTTGCGGTGCGAGTTTGACCCTGGCCCTTCACAAAACCACAGGCGCTCCACAGAATACCGTAAAAGTGCATTTTGAGCAGGACCGTTCCACGTAAAGTAAGCAGAGGGCCCATTGTTGACATTCTCCACTTCTCCATGTAACATTCCTGGCCAGTTTGATACTAATGTGTGGGCAGCACCGATTCCTTTTAAACATTCCCCGTGAAAACACCGACGTGTCACAACACGCTGAGTTCCACTTACTCTTCTAACCACAGTTTTGGGAACCAAACCTGCAGTTCTGCATTCAAAGTGAATGACTCTAAAAACGGTGCAAAAATGTTAAAGAGGAACTCCGCAAACTGCAGAGTTGCATTCAGAGCCGAGCCGAAAACCATGGGTAGGTAGACGGGCCATGGGGAAAGCCTCGAATTGAATTTCTTTTTTTGTAAATGGCGAGTCTTACGTGCTTGATGCAGAAGGGAGTTAAAAACCACAAAGCTCTGCAGTTTAATACTTTTTTTTTTTTTTTTTGCTCCAGGTCCTCTTTGCATTGAGTCACTGCCCTGCCTGGCACACGGAACCGTCGTGAGCGGGAAGGCCAACTTCCTCTAGATGTCTGGGATGTGTGCCAGGTGCTGGTTGGAACGAACCATTTGAAAAAAAATCATTTCAACTGAGAGAAGAAGCACGGCTCCTAAGCGGTCAAGAAGCAGCAGCATTTTAAGTTCTCCAGCAGAAGAACGCTCAGATGCGTCTGCAGTACCACTCACGCCATTACTCCAGTAAGCTTAATGCGATTAACTTGCTCACTGCTTTCCCCCACGACGGAAGATAACGCCGGTTAACGTCCGAGCGGAGCGCGCCGCTGAAATATTCACCAGCCATCTGCTTCTCATCCAGCGGTGCAGCTCTAATTTCTCCCCTGAGGAACCATGTCACCATCCTCGGCTAGAAAACCACTTCTCCACCCTACTGCCCACACGAAGCCCTAAAGGGCGACGGAGTCATGGTGCACCTGCGCTGCATAACAGCCCTCCATATGTCCCACACAGAACCACAATTTGCAGACACGCTGGCATGAAAGAACGAATTTGAAAGAGCTCTGCTAATTTCAGCTTAGCATTACAAGGTAGCTTAAGCCAAGACGAGCAAGACGGGCGCCTGATTGCAGCCTAACACCGGAGAAGGACGCCTTAAGGTGGACTATTTGTAACCTAATGGTTGGAGTGCAGGGTCCCAATACACGCCAGAGGCTTCAGGTGAGAAGTTAAATCAGGAAGTGAAAGCGATTCTCATTGTCAAACACAACGAAATGTGTCACCCTTGGTGAGCAGTGGGCAGCCGTGACAGGCGCCCGGGGAGCAGTGTGTGGGGACGGTGCTTTGCACCTCAGTGGCACATTGGCAAAAAGCCTGATGGCTCCATCTTAGTCTCCATAAGTGCCACAGAGTAGGCATATTTATTGATTTTGTTGGTATATTTATTGCCCGGATGGCCCGTTTACCCAGATGACCTGTCAAATTACCAGTTTAACATTAAAGGTTCAGAATCCGATGAGTAGAACCCCCCTGAGCAAGGCACTTAACTCTAAACGTAAAAATAGGGCCCCACGTGAAGAGCTAATAGGCTTCCTGACTAGTTGCTATTTAAAGGAGCAGCTCAGTGCTCCTTCCCTAGACAAAGACTTGTTGATGGCTTGGTCATGTGGACACTCACCCTCAGCGCCTCGATGACCAGGTCCCTCGCCTCCAGCTCCCCCTCCAACATACTGAAGAGCATCAGAAGCTCGGCCTTGCTCAGCTTCTCCACGCTCATCCGAGACTCCTGGGGTCCGACAGTGAGGAAAAAAAAGACGTCATTCTGTTCTCCTCACAAAGTCTTCTAAAGATGAACAATGCTTCATTTAAATAGGAAAATATGAATTAAGAACGTAGGTCATTTGCTACTGAATAACACTGCAATAAAATGTGCAAAATATGGCCTTTTAAATATTGTTTTTGTCCATTGGCCAGGCCAAGTTTCAAATACAAGAATACACAGATTTCAGTTTTTGGCCCAGCACCCCTATACCCCATCACCATCTGAGGAAAAAATTGTCCACAACTCCAGAACCTGTGGAGAACCTGTGAAGAACCTCATTGAGAATGACGCTAAAGTTTAGGGCTGACCCATCCCCCCCACTGTACGCTACATTAAAATAAATACGGAGATGTTCAAATTCTAAAGTCCTTTGGAAAAAAGAAAGTAACGTCAGTATCAAAGGGCCCATTAGACAGCTATGCCTTGGAATGTTCCCCTCAATTATTACTCAGGGCTCTTCACAGAGCGAGGTTTTATGGAGCTGCACGGCAGAAATGCTCGAACTATTCTGTGGTTGCTTTGTAGTCCACATGCTTCCCCTTTTTTTCGGCGACCGACATTCATTCGACGTCCAGTGTTTTAAACTTACATGCGTACAGGGGGCACCCCTAAAAAACAGCAGGTTCCGTTACACTTCTTCACGAAAGAGGCAGAATTCCTGCATTGGGCAGCTTCGATGCAAATGTCATACGTTTCTGGGTTGGTTTTTACAGACTGGGGGGTTACGAAGACGGATACATCATGCATTTCTCATAACATGCAGAAGTGTAATTTTCCATGTGTGAGTTTTTAGAAGCCTTGATTGAGCATTTCAGCTCAGAGTCAAAGTGCTTTAAGGTAACCGGCGCCCTAAAACCACATTGAGAACCCCCCCCCCCCCCCCCTCTACAATATCTACTGCACAGCGGAAGCCCAGTTACGCGCTGCCCCGCCTGGTTAACCTCGGTCGCCAGCAGACGACGACGCTGGGCCGGCCGATCCACCTGGCACGTCTCCACCGTCCCAAACTGTCCTCTCTCGCAGCCAGCGGTGCGGTCAGCCAAACTTTCCACTCCGCCAAGAGCGCACTCGGGGTGTTGCATAACGCCTCGGGCCCCGACGTTCCAGCTACTGTACCGTAACGTCAGCGCTGTACAGTCGCGCACGGCGGCCAGCCCTGTGTAAAACGTCAAAACGAGGGAGGCGGCGAGAGGCGCCGCAAAAGCCCCCTTGAGTGATAGTGTATAGTTTTTTGGTTTTTTTACCAAGAGTTTTACGGGATTAGCGGTTTAAAGTGCTAATTAACACTGTGCCTCCTCGCCTCAGTTGTGGTTTACGGCGCGGCTAATTTCACAGCCACTTTCTACAGAGCCAACAGGCTGGGACGCTGCAGCACTGTACATTTTGGACCTCCCGTGCATATTTCTACATGCTATTACGTGTAAAAATGTCAATTGTTGTTCGAACGAGCCTTTTGACTCGTTGCGGGGGCTGATCGATATTGATGGAATAAATTTAGATTAGATTCTCGGATAAATCCAGGTTCTCAGAAAATGTGTCCAACACAGTTTGTAAGCGTTTCACTGTCCCTACTTCACCCAAACAGATGTCCAGAGCTAATGAATTAAATCCAGAGCTTTAACCAGGGAGCACCAAAGTATCCTTTACTCAAAATGTGCTCCTTTTACCACAGGTTCTTACTACACATAGACACATATAGAAAAAGAGTATATGAATGCTTATAACAAGCATTCATATGCATACACACACACATATATATACACACACATAGAGAGAGGCAGAGAGAGAGATAAACAAAGAACTATTTTGTACTGCAATCCCCTTATTATGTGGTAAATATATAAAAAAGTGACATTTGACTTAATAAAAAAACGATCAACTGTAATATTCATACTTCATAGATAATATTCACATTTCTTATGTATAACTGCAACTGTAACTGCAGGGAATTGTTCGAGGGAGCCTGAAAATCCAACTTTATCAGATATGTCTAGTGCTGCTTATTGCTTTGAAATAGAAGCCCTGGTTTAATATAACTATCTGCAACAGTCAAATCGAATACCAATGGAAGTATTACTCTTCTCTTTTTCTTCTTCATGCGATTCAAAACAGTCCACCTAGTTGCACAGATGCCAAGCAATAAGTACAAAAAAAAAAAGCAAAACAGCAGTCAACGTACCGAAGTAGGTGCCATCTCGGGTTAATTCAACTCCAACATCAACAACGTAAATCTGGAGTACAAAGTATGAGTCTCAAAAACCAGGCAGGACTTTACCGTAAGCCTGGGGGAGAAAAATGGACACATTGTCTGACAACACGGCCGTCCAATCGGATCTCCGAATCTGTTGAATTGGCCAATGAGAGGCCAGCGTCGGCGCTGGGGGGCGGGACCAGGCTGTCGCATGGGTCCACTGGATGGTTTCTTTGTGTAGATACTTTCATCCGCTCCCGCCGTGTTCTTCCATAAGGTCTAATGCATGATTTGTCGCACGGAAAGATTTACGATACAAAAGATTAATGAAGGACTGGCGGTCAAAGACTTCTTTGTTAGGGAACGACACGCGAAGAATATTGCATTACTTTTTTTTTATCCGTTTAAAAGCGCTGAAACGCCGTGTAACTGTACAATACACGTTCGTTTCTTTATTGTGTTGATGGTTAAACGCGCGAAATTCCTGTTGTGCGTCTGATTCGCCGTGATTTTTCTTTTTTTGTTTTGTTTTTTCTTGTGTGTGTGTGTGTGTGTGTGTGTGTGTGTGTGTGACAGCGCGCCACCGTGCGGACAAAACCAACTTGCGACTTTTTGAGAAGTTTTGAGTTCGCCATTTTCACACTGATGAACGTGCTAAAAACAGAGATTGGTCGTTTTCCATTTGCTGCATAGTTGATCAGTGATGGTTAATGTTACGCCGACATAGGTTTATGGATTAATCTGTAATTGTAATAGATGATCATTTTAAAATCTTGACAAAAATGCATGGAACTGAAATGCATGGAAATTGCAGAATTTGCACATGCACTTGACTGTAGAACTAAATAAGATTACTGGAGGGATGAAGTGATATTCTATCCTTAAGCAATATTCTATCCTTAAGCAATTCAGGCAGCAGATGTTCATGTGACATGTTAAACCATGAAAAGTATTTATGTATTACAATGTAAATGTGTTACAGTAGGTTCTAATGTCAAGATAATACAATAATAATACAATAAACACAACTGGCAAAGTGACAAATATTCATACCCAACACAAAAAGCTGACTTCAATATTTCTGGATAACTTTTTCTTTTTAATGAAAAGTTATATTACAAATTCAGTTTCAGATAAATACATTTCACAAAGAAACAGTCCCAACAACAACAAAAAAAACACAAATCCTACATGGCCACAAAACATTCTAATCACATACAAATTTGGACTCCATAACATTAGCATTCCAAAGAGAAAGGGATGACTGTGCATATCAGAAGGATTAAGGAAATTAGTATGAAATAATAATTAATAATATATAAAAAACAGGAATGTGTGTTCTTGAATAAAAATGTTATCTTCCTGTTTTACCATTATTAGAAGTGATCTGTACATTGTACCTACACAAATCCCGTTCATTTCGTCCTGCATCCTACCCACACCAAGGCTTCTAAAACCTGCAACTAAACTCATAATGGAAGGTCAATTTCTCATGATTCATTGGGATTATGGCATGTGGCAGCATTGATGCTGCACTTCTTTTCATGAGTGCAATAGCTTTCATTCTCATCTCTGTTGTCTGAAATAAGTTAATGCACATGCACACATAGTGTGATTAGATGCTAACTATGTGAAGTCACTCAATCGCTTGCTTTGATGTTTAAATGGGAAAAAAGGATTTCAGGTGACATGCCTGATAAGAGCAGGAAAATGGAAATGAACATACATTATTGTAATAAAAGAAAATTACATATGATATTTAGGTAGCACCAATCTCTGAGTTGTAAAACACACTCATACACACACACACACAAACATGCACACCCACGTGAATAATTTAACATTATATTACAAAAGCACTGAGTTAATAAAAAAAATCTGCAAAGATGTCAGAAATTGACAGTGCTGAAGAGCACATTGGCCACTGTGTATTAATATTTCCCAATATGTAAAGAAAAATCACCATTGTAATGATGCTAGAGTCCTCTCATGTTCAAAAGGCACATCCCCTCAGTTTATTCAGTACTTCAACCAGTCTTTACAGGCCGCTCTCTCGCAAAGCACATCATTTGAGTTCCTGACACTCCAGCGGTGGGCCAAGGCTAATGCACTCATGGAATGTGTGCCAGGAAATGATGGCGAGTCGTAGTGCAGACGTGTTCATTATTCCCCTGCACCCCTTCTAAATGTATGGTCCGCATTGCAGCCCACCGGTGGTTGGGTGCCCAGACGTGGGTTAGGAGTCTTTGAGCATACAGATGCGGGCATAGATCTTGAGTGCAGGGCCAAGTTTGATGTTCATGGCGCTCATGAGATGGTCTTCCTTCAGAAGGAGCATGGCTTGGCCATCGATCTCCTGAGAGCGGAACTCGTCTGCGATCTCCTGGCAACCTAAAAGAAAACATGCATTAATATATACACAGTAAAGTCAGCCAATAATTCACACTGTATTATATGTTACTGTATTATATACACAATAAAATTAAAGCTGACCAGTGTCGCACAATTACTAACCTGGTAGGGAGCGGATGAATTTATACACTTCCTCCACGTTCCACTTGGTGGGGTCGCAGGGTAGAAAGTGCTGGGTGAGGAGAGGCAGCTCCCTGCCACAGTTCGCCTGCTGCTCCAGGCTGTGTTCAGGCTGTGGCACTGTGGGCCCTGAGCTGGCGGCGGATAAAGGCGATGGAGGCTCCTCGTAGCTGGACATGTCTGAACACGGACTGGACTCCCCCTGGCTGGGCTGGGACGGGATCGGCGACGCTACCGGCCCACTCTGTGTCTGCTGGGGAATGGGAATTTTCTGTTTGAAAAAATACACAGGAAGGAAAAATTTATTGCACCAGGTTGACAGATCCCAAGACAGTTATTAGGTAAATGTTGGGTAAATGTTAGGTAAAGAGTAGCTAATCTCACCTGCTTCTTAGCATCGGTGTTCCTCCGCCCACCACTGTGAGACCTCCTTTTCCAGCGGCTGTTGGTTTTAGTCCGCTCAGGGTGAAAAAGGCCGATTCGCTTTGTGCACCCGACATTATACCTGCATCAGAAAACAAAAAACATGCTGTTGCTACGAGCACCTTTACCCGCAACCCCTGGGCAGAGAACGTTCAGCTAATAAACACCTTCATTATTACTTAACAAACCTAAATCCTAACATTTAAAATCATTTGGCAGTCATAGGTGTGATTTTATCACCTCCACCATAACATTTTATTCATAACCAATATGTCATTCTAACAATCACTGCAGCACTATTTAACACTATTTAAATAAGACTCCATTAAATGTGTGACGTTCACACATAACTTCAGTGTGTAGCCTCTCTGCTGACTAGATGTCCACTTTACCTCTTAGCGCACACCATAGAACAGAATCTCTTTGTCCCTTTGAATTTGTAGGCAAAGTCCACCCAGCCACAGAATTCACATCTCAGCTTAGGCTCCTCTTCCTGATCTTTCAGCTCTGTGTGGAAAAAAAAAAAACATTATATATAAGATACTAAATTATATAAATTATAATTTCAACTGCAAGTGACTGTTTTAATTTTGCTTTGTGGGTAAAAAAAGACAATTTTTTTGGCTAGCAAACCAAACAGCTGGAAGTACATGGAACTATATATTTCTTTTGTCACAAAGTCTAGAGGATCTAGGAAAGGCAGAGACACAATGAATACAGTCGAATTAGATAACGTGCTGCAAAGAGCATTATTATCACAGGCCCACCATTTTTGTAATTGATGCCACCGAATGGCTTCATGTTGATTGGCTGTTGCTGATTATTGTATGTAGCCTATGCTTTGTGGGTCGAAGCAGTTATGGCAATTGATATGGTGAAGAAATGGGTACATTTTAAATGCAATAGGTTTGAAAACATCTTATGTGTTGTTGAGGGCTGATGTGCAACTTGAACACAACTTGAATTTTAGACACAATAGTTGCAGGAATGGAGGACAACCACCTTCTGATTATCCTCACCTTGCTGGTTCGTGTCCTCCGGCTCGGAGTCTGTGTTGTTGTGGGGGTTGTGAACAGGGGTCTTCTCCAGGTCCGATGGAACCTGCTGATCAGGTTTCTTCGGGCTGTCACTCTGTACGGGTGAGCGCGCCACCTACATGCAAAATGTCAATCTTCTGTCATTCAGACACCAGACATAACTCCATTTTATCGTATGTCTCACATTCCAGGACCATGAGTTCAAAAGCAAAGAGTGAAGAACATAGTGTTCAGCAGTCTGGATGCATAGCGTACATTTTACCTTCTAAAATTACCTAATTATGTCAAATGAGCTTTTTTCAAATCCACACTACCTGCTATGCCAAGAATATTCTGTATGGTGTGGAACCCTGTTCTCAGCTAACTTCCAAGTAACATTTAAAAAACTTGTTTAATCTACAGCCCTCAATGTCAGCAGGGATGCTGTGGTGAGAAGCCTGCTAGTGTTGTCCACAAGGGGGGAGCATGCTCTTCTCAGAGAGTAGTGCCACCTACGCTCCTCCACAGTTAAAGCTGATGGGAAAAAAAAACAAAAACCAAGCCTTATGCAGACTTCTTAAGCAGGTGTGGTGTTCTCCTATGGGGGAAACGGGTGATGGAGAGGTGCGGCTTTCCCTGACTATGGCCACAGAGGACACACGTCCTTGGGGGGTGCGGTTGTTTGCCTGCCGAGGGGTGTCGCGAAGGAGCTGCACTCACTGGAAAAGGCTCGGCGCCCTCCTGGATCACAAAGCCCTCGATCACGTGCGTGAGGACCTGAGGCTTCACGATGGCCTGGGGAGGCCTGTTCTCGCCGTTCTGCGCCGTGCAGCCTACCATTGTGGGAGCTTCGCTCTCGTTTCCCGAAGTCATGGCTGTTGACGCCGTTTCCGATGAGGCACTGATCCTCTTAGTGGATTCTGCTGATGAAAAAGAATTGGACTTTTAGCATAATTGTACCCAAACCATCAGTCTTACCAAGGGCTGGGCAATGTACTGACATATATATATATGATATTATTATTACTATTTATTATTACTATATACTATACTATACTGTTTATTATTACTACCAATTACTATTATTAATACATACATATCACAATAATAGTGAGAACTAATTAATTGTTCATTACACAAAACATACAAATAACAATTTGGACTTTATTTAACAACTCTTTAATAATGACTATTACTGCAGTAATAACAATAAACTTTAACAATAATCATAAGCATGTGTTAAATTTGCATCACACTGGAAATGGTTAAATGTTCAGTAATAAACTCATACCTAACAAAAAACAAACCGCGTATTCATATTTTTACGCAGCTTTATGGAACGCTCACCGACGCCGCCGCCGCAGGCGACCTTTCCCCGTTTATTCCGTATTCGGACGCGAGAACGAGACGCGTCCCAGCCGCAGAAGCGACCGCGCCGAGCCGCGACTCTGTAGCTGAGCCGCTGTCAGGGGCGCCGGAGGCGGGAATAAAGACTCGGCTGCACTCCGCCCCCTCCGACACCCACTGCTGACGTCACCGCCACATTTTACTGGGAGCGTTATTACGATCTGCACAACGCCCGTTGTGTGTTGTTCAACATACAAAATGAATTCGGTGTTGTATTCAGGATTATAATACACAATATATTTCTCAAATACAGTACAGGCCAAAAGTTTGGACACACCTTCTAATTCAATGTGTTTTTTCTTTATTTTCAGGACCATTTACATTGGTAGTTTCTCACTGAAGGCATCAAAACAATGAATGAACACATGTGGAGTTATGTACTTAACAAAAAAAGGTGAAATAAGTAAAAACATGTTTTATATTCTAGTTTCTTTGCTCTGATTACTGCTTTGCACACTCTTGGCATTCTCTCGATGAGCTTCAAGAAGTTGTCACATGAAATGGTTTTCCAACAGTCTTGAAGGAGTTCCCAGAGGTGTTTAGCACTTGTTGGGCCCTTTACCTTCACTCTGTGGTCCAGCTCACCCCAAACCATATTGATTGGGTTCAGGTCCGGTGACTGTGGAGGACAGGTCTCCACTTTTTGTTAACTTCACATGTGTTCATTCATAGTTTTGATGCCTTCAGTCAGAATCTACCAATGTAAATGCTCATGAAAATAAAGAAAACACATTGAATGAGATGATGTGTCCATCAGACCTTTGGCCTGTACTGTACACGCACACAAATATCTCTCGCTGGTTTGTATTGGTGCGTAAGACTTGTATATACATATGCATCAGATGCAAAGAAACATGCAGAGAAGAAACACAGCCCATTACCAAATAAAATGTTCAATCTATAGTAGTGTCACAGTCAGAATGCGTAACAAGAGATGCCCTGTGTGGGACTTGGCCACAGATTTGGCCTCAAATTAAGGGCTAAATCAATTCTCGCATCTGAGCATGTAAATCGGGTTCACTCGTTTTATATCACAGCAGATGCATCCTACAATTACTCTCCTTAAAACAACTGCATTCTAAACACTATGCATTACATGAATTTCTTTACATCCAAACCCAGGCCATCTCGTTTTTTGTAAGTATTTGCAGTAATTAATGACTCTGGAAAAGAGCATCAGGAACAACGTGCCCTGATATAGGAGTAAAAAAAAATGTTATACTGTACATGGTTGTGAGTCAGATGTGTGGACTATTTTCAACTTCAAAAGCAGGGAAGACATCTGAACTGCACACTCACACCCAAGTAGCTAAAATTGTGGCTTTGTGGCTTTACTTTAAATGGCACGGCCTAATAAAAGCACCTCAGAACAAGTAATATACTCAGCTATTTAAGAATATGTGGCCGACTTCACTGGCAGTTTTACTGTACGGCCTTATGATGGGGCGTTCAACACAAGCGCTGCATAAATGCACCCCTTAAAGAAAGAATGTCTATAAAGCTCTATTGCGTTTGTTCTCGGCTGAAGCCACATTTTTTAAAAGACGTACAAAGAATGCTGAAGATTTAGCGCATGTGTGAGACTTGAAATACAAAGAATACATTACAACTGTGAGGTTAATTATTGTCTTTCTTCAAATACTAAGCAATCCGAGCAGTCAAAATCTCCCGATCCGTAGACCCATTGTTTTCCCAGATCTGCACATTGGATGCATCAATCCCAAAGCAATTCCTCTTGACTGCCATCAGAAAATAATCCACAGAGAGAGAGAGAGAGAGAAAGTGACTGTAGAAAGCCAAGCTACCTTGGGTTTGACATGTGGCCGTGCCGGTGTCAGCCTTGGGCTGCTCTGCTGCCTTGGTCCTCTGTGGTGAGGCAGAGGTGGCCTGCTGAGAGCTGAGATTGGAGCAAGTCTCTCTAACCACCAGAGACGTGGGCTTGTCTTTACACTCCTGCCCTAACCGAGCAGCCTGCGGAAGGAGATGGGAGGAGACGTGTAAACATCGCTGAAAAAACAGGGATTCCCAGCCCTGGACGACAGTCCATGAGAACCTCCAGACAACCATTTCTAAATTAAGATCAGGTCATTGCTAAGAACCTAATGTATGGGGGGGTGGTCCTCCAGACATCATTTTGGGAACGTCAGACACCGGTACTAGAAGCAGGAATTGTGGTTTTTGAACCTATAAATGATTTCTTATAGCAGACAATTACCTGGCTGGGCGTGGGCTGGATCTGCAGGTTGATAGCGGTGAGCTGGACAGGCTGGGCTTTGGCCGAGCCGAGGGCGGCGTGGGAGCTGTGGTGACTTAAGGCGTGTGGGCTGATGGTGGAATGGAAGATGGTGGCCTGCTGGCTGGGAGAAGAGTGCTGATGGGAGGCTGGCTTGGGCAGTACAGCAATGGAGCCAGGCTGCCCCGCAGCCTGGGAGGCCAAGCCGGGATGGATGGCCAGGGTCTGGGGGTGAAGGTGGGGCTGGATGGATGCGGTCTGCAGGAGCTGAGAAGGCGTTCTTTGGGCAGTCTGGGACTGCTGCTGCTGGGACACAAACTGCTGCTGTTTGACCAGCGAGTGGGGCTGGATCTGAGCGTAGGCTGCAAGAACAAACACAAAAACGTGTGTCAGCGTACACAAACGCACCAAAGTTCAGATTCATGCTCAATCCACAGTATATCATATCTATATATACATTCCATATGTATATATATATATATACACACACACACACACACACACACACACACACATTCCAGATATGTTTAATAAAACACGACCCCAAATTTTATATAGAACAAATTTCTTAGTCTTAGTAATAAAATAAAAAAAAAATGTTTACCTTAAATTGAACAAAATGCTCTAGCCTTAAATGAATCGTTTCCTGCTGTAATTCTCTGTTGTATGCATGCCATGACTTATCATGGTGATGAGAACACCAGTTACCAAGCGGGATCAAAAGCTTGAGGCCACAAAATTAATTTGGAGTCTAATCGTGTTTGGACAGTCAAGTCGTTCTGGACAAATTTCCATCGTTCATCTACTGCCACGAGTTGGTTTGGCCACAAAGGCACCTCACTATCCAGTTCAGCCCCCCAAATGCAGTGATTACTAAAAAAAAAAAAAAAAAAAAAGTGAAGTGATTGTCACATGTGATACACAGCAGCACAGCACACGGTGCACACAGTGAAATTTGTCCTCTGCATTTATCTCATCACCCTGAGTGAGCAGTGGGCAGCCATGACCGGCGCCCGGGGAGCAGTGTGTGGGGACGGTGCTTTGCTCAGTGGCACCTCAGTGGTACCTTGGCGGGTCGGGATTCGAACCGGCAACCTTCTGATTACAGGCCCGCTTCCTTAACCACTAGGCCACCACTGCCCCACTACCCAAGTCCAGCAGTCATACCATAAAACACAAAACAACGATGGTTTTCTTTAGTTCCCCCCTGTTTTCTTTGTTCATAATACACCTCAGCTCACAACCACAACTGCCACCAAGCCAAGCAATGCAGATCAGGGCTTCAGTTCGAGAATTTGTGAACCCACTCACTGCCTTTGAAATATCCCTAAAGAATGTTTTTGAGTTAAAATACTAGAGATACTACATGCTTAAAATTTAATATGACCTAACCGACTGGGAGTCCTGTTAAGGGATGTGATCTTCAAACTGTAAGAAAACTGCAAGAAAGGACTGCATATGCTCCTCTGGCTGGAAGAGATTACAAACCCAAAACTATGGAATCCAACAATCCACTAAAAATGTTGTTCCACCAAAAACGCTTTGGCCTGTGTGGGGCTCAAATGACCATTCAGGGTTTTCCCTTTGCTTGTATAACTTTATCCACAAAGTCATTATTATCCTAGTGCAAAAGAAGCAGGCAATTTATAGGAGTCCTTTATTCTATATTTTAAACGTCAGGACATACTGCATATGATAAAGAAAATAATTAAAAAATTGTGTAATAAAGTCCACTTGCCAAGCTGTTTTTTTATAAACAAAAACTCATGCAACAGCAGAACTAATAGCTGGAATGAAGCAGTATATGATACCGCATGTCCATATGAAAGATAATTGCCTATCAGGACGAAGATCTATGCATGAACAAGCTTCAGGAAGACACTCATTAAACCAGTTTTTCATTGTCACCACTGACTGGAGCCAGAAACTGTGGAAAGTTTATCTGCAGAGCTGTGGACGGAGTTCATCTGCAGAGCTGGCAGTGGCACCTTCCGCACGGAACGGAATGTGGCCATCCGTCTTAGGAAAGTACCTAATTTTTTAATTGCAGTGGGGAAATTAGTTTTTTGCGCACTTGAGTGCGATTGATGCAGTCTTTTTTCACAGGACGTTCCATGCATCTCACAGCCTTTAAATACCTTTACCTTTAAATAGACATTACTCAGTGTTGGGAGCGACGCACTGCCATTCTGATCTCTCAAGCTGACGTCAACTGGAATCTGAAGCAAGACTCACCCAGACCTCAGACCTTAGCACATGTGCAGATGGAGATGATGTTTGTTCAAGCTGCAGAGGGCTGCAAATCCAACAAATTCTTAGTGTCTCTGAGGCACAGAATGACTAACAATGAAAGATTTTAGTTTTTTTTTTTTCCTTTTCCCCATCGCCAGCTTCTTTCTGTGTGAGCGTTGCAAGAGTGGGAATTCAGATGACTCAGGCCTCTCCCGCCCTCCTCCTCCAGTCTTCCTGCTGAGTGTCGTTCCCCAATGTCCAGGAAAGCAGTCAGTGAGTATTCCCTTCTGGATCTGGAGAGTGGGCCTGGCCCTGGAAAATCCCTGAGTTTCCAGCTCGGATTCTGCTCTTCATCCAAATGTTGCCATGAAACATTCTCACAATCTCGTCACCACAAACAAACCAGGCTCGCCCTGCAAATGCTGAAATTCATGCCTTTCGATCTTTGCGCCAACCTTCCCCGTCGGCATTTTCATTTGGCCGGGCATCAAACTCTGCTGAGGCCGAGGCACGTTCTCGGTGAGGTGGTCCTTCTGCGGTTTCGTGGCGTGGGCAGCGCTGTTTGCATCAAGGTCACTGGCACCGGGGAGGTGACGAGACATACTGTCACCCTCAGCCAAACCACGCTTGCCAGAGACCGAGGCCAGTCCAGGCGAGGGAAGCACAAGAAAAACTGCTCCCCTTCTCACTTCCTGTGTCTGCTGCCATTGTCCCGCGTGAACCGGTTCGCAAGACGTTACAGGCGGGGCAGTTTATCTTTCAACTGAGTCAAGTTTCATGCTGTGACCATGACAGACTTCATTCATGCATGGTGAGGCAATGCCATTGCATGTGTGTGTGTGTGTGTGCGCATCTTTGTGAGAACAAGCTGTCCACAGAAAACTAATAAAAGTGTAAATGTTTGATTAAAGTGGAGACAGTTTCACAAAAGATAAAGATGAAGATAAAGTGCCCTACGGTTCTCAGGTCACGTTAAATGGTATGGTTAGTTCTATGTTTTAGGTCACGCACATTAATAATACATGTGCTCCATTTATATTCAATATTGGCTCTCATAGAGAAAGAAAAACAAATGTGTGTGGGCATGAATGTGCGTGTGTGTTTATGCATTTATGCCTCCACGTGATTAGCCAGTACAGACAGCATTTCCCTTGTGAGGCAAATCTGCAAGTCCCCACAGGTTCTTATTTTAAAAATGCAGAGTTCTATTATTTTTTAATTCCATAACCAAAAGAACAAAAACACACATGCTGCTTTCTTTATTTACTCCTATTTTCTTTGTGAAGAGTAAAGCACAGTAGACTGGACCTGAAGGGTATGCCAGCGTACCAAACTGGTGCAAAGTAGCTTCCTTAAGGTCCAATAACTAGCCTAGGGGGGTACATTCTTGTAGGCTGTACCTTGGGGACAAGAAATGGACGCACCGGACACAAAGAGAGTCAGTCACACAACATTGTTGTCTGCTGAGAGACACTTTGAGCTGAGAGTTTGAGGAGAGGAGCTGTTAAATTTAAATACCTGGCTAATTCCCAACATAGAATCCGATTTATTTTAATGTAGCAGCTTCCATGAGTGGAGTGTAATTATTGGCATTTATGAACATACACAAACGGGGTGGTTGATAAATGCCAAGAATATCACTCCCTCATTTGGTTGCTTCTTTTTTAGGTTGAAAGAATGGCCTTTACTATGTTTGTGCCACACATTTTTCAGACAAGGAAAAGAGTTGTGGTCAAACAGAGCACAGCTAAAAACGTAACGTTGTAATAAAATATGCTATTTTTGCCCATACGTCAAGAAAACACATTCCCACACAAAGTGTAGACGTGACTGGGTGTCTGGTTAAAACAGAAGGAATAAAGGGGTGGATAAAAATAGGACATCTGTCATCACCTAAAAAAGGTCGCCAAAGCAGTGACAGAATGACAAAAGCTGAAAGTGTAACAGTGACATTGATTCAATTTTGCGCATGTTCAACATTATTTTTGTAATGATCTGGTTAAACTGCATAGGATTTTAATCCAAATGAGATCTGATAAGTGGGGACAGAAAATTGAGACTGAATTTTTCATTTTACATATTCACACTTTATGACTGTGTGTCAAAGGTTACATTATAGCATTTAGAAGAAACGAGCAATAGCACGGGCAAAAAAATAATATCACAGCCACACACTGGAGCAGCATTGCCCAGGACTTGCACCTGGCCACCAGTTTGTGCCATGAAAACCACAAGAGGTTACTGCCAAATGTCTGTAGCAAGGTCTCTTGCTTTTTGATTTGTTCCGTATTAATGAACAAATAAATGACTCTTACCGTCTATCTCTATTTGAAGCACCTGAGCATTAGAGCAAAGAGCATTAATCCCCCAAACTGCAAATATGAACACAGTCCTACTGAAGTGCCCAAATTCATCCAACTGCTGACCTTGTGGCACATAATAACCGCAGAGTGGGTCACATCTGTGCGATTTGAATGAGAAACAGACAGGCTGGCTTCTCATGCAGCCTGCCTATTGTACAAAAAGGGAGCTTGTTAATCTCCAGCCAATTGCTGCTTAAAAGCAATTCAAGTCTAGGCCTGCCTTAGAGGTGCCCGTCAAGAGGAGGAGTCAACCACTCTCCGCAAACATGGAGCATTGTACCATGACAGGTGGGAGTTTGTGGCAGGTGCTGGACTGCATTTTCCTGAATACTCTAATGCAGCATCAAAACACAATGTAGTAAATAGATAAAATAAATAAGACACAAAGTAAAAAAAAAACTGCATTGGCAGCTGTGCTTTTTGTACTAATATGTACTTGTATTGTACGACTATTCCCTGGTGCCTAACTGGCACTCCCTCATCCCTTCATCATCAGAAGAGAGCATTCGGTTGCACAGAGGAGTGTAGCCCAGCAACCACAAAACTTACTAATTGTACACAAAAAAAATCTAAGCTTTAGTCTCCCTGCCTATGGCAGAACCTATAAAAAAAAGACCAGGTTATTCACACTGGCACCTTCTCAACAATATAATATGAGGCTGCTTTGTCACTTAAAGGGCAACATCACCCTACATTCAACCACTTTCAGCATAACTATGTATGGTGTACAGGTTACTCAAGTCAGAATGTATGAATTATCCAGTTGTAGTCACATGATTAAGAGACATTTAGCTTGGCTGCGATATTTTGTTGATAAGTTAAAAATAGGAAATTGTGTTGTTTTTTCCTTACCTTCTGCTGAAATTTAAAAATGCCAGAAAATGACTTAAAAAACAGTGTTGGGATGCTGTAAACCATGAAGATCACACTGATTTTTGAAGATTGTGGTATCTGTGTTATACATACATATATTCTATGTGTACATATATACGGATTTTACAGTGGAGCCTTACCAGGGGCGATGAGGGGGTGACTGCTGACTGATGCCACACTGCGGCTCATGGTCACCGCCCGTGCCTCACTTGCATTTTCTCCTTTCTTTCCAGACTCTGCGGGAGCCTCAGGTGGGTGGGACTTGGCCCCAAGACCCTGGGTCCCCTGGGTGGAGTTCTTGAGGAGAGCGGTTGGCTGGATGGCAATAGGAGTCTGCTTCAAGCTCAGGGCCTGGAGCACTTGCGTCTGCGTCTGGGTGGTGGAGTTGGAGGAAGAGGCTGTTGTGGAGGAGGATGAGGAGGACGATGCTGCCCCCTGCTGGCTGCGTATGGCCAGATTCTGTACCTGAGGAGATATTTTATAATCAACACAGAATTTTCACAGACATAGAGATTAGTGACTGAACTGATAATGTACCCCACAAGCATACAGAATTACTGATGCACAAAATTTTGGCCACATTCTGTGCGAATTTTGTACAAGATGCTCTTCACTGGGAACACAGTGTCTAAAAGTGATTTGTTTTATTGATTGTTTTTAGTTTTTATAGTACATTTTCTTCAGAGGGAGATGACATTTTATTAAAATGTAGTCAGGTGTCAATATAGACATGCCTTGAAACTAGTGTTTAATTTTACCTGTGGGAAGATATTTGAAAATGCTCATTGCACTTCATGTGGAACGTAGTTCATTGAACTATGAAATTGTCTCTTCCTGCGCTGGGTGTGTGATGAAGAAAATGTGAAGGTGTGTTGTAACATGTGTGTGCATGGCAGGTACCTGAGAGGAGGCGGACTGCTGGGCTGCGGACTGCGTGGACGCCTCTGACTGGAGGGCAGTCACTGTGGCCGTAGGGGTGAAGATGAGCTGGGGGGACAAAGGAACAGCTCGTCCTAGGCTCCTAGCTACTTGCACAAGGTTACTTTGCTGTGCCTGAAAATCACAAATATGGAGGCTCTCAATCTGGATGTGCTACCACGCGGTCTTCATCAGCCATGTGCTCTGACTCCCGCTGTGTGCCTGTCCTGACACGAACTCCAGCATCGTCATGCTATTATCGGCCCCCTTTCCTTCAAATTGTGAAACTTTTCCCTATGAGAATGTTTTCTAAAAGGCTATATATATATATATATATATATGTAAGAAGCCAAAAATATAAAGAATATAAAGATATATAAAGAAGCCAAAAATAATTGCAAAATAATGCACCAAAGACAATGTTACTGCACGTTACTGCATGCACTTTTCCTACTGGCTATCAACGCCAGTCCTGATCATAAAAGAAAGAAGATTAAACTACAATCTTAATAGTCAATTTTATGAGCAGGTTGTGATCAGGGGGCAATAAAGCTGAAACATAAAAAATAAGCAATTATTATACACTTGCTAAAGATATAGTTGGGGTATGTCAGTAATGACTAAGATTTGATTACAGAATGAAAATAAATTTGGTTACCTTTGGTTCTTAATTAAGTATATGTCATAAATAAGTATATTAAAAACTACTGATAATAAGTATTTTTTACAGGTGTCAGTAGTTTACAGAGACATAGCAATTAAAATAATGTTACATGATATGAAAGAAGGACTAGACTAGACTAAACACAGAGATGGACAGTCTTGCCTGCTGTAGTTTTACAGCTCAACATCTACAAGTGAAAGTGAAACACTGCAGACCAGCACGGTGCAGACAAAGAAATGTGTCCTCTGCATTTAACCCATCACCTTAGTGAGCAGTGAGCAGCCATGAAAGGTGCCCAGGGAGGATGGTTCTTTGCTCACTTGGACCTCAGTGGCACTTGTAGTATTTGAACCTGGAACCTTCCGATTACGGGTCCACTTCCTTACCCGCTAGGCCACCATTGCCACAGGGCACTGCTTCTAACTGCTCCCTGATGGAGCAGTGGACAGCAATGAAAAGCACCCATGGAGCAGTTTGTGGGAACGATATCTTGATCAAGGGTACCTCAGTGTCATGTTGCCAGTTTGGGATTTGAACCCACAACCTTCCTTACTTGCTAGGTCACCACTACCCCGTGATGTTAGATTAATGTTAAATAGGTCCTCAGAAAAGTGTGTGTGTCTGTGTGAGTGGTGCATACATGAACTTACCATCTGAGCACGCAGGTACATTTGAGCTTGGCTGGCTGTAAGTGCTGGACTGGTTGGGTTACCCAGGAGCACGGCCTGCTGGGATATGCCTGTGGGGGTGGAGCTAACACTCTGAGCTCTACTGATGAGCTGGGCAGCCGCTGGAGAGGTTGTCAAGTTAATCTAAGTAAGAAAGAGAGGAAAATGTCAGCCTAAAGTCCCAAACAGCAATATTGCTAATAAGATCAAAGGTGCAGAAACTCACAGTGGTCTGGGAGGATCCTGTCTGGGACGAGGTGGTGCCATTTTGACTGGAGCTTTGCCTTCCAGCAGCGATGCTGGCCTGTAACAGTACAGAAGGAGCGGAGATTGGACATTCTGTCAAATAATCACATGCATGTCATACAGACAGCTTTCTGAGGTCAATCAAGGTAAAACACACATTTGCCTAAACAAGTTCAGATGAGCCGGTTTGACCAAAAAAAAAATATCTTCAGAAAAAAGCCTACACCCTGACACTCCACAACCAATTACAACTTAATCTCAACAGTCTTACTCTTCTAAACAAGATATATTTTTGCTTTATGCATTCTATTCTTGTTACCATGGTATAGGAGGGATTGTGATGAGCATTATTGTATTCACTTCTCTTCATCTTTCCTCACTATTTTATTACTAACAAAGGAATATAAAGCACTGACGTCAAGATCAAGGGGACATGGCATATTCGGTAGCAGCACTAAAGGTCTGAAAAAGCATCCAGTAAGAAGCGCCCAGAACTAAAAAGCTGCTTAAAACACCTTTGTATGAATCGGTGTTGTGCTCTGGTTGAGGATGATATGCTGGTTTTAATTAGCATATTAACTCATACATGCTCACTTTGTTTATTGCTTTTATTGCTCTGTCTTTTTATCTTAAGTCATGTTTGCTTGTGTTATTACCTGTAAAGTGATGTAACACATCTACACCCCCTACAATCTTCAATTTCTTCGGAGGAAACTAAGCACTTGCCCCAAGTGTGGAATACTTTACCAGCACGTTACCATGTACTTGTTTTAAATCTCCTAGAGACTTTTTTTTATGGGTACAGTCCCACTGGAGCAACTCAGGGTTAAGTGTCATGCTCAAGGATTCAATGGTAGTAAGTGGATTTTGAACCTGTGACTCAAGTATCATGTGGTCTTTTGGTTCAATGTCGAGTGCATTACTCATTAGCTACTAACACCCCCAAAATGTATTACCGTTACTGTAATTTTCATTTAAAATTAAAAATGTATTCACTTTAGGCTTTTTGCTATTATTATGCATTTGATATATAGTGGGCATTGTATGTAGGGATATCTATGTTGGAGTGATACGGCCAGTGGTGGATGCAGAAGATGGTTATGGGTGTGTACAGTGCAGAAGGCAGTAGATGTGCAGTGCGTCGTGAGGTGTGCACAGCATGCGGTGCAGTGTTAGAGATGGCTCCGCATCTGACCTGCTGAACTGCAGCCAGGCTCTGGAGCTGTGCTGTGCTCAGGTGCTGCTGCTGCAGGGCGGCTGTCTGCAGCATGAGGTGCTGCTGCTGGGCAGCATACATCTGCTGCAGGTACTGCGCTGCGGTGTTGGGCTGCCTGTGCAAGGCCTGCTGGATCACCTGAAAGCACATTTTCAGACTTTAACTCTCGGTTCGATGCGTAACCTTAGAGGCACGCTGAAGGTCCTGTATTCCCATCTCCAGATTTACTGAACACACAAAGTTAAAATCCAGCCTAGAGATATCAGACAAAACATTCATAAACTAAAAGAAATGAATACCTTTCAGCCTAAAAATTGGAAAACATTGTAGTTTAATACTAACAAATATTAACAACTCTGTACTTGACAGTCATCCTGTCTTACTTTATGCGACTCAAGTTTGTTCAATTATGAGATGCAGCTCCTTACTAATGCAAGAGTCAGCAAAACTCAGTCCTTCAACTGAGAAAATACTATGCTAAGTGTAATCCGGTTTGTGTAGCACAATTTTGAAAAGATGCACAGAAACTTCAGCAGCCTTCCCCCATCTCACACTGCTGTACATGAACCGCTGTAGCTCCTCCTCCTCTATATGACCATTATTCCAGAGAGGGAGTGTCAGCCCCTTCACCGTTGCCTGGCAACAGAGAGTGTGGGCTTGACCCACATGAGGGAAAGAGAGCTGACCCCGCACTTCCAAGGGAGGAGCACATTCATGATCTGTTGGTTCCATAGTGCTGTCTGGCACTGACAGCTCAAACGAACCCTTACAACAGTATTCAATTTAACAACAACCCCCGCTGACAAGGAATATAAAAAAAACGTGCCACTTGTGCCCTTATGGAAATTTTCTTAATCAACACAACGGCTCCTTCACGTTCAAGTGTCAGCACTCAGTGGTGAAGTGCTTTAGCTGTGCTGTGCTATGGATCAGGCCTACAAAATGAGTCAAGCTCAGGGCCAGGGGTGAGGATTTTCTGTGAATGAGGTTAATAGTCAGCTGCCATCCTCTGCCATCCATCGTTTCTGGCACACCTTCAAGCGGTTCCACATTTTAATAGATTTTGAAAAGCGAGCCTGTGTGTTTTCTTGTCAGTACACAAAACCACCACCAGGTGACAGTACAGCTTTTCTGGGAAAACGTTGAAACCAGTGGCAATTTGCTGAAATGGAAACAATGGCACAAGCAAGAGCGATATAACAATACAGCATAAATGAAACGCATCTATGCCAAGTTTGTGTATTACAGAGACATCTTCAAATGGCCCCGTTTTCAAACTGCGTGCATATCCAGTTGGAACTGCATTCTGACAAACGGTCTCTGCGTACCTGCACTGTCTGCCTGTCAGGAATCCCACTGTAAACAGAGATCTGGGGGACCGTCTGTCTGCCTGTCCCATTGCTGCTGCTACTGCTGCTGCTGCTGGCACTGGTGTTGGTGCTCACGCTGGCACTGGTGTTGGTGTTGCCGTTGGAGGTGGAGCTGCTGCTGACAGTACTGGTGCTGGTACTGGGGCTGCTGCTAACAGCCGTTCCGGAGCTGGAGGTGGGAGGCCCCTGCTCGCCTCCCATGGTGCCCCCCCGGTGTGTCACCTTGGACCCCCGGCCACCCTTTGGGCAAACTCTCCGCAAGCTGAAATGAAGGAGAAAGAGACAGAGGTTGAGAAACAGATCCCATAGTGCATCAGAAGTCCATGAGACCAAACCAGAAATAAAAAACAACAGCAGGTCAAAGTGCACATATTCAGATGATTGAGGACATTATAAAATCCAGGCACTTCCCTGTGTGGGTCCATCACACAGTGTGTAAACTTCCCTCTTTCTTTCCCATGTGCTTACATATGACCACACACACCCTGATCATCCAAAAAATAGTACCTGTTCATTTGCCATTAGATGGTTTAAATAAAACCCCAGAAATTCAGTTTAGTCAGGACTCAACTATATATTTTTGGAGTTTAATGCAATGTTTTTTTTCTCCTGGTTAAGTTAATTTGGGGAAAATCGGCAAGGATTTGCGTGGAAATTGTGCATTGCTGTGAGATGTGAGGCGAAACACTGCAGCACAGCACGCGGTGCACACAACTCTGCAGTGAACCCATCACCCTTGGTGAGCAGTGGGCACCTTGGCGGGTCGGGATTGAAATTGCAGCCTTCCAATTACCGGTCTGTTTCCTTACCCACCAGGCTACCACTGCCCCAGAAAGGAGATGCCACCTAGAAAAAAGGCCATGATTGATTTCTGTTTTGATTGCCTGTCTCTGTTTTTCATTGTCATTCCGACCGCAAAGCACAGTCTGGATCTGATGGGAATATTTCAGTAAATATCACACCCCCTGATTCCCAGGGTTTTTTTTTTCCCAAAACCTTGGTAAAATAATGTGCCTTGAATATAAAAATAAGTCTGTTAAGAAACTTAATTTAGAGATTTAAATTAAGATGATCACCAAATAAGGAAAGAATCACTACTCTGGGTGCAATCCTCCTGTTTCATCCTGTACTTCCTAAATTGTTCAGTTTGTTGTTTAGCATTATTGCAACATTATCAGACATTTTTTGACCAATTTGAGCTAAGAATTTATTTATTTATTTATAAAAAAAGTTAATTAAATGTGATCAGTCCTTTAATAATATTTTATAATAACATTACATTTTACACTGACACAAGCCCATCAGTTGAGAAATTATGGGAAATTATTAATAAATAATATTTTTCCCCAAAGCATATTCAATCCAGTGCAAAACAAGAACACTTTCAGTAATATAAAAACATGTCTTATGGCAAATGACAGATGGCCCCTGTCCCTAAGAAACAGCTCTATAAATCAATACAATTTCTGCTGTTTTATTGTAATTATTATTATTCTCTCATGTATTCCTTTAAAAAAGTGGGGGGAAAAAACTGAGGACAATGGCAGATCTTCTTCACCCTCCCATGGGGCAAGGCTTCTTCGCAAAGCGCAAGTAATGCCATTCTTGGCAGACATAAATTCCATTGTTGGTGTTCACAGGCAGGAAAGGCCGCTGTCATCATGTATGCTGATATGCTCTTAAGAATGTCCATGGCGCCTCCCTCTAAATAAATCATAGATAATAAACGTGGCTAATGGACGGGCATTAAGGAAATGGCCTGCTGCTGGAGAGGGCCGATGGCCGCGACGCGGCTGTCAGCGTCTCGGGCCGCAGGGCCGGCCTGCAGGCTGATGTTGCCTCGCTGTATCCCCTGCCTCCACTTTAGCAATTATGGATTAGTGGGCTTGCTCTGGGACGCGCGGGTTAAGAGCACGGAGAGACTGTGCTGGGGGGGGGATGGGACCGAACTGAGTGAGACACGTGCGAAAGGTGCGGATCCTGAGGTGCGGCGAGACGGGGCTGCAGCATTAGCGGTGCGACGGGAGCAGTGGGGATAATTAAATAAGAATAATTGCGACCGCGCTACATTTTCAGTCATCCTCCCCCACGTCCCCCTCCGTCTCTGTCTGCCTCTGCTCTGCTCGCTGTCTGCTCACCCCCCTTCCTCTCCTCTGTTTTTTTCACATGTTAATAATGCATCGACTCAGAAACCTATCTAATGTGTTCCACCGCAAGGTAGAAAGCATTAGAAAGGAGTGGACCGAACTCCAGAATTCAGTGCAAATCAGACAGACACAGCAAATCATCTTGGCTGTTTGAAACAGGCCACCCACATGCTGATATGCTCATCACGGCCATTCGAAATAGGTGCAGAAGTCGCGTGGGGTTGGGGGGGGGGGGGGGGGGGTGGCCTGCATGCTGGATTCCCCTGCGGCAGAGCTGATGAGCCCACGAGAGTCTGCCCCCCTCTCAGCTGAGGAGCTCCGGCTCTGTTGACACGCAGGGCTGTTGCGAGGCTGCCTGCACCTCTCAACCTTTTATGGATGCTCTGCTCTAGCACTACTGAAATCTAGACCCGCGACGCAGCAGCCGAGCGTCCTTCTGGCCCCGGGACCACAGAGGGGAGACATTAGTTGAGAAATGGGGGCGAAAAATGAAAAAGACCGCCGTGGGACCCGCATACAGCATGCTGCAATCAATAACGCACAAGCAGGATGCTCATGAATCCTTCCAGAGAACGGCTGACACTCTCTGTGTCATGTGACTGAGGTGGAGCAAGAGAGAGAGAGAGAGAGAGAGAGAGAGAGAGACAGAAAGGGAGCTGCCGAGGAAGTGAGCGGTCCAGAGAAAGTGCAGAGGAGACAGACGGATGAAAGGGAATGCAGGATGGGGACTGGGAGACAGCGGTAGTGGGACCATCCTGAGACAAAGCCTGCTCCTACCTCTTTTGCCCTCCACAGCGCGCTCCAGGAGTGCCTGCGTGATGCCCCATCCCCCAGGAGGCCGTGGCTCTTTGTCTGACGGCCGCAGCGTAGCCCACCCAAGCCCAATCTTTACATCCAGCTCCTGTCCCAGCAGCGGCACAAACACAGACACGCACACACGCACAGGCAGACCCCCTGCCTCTCCCCGTGATTATGGGTATCCTAGCGACAGCCAACGGGGTGCCTCCGAAATCCCCGAGCAGTACCGCATGCTGATTGGACAGGGGGAATTTTGCTAATGAACATGGGGGTAATGATTTTTGTCCGTAAAAAAGGCACCACATCTCTGGAATATTTATAGGGACCATGGTGATGACTGACATCTGTCTTCCTCTTTAATTTGTGCAATTTCTGTCACACACAGCCAGAATCATAAAAAAAGAATCCTTTATATAATCACACCTAAAAGAAAGAATTTGTTGTTTGTATATAGTAAATATATAGCAAATATGTCATAAATATGTCATAAATATGTCAACCATGTGAAAATATGAACCTACGCACTAATACTATTCTATAATCTACTCTGATTGTATTCGACATTTACGCAATAATATGAAAATATTATGTTTTATACAAAATTTAAACAGCAGTTAATTGTTCATTCCCAGTATATTATCAGACTTTATTCAATTAAATCTATATAAAAATGTGTAAAATATATTTTAAATGTGCAATCAACTTATTTGCATTATTGTTATTATATAATACCTTTCTGCAGAATTGTTTATTTAGGCATTTTATTTAGTCAAAGACTGGAAGAGACACCTCACAAGGTGTCACCCCACAGTGTGGAATCAAGGGGAGTGGAATCTCAAAGCATCAAAATGAGGCACTTATTCGTTCTGTAGCTAAACCAGACCCCCACTTTTAGTGTCCCGTCTGCCCATAACGCATGTCCCCTCGTCTGTAGATGTAATATTGACTGAGGCCTAGCCAGTGCGGGCTTCATTGATTGCAATCTTCTCATTAGCATATAGATTAGCTGCTTGTGGGGGCAAGCGAATGGGTGTGGAACCGCAGCGCAAGAGAGGATGAGACGAAAGAGATGAGATGGAACGGGGGAGAGACGGCCTGGCTCATATCTTCAGTTATACGCCAAGAACCTGGGACTTCTGAGGCTGCTGGCAGGCAGCAGAGTCCCGTCTAATGTATTGTGAACACGAAGGCATGCTAGGACCCACTCTGCTTATCAGTCATCTGAAAGCGTCAAAAGGACTGTCCTCAATGATCGTTTCTGTACAATTCAATTGAGATTTTTGATGATGTGATGATTCCATTGTTCTTGACCCAAGTGGAGTGTCTGAGATGAATATTAGTTTAAAATACATCAGAAACTCTTTCATATATAAGTGCATATTCCTTTTATTGTTTCAATACTAATACTAAGTGGTATGTTTATAACATATCCAACATATATTTAAATAACCATATACAACAATGTTGTGTTCTTGTGAAATATTATTTACCCATCTGATCCTGCACTATTATGCACATGGGAGGTCTGCATTTGTGTGTACATTCTGTATTTAACATGGACCAAAAGGTAAAGCATGCAGCATTGCTGCACGTGTGTGCCTGCAACTGTGCATCTGCATGTAATGGTATACGCATCCCACTTGACACAGCTGCCATATGCTGACAGCCCTCAGGAGAACAGAGGGAGGAAAAATTATTCAAAAAAATTGAAAGCACAAAAAAAAAGAAAAGAGAAAGATGCAGGAAAACAGGCCATGCAAACTCCCAGGAGGCCTATTCCTTACTTCTGGTTGTAGCCTTTTATTGACTTCTGATGCAACCCCAGCATGTCCCGCCAGCAGCTTAGGGGTATACATTTCTCCTGATGAATTATCATGTGTCATTAGCAGTTTAATTGATTTCAATCAAAATATTTCACAACATAAGGGCCTAAGTAAATTATACAGAGGCTTCTGTCGGCTCACGCAATGACAGGCAAGTCTGCAATTGTTTCATTATGTTTACTTGTGTGTTACTACTATTTACCATTTTGCCAGCTTTACTGTAAAAGGCTGCCTTTTTTCCCTTTCCATCCTCTTTATTCTTCTGAAACCCTCCCATTTCTCTTGATGGCATTTTAAATGAGTGTCTAGGAACCATGGTTGCAGCACTGCCAAAACCTTTCAATAAAACATCTCATTATCCCACCAGGAGAAGAGAAGGGAACTCAAAATAAACAAAAGCGAAGAAAAAAAAGACTATAACCCAACACTATTGGACGTCACCTTTGACATTCTGGACATGATAATGACCTGCCGTACAACAGGTCATGTTTAGTTCAAGGCCCAATTTTCTGATAAACCTCTCCATAAACCTCAATACAAGGACACTCATGGTGCAACATCTAGCCCAGTTTGGGTCTTAAAATGTAGTTAAAATGTTCCGGTCCCTGGTGAATGGTGATTGGCTCTGGGAGGATGGCCGGGGTCAGGGAAAGTAATATGGAGCAACGCAGAGAACAACACAGATGGTGCGCTAATGCTAGATTAGTCTGGCGGATTTATTTCCTTAATGGTGCCATTACAGATAAGATTGCTGCTTCTTGAACGGGGGACGTTATCAAATTATTATAAAACATCTCGAGGATCGATGCTTCCTGTGGAACTTTTCCACGTCTGTCTCCTCATCAAAACTCATTAATTAGTTTGTAAGGACATTTGGTTGAACTCTGACAATTGTACCTCCAAAACTAATTTCATAGGAAGCTTTTGGCCCAAAGCAATTAGAGCAAAGTCCCCTCCAAACAAGCACAGGTAGCACAGACACAAATGTCCTTTCTCTTTTGGCCTGGCTTGAAGCGGCCTCCTCTCTGGGCGCCGTGGTTCGCTTGGAAAGGCTCGTGCTCGCCTGCCTCCCCTCTCTGAGGTCTGCAGACGGGGAGCTCCTTAATTAGTATACTCCTGACATCAGATGGTGCTTGTGTAGCCACAGATAGCAATTCCCCCCGTGCCATGGGTCTCCCAGAAGGGGAAGACCGTCAATGGTGGCAGGAAGAATTAAGTGTGGATGAGGGAGAAATGAATAAAAGCCACGGATTATGTCTCCCGGGGGGATTTGTGTGTGTGTGTGTGGGGTGGGGGGCTTGTATGGGTATCTATAATGATGCCCACAGTATAAAGAAAAAAACCTTCAACCTCTCTCATTAGTGAAGTTTACTGGTCGGAAACCAGTAGTGGTGTGTTGGCTAGAATGGGACTTCTTAATACAACTAAAGTGTGCTGAGATGTTTACAATGGATTTCCCTCTGTATTGCAATGGAAAGGCAGACAAATTGTGACTCACACTACCAGTAAAAAGCTCTATGTAACATGGAAGAGTATTCTTGAATAATTGAGATACCTGAGCACAAGGGTTTCTGCTTCAGGTACATCTGGTAGTACCTGATTAGAACCGGATTGGAGCCAGTAAACCAAACACTAATGTGAACACTTGTAGTGAAACAAAAACTCTGGCCAGTCTGCAGAGTGAAAGTGAAGTGATTGTCATTGTGAAACACTGCAGCACAGCACACAATGACACATAGAAATGTGCCCTCTGCATTTAACCATCACCCTCAGTGAGCAGTGGGCAGCCATGACAGGTGCCCAGGGAGCAGTGTGTGGGGACAGTGCCTTGCTCAGTGACACGTCAGTTTCACCTTGGCGGATTGGGATTCGCTCCGGCAACCTTCTATGTACGGGGCCGCTTCCTTAACTGCTAGGCCACCACTGTCCAGAAGTGGGTTTGAAACCCGCACCTCCAGGAGAGACTGCCATTTAACTGTAGGTCCCAAACAGCAGCCCAAAGTGCCCTAAGAGAACCAGCTGTGTTCCTATAGGGTCCAAAGCACTTGATTTATTACATATATGAAAGAAGGTCACTAGAAAGACACTCCAGCCCTTAATGCCTCTTTGTAATCGTCTAAGCAAGTGTGAAACTGAGACTCCCACTCCAATTAACCTCAAAATCTTTGATGAGACAATGTGGGTCAAGACACAATGTGAAGACGGGAATGGTAAAAAAGCAAACCTTCTTGGCTGACTCGATCATTTCTGAAATAGTAACGGGGAGGCAAACTAGTAAATTTGCTACACAAGTTTGTTCTAAAGGTCACTTTAGAAACAAACACTGACTTGCTAAACTATAACAGGTTTGTAAGCTGAATACTTGATAAGTTCACTTTGGTCTCTTCACTGCAAATGGACAAAACTGGGAAAGTTTTCAGACATATTCTATAATTATGACTGTGATCAATTACTATATAATGATGGACGAAGTGGTAACATGCATTAAAGCAAAAATATTTTTCTTGAATGAGTGAAACTGCCACCACATGCACACGGCACAGTTCTGGTTCTGCAGTTGTGACATGTTACCTCTCATCATAAGTCTAGATGTCGAACAGCCTACTGGGTATAACACAGATGCCCACATGTAGACGCATACAGACATGCAAAAAACTGGCACCCACACAGTCCCCACAGCCTCAGCATCCCTATTGTCCATGTGGGGAACTCAAGGGGACGACATACATACTGTAGTTGGTCTTCAAAAGGTTGGAAAAAAGACTTCTTGGGTCTTGACCTTTACAGAACCAGATGGAAACAGCTAGACTTCAACACCCCCTGCTGTGAAACACACGTATCCTTGTGCCGGAGAAGTGTTTGTGTGTGTATGTGTATGTGTGTGTGTGTGTGTGTGGGGGGGGGGGGGTTCCAGAATCCGCTGGCCATGCAAAACCTCCTCCCGTACTGACAGAACCTGCGTAAGCCCCCTGTGTCAGCTGCTCTCCTCTGCTGAAGCACTTAATAGCATAATACTGTGTTTATTACGGCTTCGTCGGTCTTCACACACACTGCTGCACTTCTGTCCCCACCCCCCTTGCCGTGTGACAGATTCATGCCATTATTCCCGTTCAAAGGGCTCCAGTGGCATGCAAGCGCAAGGAAAACAAACACGCTAACTGGCCCTCCGGCTCCGAGCCATGGTGCTAGCTGTGGGTAAGAGGAGGGTTCCCCAAATGCAGAAAGGAGACAAGACCACCCTACCTTCCACCTTCGGCCTCGTCTTCTCCTCCTTGGTGTCAGTTCTCTTCCCTTGCCTGGTAACCTACACCATTTGTGGATTCTGTTTTATCCGACAGGCTTGTATTCACAGACCAGGGGAGAGAGGAGGAGCAGAAGAGGGAGTAGTGAGAGAGAGAGAGGAAAAAAAAAAAAATTGACATTAGCATTCCAAAGGTAACATGTGACCCAGCTGCAGCCAATGGGTGGGCAGTATGTGCCCTTGGCACTCCTCTTTCCCCCTCAAACCCTCCCCCTTCCTCATGTTCAGTGCTCCTGTCAGGTCGCTAGTACTGCGAGCCTGTCATAGTCTCCATGGCAACACAAAGGGATTTAACCCTTCCGTGGAATTTAGTGTCTAGCTCATATATGGAATGCAATAGAAGGAAAATAAATACAAATAAACAGAAGAATATTCACATTTCATTTCACACATAGAACGAAGGATATCTAACATATATCATATATTATTGTTGATGTTTTTGGTAACATAGAAAACCAATAGTTTTATAATACATTTGCATAAGAAAAGTGTTTGGTTTTAAATAACGAAATGGATGCAAATTTAAACAAAGTAACTGCCTTTGATGTAACTGCCAGCACTGTACCACTGGCAGAAGATAATTAGCCATTATTCTATTCCGGGCCTGCACACCAGCGCTAATGCAACGCCGACCTCTACTTTTATCACGTACAACCCTATTAACTGGCTGTGCAAGCGGTAATATGCATGTCGGTAAAAGGTCATGCATCTATAAAAGGTCACTTGACAGTAGCGCTAACCTGGCCTGTTCACCCAGCTATTCACTTCTACTTAAAAGCTGTTGCAGCAATAATGTCAACTCATAACACATTCCCAACTAATTAAGTAAAGCATAAGAAGTCAAAACATATGCGCTTTATTAAAAGCTATGGATGGTTGCTAAGTGACCAGCATTTGAGATACAAATTATGGCAATATTCTCTGCTTTACCCAGAGATGGGGGGTGGGGTGGCCAGTTAGAGGATAGGAGTCACAAATCATGCAAATGTATTCAAATTCTGGGCCAGAGCGTCAGCCATAACACTGGCTTTATGGCTCAGAGGGTGGGGCGGGTGGGGTGTAGATGCAGCAGGGGGTGGGTCAGCCTCATTGGTCTGGACAGTAATTCTGTGCATGTTGACTAGTCTTGTGGGCGATCCATTTCACGAGGGACTGCACATTAATAAGTGAGCGGAATAAGTGCCGGGGCAGTTGGGGGTGGGGGAAGCGTTTTTTTGGCCTTGACCTCAGGGAACAGATCAGCCTCTCTAATGCCTGGCTGAGCCGCATCACCATTTCGATTTTCTGCCGTTCTCTCTCCGCAAACCCTGTCAAGCATTCTCCACTCTGCTTTCCCAGTCCTGCATAAATCCAAAGTTGACTTTGCATGACTCGCTTCATTACATGACTCTCAATCCCACCAAATCCCACCTTCTGTTCAGTGATTTTCCGTCAATTATTCCATGAAATACTGTAATTTATTATGTTATGTTTGGTCCCTACAGCGCCAACCCTTTTCAGACATATTAGAATATCTCTTGCAGTCTGATTAAGTCATTTTTATGTATTAAAACAGTGACATGAAACAGCCTGATCTGAATGCAGACTGCCTACCAGTTCTGCCCTGAACTCGCAGGCGAGGCCGATGTTTGAACATCGTTCTCTGCTTGCTTGACGGCACTGATAAACATTTGCAACGTTCCGCTGTGAGCCTGGTCTAATTTAGGACGGTGCACGGGCGTGTGTAAACCATCGGCTCGCTCTGAGGCCTGACACACCGCAAACCTTGAACTTGCACAGACGCAGATGATACCGTATCCTTCCTGCCACACAGAGTTGATATTAAAACATGGTTGATGCAGAGCAAGGCTTTAATCCTGAATTTAATTTCCGGTTCTCTTCACCTCTGCAGGTACGGCTCTTAAATCATTATCAGCCAATTGCTGAATAATTAATCCAGATTGCATTTTTTTCGGTTCAACTGCAGGTTAATTATCTGCTCTCCCGCGGCTCCCTCGATAGTCCGCTTCCAGAAACACAGGGCACCCGTGCAGGTCATTCCAGTAACACAGCTATTCCCACAAGTCCAGTTACAGCCCGGTGGGTGGCTGCAGGATCTCATAACATATCCCATGTCATCTGAGAGGTGAGGTTGATAGTATTCTGCTTGACAAGCAATACGGCCCCTCCAAGTGATGTGCGCGTCATGTGATGTGGAAATGTAATAATAGCATGTACATACATAATTCATGACAGTCCTTCTCAAATATTAATGATAATCTCTGTATGTTGTTGTTACCCTGTTGGACACAATGGGGCAAAAATACAGTGATATGTCTTTTGATATAGAGAAGGGTTTTGATTATGTCCAACAGGACAGTATCACCATTTTATCATTTCACTAGAAAGTTCAATGTTTAGGCTAAATATGCAGTGACCTCTCAGTGTATTATTTAGTACATAAAAGCAGTACTCTTTAACCCAGCCACCTGTGATGCATGTGACAGCGTATTTCTTGGTGCCCGTCTAAAGCCCTTGTCAGTGGTGAGGGTTGCATCAGGAAGGGCATCCAAAATAAAAATATTGCCAAATCAGATGTGCGGAGAGCCAGACCAGTTGATCCACTGTGGCGACCCCTAACAAGAGCAGCTGATTACGTCTGCATCACATTTACATTTTTACGCCATTTATCAGACACCCTTTTCCATAGCAACTTGCAATCGGTAGTTAGAGGGACAGACACTCAGGGTTAAGTGTCTTATTCAGAGATACAATGGTGGTAAGTGGGGATTGAACCTGGGCCACTACCACTAGGCCCCCCCTAAAGTGAAAGTGAAGTGATGGTCATTGTAACACACAGCACAGCACACGGTGACACAACGAAATGTGTCCTCTGCTTTCAACCCACCACCCTTAGTGAGCAGTGGCCAGCCATGACAGGCACCCAGGGAGCAGTGTGTGGGGACGGTGCTTTGCTCAGTGGAACCTCAGTGAAAATAAAAAAAAAAAGATCTCACAATAATATTTTTCTGCTTTTGACATTGTTTATGACCACAATGTCAAATTGTGCATTAACAGGCAATAAAAAAATGCATAAAAGGATGAAAGGGATACTTGCTAAATCCTGTATTACGATACAGTATTGGAAATCCTCAGTTAATTTTTAAAAAATATAACAATGACAAATATATAAATTTAGGAATTATTGAAAAAAATCCTACTTTCCCGCTTGAATTTACCCAGTGCTGAGTTGTAGCTTTGAATTCTGTACATGAATTATATGTTGCTATTGTAAAAAATACTTTACATAGCAGACCATGACAGACACTCACTTATGACTCTCAGTCAAGTCTTTATATGTGAGAAAACTGAAAATCAGTTGGTTAGTGGGTCAGGGAAAGCAGCATGCAGAGAAACGCCATGCGTTTGAATGCAAAGACATTGTGACACTGCCACCTTCTGGTAAGGTTTCTATAGCACAACACAAAATGAGTATCTCTCTTGATGGTAGTGTAGAGGATTCTTAAACAATTTTTTAAACGAATTGGTTTCTTTTACAATTTCATTGCAGCTAATGCAATCTCAGGCAATGAATAAAACTAAATGTCTCATGAAGTTATTCACTGAAAACTGTGTAACTGCTTTAACAACCCAATGGAAAGACTGTCTTTTTGATTGACAATTGTTGACCTTTGGTCCAGTTGCTATGTACATTGTTACACATTACTATAGTACACACAATTACACCTTACTACATTGCTATATGCTACATGTGTAACATTATGCCATATTTAAAAATGTATATTTCTATTAATGTAAAAAGAAGCACGAAATGTATATAAGTTAAGTTGATGATTTCAAATGCTGAAATCATCAACTGCAGCGCTAGTAAATCCTTTGGCATTTTTGCAATTTTCTGCTGCTGCTCCTTGATTCAAAGATGGTTTTGACCCAGAGCTCTATAGGAATTCGAGTCTCAGGAAATCTGGAAATAAGTCACACAAGTTAAAGGTTAGCACTGCAATCTGAGCAGACTCTGTGTACCTGAATCCTTTTTTTATCATCCAGCAATATGCATCTGGCTGCAGTCATCTGGAGATTGAGAATCAAAGCCTTAGCTTTCAGACATATTTCAGACATGGGGCCAGACCTGTCCTGGGAATCATCTGCCTGAACGTTTGAATGTCAGAAGTTGCACTTTGTTCAAATAATGATATTGTGATACCGACATTGTGACCTGACAGCGAGCCTTTCTTCTGGTAAAAACAATCAAAACAGAATTTGGTTTCCTTCGAGAGTGAGACCCGTTATTCAGAGCTGCTGAGAGCTTCTCAGTTATGTGTGAGGGTCGCCTGGCAGTTTCTTCTGTGAAAGAAGAAAAAATGTTGTCAGCCTAATCTGGAAGTGTGAAATGACTGCAAGGTCAGGTAGGGACAATGTGCTTTCAGAACATAGTAAAATATTTCATAAAATATTATGATTAGCATGATTATGTCAGCATTAAGTTTTGCATGTAATGCAGCAAAAGATGTTGCTTCCAAGCGCCCCAGTCTCTTGCAAAGTTGTCTCTTGATGATCAGTGTGCACAAAATCCACTTGATACTGTATTTTATTAGTTTATTTCCATGGCCTTTACTCACCTTCCGGTGAATGATGGCAACGACACAGCAGACAGGGGTTAAAGGTGCAATGTGTAAGCTATTACTACCTATGGAATTTAAATTCTATCAAATAGAATTTCACAGATATTTCACCAGAAAGCTGTCCACCTGTGACTGTAGACTCCTAATAAATATATATGTAAGACAATAATAATGAACTATTTTAACAATACAAAATTACAAAAACATAAAATATTATACACAAATTTAGTGGCCTGTGCATGAAAGATATATTTTTGAACATATCTAAGTATTTGATCTGTGATGGTTGTTGTGTATGTTTGAAAATTGGTCAGCTAGAACAGATCCGGATTTGACTGTTTACTGTTCTATTTGTGCATTAATAATGAGGAGAGTTAACTCTAGTTTAGTATATGAGCTTCATCATGCTTCAGTAAATCCCAATCACTTCTTGTTATTTGCAGGCAGGATGGACTGCAGCCGTCGGCATGCTAGCTCCAGTAAATAATCTCCACACAACACATAGACATATTTGATATTATATCAAAACTGTTATTTCATCAAATGGTTTGGATAATTCTAATGATCTAGAAACATTTACACATTTTTAAATTTACCTGTTTGTGTAAAAGCACTGAACCAGTAAAGGAACTGCTGACTGTTTTCTCCTTTGACCTGCAGATCAAATGTTTGAATTAATGCCATCCCATAGGAGCAGCACAGCCTCATTATTGTCCATCTTATAGGAGCAGCACAGCCTCATTATTGTCCATCCCATAGGAGCAGCACAGCCTCATTATTGTCCATCTTATAGGAGCAGCACAGCCTCATTATTGTCCATCTCATAGGAGCAGCACAGCCTCATTATTGTCCATCTCATAGGAGCAGCACAGCCTCATTATTGTCCATCTCATAGGATCAGCACAGCCTCATTATTGTCCATCTCATCGGAGCAGCACCGCCTCATCATTGTCCATCCCATAGGAGCAGCACAGCCTCATTATTATCCATCCCATAGGAGCAGCACAGTCTCAATATTGTCCATCCCATTGGTGCAGCACAGCCTCATTATTGTCCATTCCATAGGAGCAGCACAGCCTCATTATTGTCCATCTCATAGGAGCAGCACAGCCTCATTATTGTCCATCTCATAGGAGCAGCACAGCCTCATTATTGTCCATCTCATAGGAGCAGCACAGTCTCAATATTGTCCATCCCATTGGTGCAGCATAGCCTCATTATTGTTCATTCCATAGGAGCAGCACAGCCTCATTATTGTCCATCCCATAGGAGCAGCACAGTGTCAATATTGTCCATCCCATTGGTGCAGCATAGCCTCATTATTGTTCATTCCATAGGAGCAGCACAGCCTCATTATTGTCCATCTCATAGGAGCAGCACAGCCTCAGGCCTGCACATAAATCATGGTGGACCGCTACATTCCAGAAAGGCCTGTTCCAGGAGTGGTTGTCCAGCAAAAAGAGAAAAAAAAACAGTTTTCAATTGATTGTCATTGTAATACACAGCACACGGTGACTCAACGAAATATGTCCTCTGCTTTCAACCCACCACCCTGAGTGAGCAGTGGGCAGCCATGACAGGCGCCCGGGGAGCAGTGTGTGGGGACGGTGCTTTGCTCAGTGGAACCTCAGTGGCACCTTAGTGGACACCATCCCATACCGAAAGCATGAAAATAAAAAAAAAGATCTCATAATAATTTTTTTCTGCTTTTGACATTGTTTATGGCCACCATGTCAAATTGTTTTTGTTTTGTTTTTTTATCTTGTTTGCGGGACAACCACTCCTGGAACAGGCCTTTCTGGAATGTAGTTTTCAATTGACCACTTTCAACAGTCACACCCTTAAGGCCAAAAATAAAAATCCAAAAGGACGGCAGACACTGGATCTTTGGTTTGAAGTTCAGTTTTTCTGTGAGGTAAAACCTTGGACACTTTCCACCAGAGGGCACATGCACTTTCTGAGATTGTGAACTGTACTTTAGCTCAGTGTATGTCTGAACTTTGTGGTCAGTCAGAAGTACTTAGATTACTTAGTTTACATATTGTAAGCCTGAATCCTGGTGAACTTATGTGAACTTGGCACTTATGTAAATAAAAGTGAAAGTGAAGTGATTTTCATTGTTATACACTGCAGCACAGCACACAGTGTCCACAGTGGCAGGCGGACCATCACTGTTGGTGAGCAGTGGGCAGCCATGACAGGTGCCCGGGGAGCAGTGTGTGGGGACGGTACCTTGCTCAAGAGGACCTCAGTGGCGCACCTTGTTGGTTCGGGATTTGAATGTTCAAATTATGAGTCAGCTTCCTTACCTTCAAGGCCTCCAATGCCCCATGAGAGTTGTGTATTTGAAAAAGCAATTGTAATATTTTTTGAATATGCTGACAAGTAACATGTGGTAATTGACACAATTAGTCTATTATATACTTATATATACAAATACCTTCTAAACTGTGTGCTTAAAAGATCCGTCTTTTTAACTCACTCATAGACCACTGCTTCCAAATGTAGAGCTGAATCGCAAAACTACATAGCATACTCACCATCAAATAATTCAGTTGATTAAAAATAAGTGCAAATACAACTGTCCTTGATTGGTGAACAAGAAACAGTCACAAGGTGCTCCAGTCTGACCTTTGTAGAGCCATAAATAGAGCTGTAGTGGTCATTCATAAATAGAGCAAGAAGCGGACATTCATATCTTGGTACTCTTTTTTTGATGCACCTACATAACAACTAAAATAAAAATTTACAATAAATGCGACATTTTAAACGAAGCCGAGGTGCTACAAGATGTAGGTGCTACAGTTGGTTTACAGCATCACAGCGCCAGACTAAACAAACTGATTCTTTGGCCTTTTCGTAGGCGCTCTCCATTGAGGACCACTTGCAGATGAAACATTCCTCAAAGGGCCTTGTGCAGACCCCTCACCACTCTATTCCTGGATTCTCCCATTGTTCCATCCAAGCGTTAGACAACATCCTGGCATGGGAGTGGACGTGGTGCTGACCTGCCACTCAGCCTCTCCACACTTCCTTATCTGCGTTTGGAGGCTTTTGTTGCAAGGTTTTGCATGGCTGTTTGTTTGTTTAAAAGAATTCCTCTCCGGTAAAGGTACACAGTCAGGATATTTAGTCTGTGGCTGTGACAAAGTCTCAAAAAAGTCTTCAAAAGGGCCTTCATCTTTGAAAGACGTTTTCTGTTCTAGGATTTGAAAGGGCCACATGGACCATGGAACAAGAAGAGGTTGCAATCCACACAGTTTCAAAATAAACCGTTGCCTCAACATGATTGTGGCGAAAGATTCAATGGAATATATTAGCACATAAATCTCCATTCATCTGCTGTTCTTTTTCACAGTTTAATGTAGATTATGAATACAAAGTATATAAGCTTTATTTGAGGACTTAGCTCAATATGGTCACTTTGCTCTCCCATCCAACTCCACAAACCTTTTGTGACACTACGGGCTTGTGCCTCAACCAAGGGTCCATAGAGGAGAGGACAGAACATGGTACAAACTATGGTAATAACACTGGTTTGGCAGCTTTAGAAGACAATGTGGCCTCCTTGAAATGAATCATTCAGAGATATATAGGTGAAATGGATCCTGAAAAAAGTTTCAATCAAGTGAAAGCGGCCAGCTTCCTTACCTGCTAGGCCACCACTGCCCCTCATAATGACACTCTCTCCAATTTCACTTGAATGAAACATCAAACTTCTTTCAAGATCCATTTCACCTATTACCTCTGAATGATTACATGATCAGAAGGTTGAAATCCCAAATCGTTAAAGTGCCACTGAAAAGTACCATCCCCACACACTGCTCCCCGGGCACCGTGTGCTGTGCTGTAGTGTTTCACAATGACAGTCACTTCACTTCCACTCACAGAGTCCCAGGTTCAAAGCCCTACTACCATTGTATCAATGATAGTGTTGCTGCATTAAAGTAAAAAATAATGAAAAGGATCATTGTTGAGATTTTTGGTTTATTTTTCAGTGCTCCCGTGTGTGCATCGGTTGATGCATTAAAATTCAATTGTTTAATGATATACCCCACATATAACCAATTTGAAAACATTTGCATTAAAAATGCATTGGAATACAGGCTCAGAGTCACAATTCTGAAAGTAGACAGGATGTATGGAAACATTTATGTCACAACAAATAAAGAGGAAAGTAAATCCATTTTCAGCCAATAAAACAAAGCTGAACAGAATTATGAGAATTTGTTGGCAAATACGGCCATGTTCCTCCTATGAGAAAAGGACGATGGAACAATGGCAGACTTTCTGGTTTTCTTCGTGCATTCTCTCACTCATACGACAGTTCATCTGAGGTGATAAGATGGGAGGAGCGTGAGCTGTGTTCGCGACTGCCACGACGGTGTCTGCGCTTACACTGAGATGTAGTGGTTTGGTGAGAAACCACCGCACTTTTCAAAAGAAAAACCTGAAAAGGAAGCTTCTTTTTTTTAGTCAGGTGCTCTATATAAACCTTTTCTAAGTACAGGGGGATATTCTGCATCATAAAAAAAAAACGTGGCACATGCATGTAAGCACGTACAGCAGTTGGCTTTGTATCAACTCCCTGTTTCACAGTTTCAGCTCCCTGTGGGTCCTGATGATGAGTTGAAGAGATCTGTGGTTACCCACTGAAAGCTGTGGCAAGTCGAAGCAAAGGATAACTTTCAAGAGGAACAGGGAGAGAGAGACAGAAGAGGGAGAAAGAGAGACGTGTGAGACTGCACGCTTGCTGAAGCGCTGGCACGGACCAGTCGGATCCTGTGTGTGCTGGCAGGCTTGGCTCCTCCCACATACACACATAGACAGGAACAGTGATGAATCAACTTCCAGTACTGCAACTTTGGAGCATTATCACGGTTTAACACTTAACTGCAAAACTGCATTTATAGTAACCATGTAAAATGGTGTCATGTGAGAATATCCTGAACTGTAGCTGACCCTCACAAAAAAAGTCTTTCTATTCATAATGCTTCACATATTTGGGTGCTCTTGTGTATCAAGATAAGCAGAAGTATCATCAATAGAAACATTTCCAGTCTCAAATGATCTGCACTGTCTGAATGAAAGAACCCGATTTACCTGATTTAATACTAGCACCTATTATTTTATGTCCTTTTATTTAATATTGCAAAGAAACCTCAAAACTTTTGGACAGCTCGGGTGTCTGCCTGGCATCATGATCGGAGTTGGCTGCACCAATGCCCAGTGCACAGACTCCAGCTTAATGCTGGATGACAGTCTGTTTTCTTCTGTTTTGCACGGTTTAAGGGAAACGATGGAATGGCGCTTTTCTTATTGGACATAATGAATAAGCGTGGGATTTAGAGGCCCGGAGCCTGAAAGGCTGAGGGCTAACTGGTGTTCATGCTGCACAAATCCCTTTTAGCCGAGAATGTGCTTAGATATTGCAGATGGGAATACGACCCTGCTGTAGACTTTTGGATCACCAGTTTAACTTCCATGTTTAACTCTTGCTTGCGTTTCATGATATCGATTATTTGACGTATTTTGGAGCATACACTAAAGCACAACCACCCCCCTCCACAACCTTTGTTAACAATTTCAATAGGTGAGTTGTGGAGAGCTCTCCTAAAGAGCCATGGAGACACATTTATCCCGCGACAGAATAGGGTGATGGCTCTAATGCTTGCAGTTGACAACTGATGGCTTCAGGCGAAGAACCCTGCTTTGTAAACCTCGTTGTGGCAGGCGGACGTGTAGTGTGACACTTTTTTCGGCTATGGTCCAAAAAACTTTATGACTGGGTAACGGGCCTGGGAAAGTGCTACACACCTCAGACTGTTTAGATGAACCCCCTGTATTTATTACCATGTTGCTTGTTTAATTATTCTTGGATGAAATAGACCCCACATCCTAAATCTCTGCTCCATTAATGTTGGTGGGCTTGGCCCTGCTGTGCATGAGACGCCGGGATAAGGGGCCTATAGTGTGGGACAATGGATGTGTGGTCAGCATTTTTCAATTGACACAGGCCCGCTTTAGATGCTCTGAAGTGCTGTCCCCATGGTCTACTTTAGATCAAGTAGCTTTGAGCCGCACTTCTGCTGAATGGTGTCCCTGCTGGTCTTGAAGAGAAATGAACCCAGCATCCTAAAACATTATGCTTACACATTGATTGTGAATTATTTATTTAATTACAGTCTACGGGAGACGTTTTTATCCATAGTGACTTACACAAGTGATTCAAAATATCCATCATTGAAATCCCTCATGTGGTTCACTAGGACCTGATCTGTAAAAACCATTCGTTGAACAACTCAGATCCAAACCTTGATCTTGCCACCAACAAGGGTTGCTTACTGACCCGGTGACACAGACAGTACAGTTTTTAAGATATTTTGAAAAGCTCTTGTTAACGAAAGGGCAACTTGGCACTCTTTCCAATCCCCTTAGGTCGCTATGCTACTCTGCCAGGCTGAATGGACATTCAGTCAATGAAAGCAAAGACGAGCCGGACAGTCACATTATACTACTACTCTTACCCCCGGTTGGAGGTTTGGCTTGAATCAGTCACAACAGCTTGAGCAGACACATTCATCACCAAGGAAATCCTCTTTTGTTCACATTCATTCACGTGGTGTCTGAGTAACTACTGTACACACTCACTGAAACCCTCCTTTCCACTAACTGCTCTAAAGCCATTACTAGCTCTGTATAGTAGAATATTTGGCCAATGGTAAGGGTTGCCATGGACACAATTCCGCACTTTATTCAGATGTACTACAAAGAAAGGTTAAATGAAACAGATCATGTGGTCAGGTTAAAATTTCATTATTACACCATTTTCTACAGATATATTATATCTGTCCTGTATATAAGGTATTAAATGTTGTCACTTTGTGACTTTATGTAGGTCAGGGTTCACTGGCCTTGAAACATTGCATCAGTCATGTCATCATGACTCCATTGTCATGCTTCACAGTAACTCAGACTCAAATTTCGTTATTAGAAACAGTTAGCTTCCTGACAATGGAGTATGTATTAAGACCAGACAGAATTTGTTTGCTTTCCGCAGTTAAATGATGACGAAACTGAAATCATAAGGTTCTATCGGTTAACGCAGATTTCCAGGCTGAAATTCGTCCCCTGTGTGGGTCTACCAGCTTCTCATTTGCATCTGGTTCAGAATGCAGCATCCAGGTTTTTAACCGGCTCAAGTTAAAGGGAGCACATATCACTGGTTCTGGCCTCCTTTCACTGACTACCAGTGAAGTTCAGGATGGATTTTAAAATTCTGCTGTTTTGTTGTTTTTAAAGCCTGGCACAGGGTTGGCCACTGTACATCTGTTATCATATTCACCACTCCACTGCACCAAGGTCTCTTAGGTCCTCTAACAAACTTCTGTTATCAGTCCCTAGAACACAACTAAAATCACAAAGCACGGGGGCCTTTTTAGTTGTTGCTCTGAAACTCTGGAATGAGCTCCTCCTCTTTGTCAAATCTTCACCCTTACTGTAGACTTTTATAACAAATATAGAAAGCTGATTCAGTTTTAAATATATATAAAACCTGAATCAGCTTTAGGACTTACACACAATGTTAAAAAAACAGAAGGACCGATGTTTGTCTTACTGTGTTCTACCACTATACACTCAAACAAGCGTTAATACCATAAAGGGATGTATCCGCTATCTCATTTTAAAGCATAGGGCCTATGGCCAGCATCCACCTGAGTCTTTCAGTGGCCCTTTCATCCGGACCATTCAAGCTCCGATGCCCAGCTTCTCAGTTTCACCGTGGAACGGTGGACGTGCGTTCCGAGTGTAGCTCCCGCCCCATCAGCGGAGACAGGGGGAGCCTACGTGCAAATTCTCCTTCTGTTGGCAACTGGGTGATTCACAATGCCATGTGTGTTTGTGAGTGAGAGAGAGTGTTCTGTGGCCATGGAATGGCAGAACTGAGCTAACAACTATTTTGCTCGTAGTCAGTCCGGACATTTTGCAGGGATACGTATTCATTCAAATGTACAGTCAGGTATGAACAAGAGTAAACCGGACAGCAACATTTCTTTCAATATGAATCACACAAGCCTAAGTACATGGGCCGAGCAGTATTTTACTGAATGCTTATAAAAAAAGGTGTGTCAGCTTGCCTTCATGGTGCATATTTGATGGTGACATTGTCCCACAGTTTAAAGTTCACAATATTAAACAGTCACACCTTGAATCACAGACTGGTTCCAGCCAGACAGGGTCGTACATCAGAGAGCTTGCATTAAAATGTTTGCAACGCTTGTTTAACCTTGTTAAAATACAGAGCTCTAAGTTCATTTGATGCTTGCAGTTAGAATTTCTTTTACGTGACAAAAGGTATGTAGAAATTACTTTATTTTAATACGAATTTTGAATCACACACGCTCAAAATGTGATAGGAACATTTTGCCCTTAGTTCCCTTTTTTTGAAAACCACCTCATCTTCAAAACCACCTCATTTCCAGAGGAAATTTAAAATGTGGCCTTGTTCATGCTAATGTCCAGAATTCATTCAGAGTTAGCATTTAGATTTTTTCTCATTTCATTTTTACTATAAAACCCATGTCTGTTAAAATACCAGTTTTGCTTGGTCTATTATGCTTACAAAGACAACTTATTTCCCTAAAGCTTTCAAAGAAACAGATCAAATATCTGTATTATGTTAATATAATCAGCTTGACATTTACCTCCAAGCACAAAAAACTTTTGCAATAAGCAGAGAGTTTAGTGAACTTTGCCCCAGCAAGAAGGAACATACCTCACAAAAAACACTGACATAAGCAATTACAATCAGGATTTACCTCCTAATGTATGGATCATGGTTTGATGCACAGAATTTTCTTAATCCTCTATAATCCTATGAGGTTTTATGTCATAATGTCAAACAATAACTCTAAATCCTAACACATATTTCAGCTTTCATTAATGTCCAGAATAGCTTTCAAACAGTATGTAAAGAGCATTAATGTGTGTTACCTTTCCCAAAATATATATATAAAAAAATAGTCAACTGACAGAGAGGTTTGCATGGTATCTATAGGGGATTAAGGGTGCAATGTGTAAGAACTTAAAACAGCATCATATTATGGGCAGTATATCACCAAAAAGTTGTCAGAAAGTTCAATTGTCAGAAAGAAGGAGTTGGACATACAAATCTACTTCATCTTAATAAGAGAACACGTACACCATCCAAATCATCATTCATTCAAAACTTTACATTATTTAGATACTTTTTGATCATTTATTTTTCACTGTATAAATCTTGAACCACTGGCCTTAATCATAACTGACTGATGCAGGGTAATGTTTTCATCTGATTTATTTGAACATTTCTCACCAATGATCTCATTACATAACAGCTTTTCTTAATTTGTCCCGAAGTCCTTTGACTGAAAGGTCCTATTCTGAGGGCAGTAATAATTGGGAGCAAGTGAAGGAGGCTTAGAGTAAACGCATCAGCTAACTCTCACTAAGTCTCACCATAAAACCTAATCATAAATCCCTTAACAGCTATGGTGCACTGGAAAAAAATTACCTGAAGACACACATCCTCAAAACACAGTGGAAAGCAATAGTGTTAAATACAACTCATCAGGTTAATGCATGCGTGCTAAGAGAAACCATATAAAATATATATGTTGCAGGAACCTAAAGAAACCTTGTATATACAGGGCTTTCAGCCACCAAAACAGAATGGATTTCTTCTAAAGTAGGGATGCAAACTATGATTTATATGTCTTTATATCTTATAGCAGTTTTGTATTAATTGGATGTTTCTGAGGTGCACATCCAGTCTACTATGACATGCAGTGTTGCTCAGGAAACACACCCCACTTACAAAAAGTCTAATCCACATCGTTCTTGAATTTGGATCCCATTCAGCTTGTCAGTTCTCCAGACATGTATTTTTTGTATTTACGATTATTTAAGCATATGTTCATGAGAGTTGCTGTTTTAAAACTTTGTGAGGACTGCAATGTTAGGGGATACTGATCATTTGTCTAACACTCTGCTACTATAGTTCAGAATCAGGCACGTGTTCTGAACCTGTTGAACCTGATGAACAAGAGGGATTCGCTGATGTTGAGGTCTGATTCGCAATCAAGAAAGTCTCAAATAAAGCGATCAAAACAAATAGAAAAACCTAGTTAAAATACAGAGCTAATTCTAAACCTTGACCCCAACCTGTTCAAAGCTGGCGTGACGCACAGTGCAAGGTATGGTGTGTCAACGTAATATGTATAAGCACGGAGCAAGATGAAAAAGAATCTGATAAAAAAATTCTTACAAAAGGTCACAAATACTAATCAGAGATGGCAAACATTGAAAAATGTTCCATGTCATGGCCTGTTCATTCCAGCACAAGAAAAACAAATATTTCTCAGAATACAGATATGTTCACATGCATTTATTTTAATGAATAAAAGTAAAAGCAGAAATTAGTTTTTGTGACTGTAACATAAATCATAAGGAAAGTGAAATGAAGTCCTATTCCATGATTTCTTGAAACGTTCTGGAGTTACATGGTCATGTGAGACTTTGATCATGAAATAAAACCCAAAGTATTCTGTCCATTCTGAATAGCACAGAATGAATAAAACATGTAATAACTGACAAGTACAGCTGTAATCAATAAAGCAGAGCTGCCTTAAGCTTCAAAGTATAGCATACTTCTTACATTTTCAAAGCAGTATATCCACAAGATGCCGATTCCTCTGACAGTAGATCCTGGAAACTCCATATATAGTGTAGTAATTATAGCCCCAAACATCTTCGTCATCAGTAATCAGAATGAGACAATATGCAATTCTATAGCATTCTATATTGTTCCTGGAGAACAGTATTGATTTGTTGAAGTATGTCAGGTACTACATTTACATTAATGTTGACATTAGACAAGGACAGTAGTAGTGTGACTAAACCGTGCATAGAAATTGATAGATTGTTTAGTTCTGTTTTTGAATTACAAAGGTAATATACATAATTTAACATATGAGTTAAGGAACTCAGCAAAAAATAAGCATCAAGTTGACCCAGGCTGGCAGTGCCTGAATGGTATGTTCTCAGGCCATGCCTTCCAGTTCCCTTCCAGACTTACGTAATTGTGGACTCACTGCCCTGTGCTGTTTTCTCCCTTCATTAACAAACTCAATATAATAGTCCACTGTGCTGCTGTTACACTGAACGGCTTTAGGGCTGTAAGATTTGTGTTTCTAACTAGCTGAGAGCAGCCAAGAAAGAATGCTGTTTATGGCACATCTGACACCCTTTTCTCTCCTATCATATTCTTGGGTTTGTTAGAGTGCTATTTGGTGAAATAGAAAATCAAATTAACAGACTGGTCACAATGCATGATTGACTGCAGACAAAAATGTGAGTTGAAATAATCAAAGAAAGGAACAATGCCTAAACAGACAAAATGTCAGAACAAATAAACTCACTACAGTTCTTTATCACTGTTTGCAGGGAAGGGAAAATAATTACACAAAAAAGAGTGCACAAATACAATACTTCCGACCCAGAATAAGGATACAGAATCAGAAATAAATAATAAATAATAATTTATTTTAGTAATGATTCTGGATTCTGTGTCATGCAGAATGCTTTACTTGTAGCTGGTAAGAACAGCATGTCACAGAAGCAGGTGAGGTATGTGAGGAGGTTGGTACTTACATGCAATACCAATTGCCACATCAAGTGACCGGACATGACTCAGGAGTGCCTAGTGCCAGTCACGGACACCTTGAGAACCCGGCACTGTTCTAATAGCAGCAGAATCACAGGATTGCAAAATGGCAAATCGAACACTTCTGAACACTACTGCATCATCTGCATTGACCAAGGATGATTGAGATAGTGGACATCCAAGTGGTGACAAAACACTGCACCAGACTGCATTTGCTTTCCAAAGGGACATTATTTTACTGATTGACCTGACAATAACCCAACAGCACAGAGGCAGTCGGAGCCAAACACTTGTGGAGTCTATCCATTGAAGATGCCAACTGGCTGGGAACCACTGAGGGACGAAAAAAGATGGATGAAAGGTTAGCTTGTGGCCTTGGTCGCTGAAAAAAATATGTCACTGAGCCACCAGGGCATTCAGCCAAACGGAGACCCATTACTCTGCAAGGATGACACAGAACAAGGTCTAAACGGAGGTCAGCCCATTCAGTGTGTCTCAAACCAACTCAAACCCACAGTTTTGTCTGATTATATACAGTCTGGTATTGACAAAATTCCAAAAATACCTACATAACCATACCAGGGTCACAAAACGTTGAACATTTTTCAAGAGATTTTTTTTTAATTAACTAGGAAATGCTGTATACATGATGCTGTATTCATTAAAACAACACACATATGTATTGTAGATTTACAAATGTAAATGAAACAATGTAGATAAAATGTCACCAGCAGTATGCAGCACTATTATTTGAATTTGACAAATAGTGCACTGTGTGTAGACAAAGATATCTCAGGCCAGACATATCACCTTCAGTTAAATATACATATGAAGTTCCACTGATAAAGATGGAGGTGAGGGTTCAGCCAGTCTTTGCACAACAAAATGTTGGGATGGGAAAATAACTTTTCAATGAAAATTTTTTTTTAAGTAAAATAAAAAAGTAAAACATATTTAAAATGTAACAATTGTGTCTATCTTATTCCTAGTGTTTAAGAAAGCGGCGGTTGCTGGTTCGAATCCCGATCTGCCAAGGTGCCACTGAGGTGCCACTGAGCAAAGCACCGTCCCCACACACTGCTCCCCGGGCTTCTGTCATAGCTGCCCACTGCTCACTACGGGTGGTGGTTAAAAGCAGAGGACACATTTTTTTGTGTCACCGTGTGCTGTGCTGCAGTGTTTCACAAAGACAATCACTTCACTTCACTTTGTAGTTCCAGAGTAAATAAGCTTGGCAGTGATGTCTTATAAGAACATGATGGAACAATACTATGGCATTTGTCTCTGAAACCCACAAACATGAATATGGAATTAGGTTAATTAAGACGTATTATAGACTATGCCTCTTGTGCCTTTGCATAAACAGCTAGATTGATTTTTTCATCTTGAAACCACCATGCTTTTTAACATTGGCACAACTCACGACTTTTTGTTTCACTGCCAAAAACACAGCCCATATTCACATAGTGCTGAGGAAAAGATTCATACTCATTCCAAAATCCACTGGATTAACCTACCTTTTATTAACAAGGTATAGGCAAGGTTTTTGTGTGTGTGTGTGTGTGTGTCTTTGAAGTGATGGCAACGCATCTCAGGTCTGTGTCATGTTGTTCATGCACATGCCCAAATCTTTGTTTACATTTGAACAAAACTGATAGCTTTCCCTCACTCGCTTGTTTTTAATGTTTTAAACTATAAGCAGATTAGGAACGGTATTAACTGTCACGCTTCTGGGTTTCTTCTGTTATATAATGTCTTCGGGATCCGTTCCACTCATTTACAGTGTGAATGTGAACTTTAACTTGAGGGTTTCATGCATTTTACACAGCATATCAGAGAAAAAAAAATGTCAAATTTTCCATTACATTTAAATACTGCTTGAGAACTGTTTCTTTGGAAAAAACACAAATCATATGATATTTATGTCTGGTTATGTCTGGTTTTCCACAGTTTGCCAGAAGCTTCATCCATCTCGAACTCGCTTCAATACGAAATGTTAGGAGTTCAGTATATGTGGAATGGTTAAGCAGTGTATTAGTCAGACAAAAGGCCAGTGAATGAGATCAGTTAGCTGACTACGTGCAGGAGCCCACTAGCCAGGCCCGGTGATCACATGGCCCAGTGGTGATGGGTGCATTAGAGTGATTGTCTCGGGAGTGAATTTGTAATGAGCTGAAAAGAGCAGCTCTTGTTTCATGAGAAAAACCCAGACACTCAAGGGTTGATGAGTTCTCATTGGCCACCAGCTTGCAAAGGTATACATCATGTGGTGCATATTTAAAGAAGAAAACATCATTCAAATTCATTGTGAGAATGAAAGTAAGTATTTCAATGTTAGCATGGCAGTTTTTGAAAACTGGTGTGCCTGTTCACCGATTACAATCTTCAAGAATGAAATTTGGCACATCTGTTCCTCGTCCAGCCTTTGGCACCCAGGGTTCTGTGGTTCCCACCGACACCTTATCCAGCAGCAGCCGAGCCCTCCACGAAGGTTTCCCATTCAACTATGGGTCAGGGCTGGCTTCAGGGACTAGTTAGTCTGAAGTGCTAACTAGTGGTATGGCTACTGGTTGTGGCCTTATCAGCATTGTATGGGTGGTGCATGACACAGTAGCCTAGTGGGTAACACAGTCGCCTGTGAACCAGAAGACCCAGGTTCAAATCCCACTTACAACCATTGTGTCCCTGAGCAAGACACTTAACCCTTAAGTTGCTCCAGGGGGGGGACTGTCCCTGTAGCTACTGATTGTAAGTCGCTCTGGATAAGGGCGTCTGATAAATGCTGTAATGTAAATGTATGGTTCAATAAAAGTCCATAGTCATCAACATGCCAAGCAATTGGAGTGTCAGCGATGGGCAATAAAGGGCTGCAGAACCAAAGACGAATGAAAATGAACAGTACAAAGAGCTGACAAGAATAGGTGGTCATTTTTGTTTGCTTTAGCACTGGAAAAACATGACAATTCCTTAAACATAATGATCTACAGTTTTTTTTATATTTTTTATTTTTACGAATTATTCAAATTCTTTGTGTTTTTCTGACAGAACAGAATAATCTGTAATGGTAATCTGTAATAATCTCCATGGTGATGCCAGTGAACACCTGAATGCTATGGAATGTAAAATATCTGGTTTAGCTAAACTGAACTGCTTGTGTTATTCTTAGCTTCCACAACCATTTCACATGAGCATTTTTAGAATAGCACACAGCCAATACAGTCCAGCTCCTTTTTAATCATTTATTATAGTGCAGCATTGGATAGAAATTCTATCACTATTTTTTTAATCATGACAGATTCGTGAAAAAATGTTGCTGACCATCTTGGGATTGGTGTGCGTCTCTTTGATTCGGTGTACAATGCATCCTGACTTTAAGAACCATTGTCTCAGAAATGTCTGTTATTATTTTTATTGGATTTCAAAGGAGAGTTACAACAAGACGAAAGTTGGCCAATTCAGCATTGTCACTCCAAATTTCAGTTTTGTGAGAATACGCGTCTTTTTCCTGTTCCACATGTACGATTATTTTCTTTTTCTTTTCATGCGCGCTGTCCGGAAGCCTCACTGCGATTTCAGACAAAAGGGAATGACATTGTGTGTCTTTATGAAGTGGCACTGCTGATCCACCCTCCTCTATCCTGTTCTGATGCTAACACGGAATGTGCGGCCCGGCGTGTCATCCCGAGGTCACTGTTGTCGAGAAACAGCCATTCCAAAGGATTCCGGTATACACATGCAATACAATGGCGACACTGGGGCAAGTCAACAAAAGCACAAACAACGCAGAAATTGGAAACGTACTGCATTACAAACGCCATATGTCACCCAGAATTGAAAATTGTCACTGACTGCGTATTATCATCATTCCATTGTTCCATGTGTGCAGGTCTATTGAACCTTATCTGGTGTTGTTGTTGTTGTTGTAATAAACCATATTGTCTTGTCTCCCCTTAAAACACTTTCCTTTACCAGGTACAACAATCGTAAAAACTGACATTGTAAAAGAGCTTTTTAAGGATGTAGACGTCTCTGGGTCATAAATAGGCTTGGACAGAAGCCCGCTGCGTTCCCAGCACACACAACGTGATCCACAGTTTGGTCTCGCCGTTCGGATTTCCAATTGCTTTTGCGGGTAGAGCATTTTGCCAAACGTTTCCTGGCATTTGCCTGCCCTGCTCAGAGGACTTTTCAAACTTGAACCTAATCACATAAACACATTTACATTTACGGAATTTATCAGGGGCCCTTGTCCAGGGCAACTTAGGGTTAAGTGTCTTGCTCAGGGACACAATGGTAGTAAGTGGGATTTGAACCTGGGTCTTCTGGTTCATAGGCGAGTGTGTTACCCACTAGGCTACTACCACCCTATTACAGTATAATCAACATATAACAGCAAATAATATCTGTCGAACATCTACAACGTCCCTTCGTGTATACATAATTTCTCTATCCATCTCTCTCTCTGTCTCTTTTGGTTTTTACGGTCCCATGCAAGTGACAAGTAAAAAAGGGCGGTGCCCGGACGACCACGCCCCCGCAGTGGCGCTGCCTTCTGACGTCACGAAAGCGAGCCAATGGCGGCGCCTCGCATGACGCAATCACGCATTAGACGAAACTGGAATTCATAAATTTACCGGCACGCTTCCTCCCGGAGCACATTTCGAGCAGAGACAAAAGGCAGAGACAACCGGCGTTTTATTTAAAACAAGCGTTTATTAAATGAAGCAGTAATGTTGTATTAGTGTATTATCTATTGAGATTATAACTTGTTTGGTTAATTTTAATACCTTAAACTGGAATTTAATACGGCGCTAGTAAGTGAGACATTTTATTACAAAATGAGACGCTGATCGCGACCTCTGTGCTGAGAAATAAAACAAAAAAAAAGAAGAATTGAAGAATTGAAGAGCATCTCCGTTGACGGTCAGAAGTTTTCGCCGCAAAGCGACATGGATTCCGGAGGCAAGGTGAGCAGACTTTTAGCCCGTGTGCATATTTCTCCCTCTGTTTTTTTTTTTTTTTTTTTACACGGTGCCCTCATCTTTTTAATTTTTAAAATTTCTCATTCAGTAACTTTCTGCCAGTGCGCGACCGTGTTGTATCGTTGACAGACGCTATATGTAACATGTAATGGCAGCGAAGCGACACGTTTACGTCGGCGTGGCCGTGTAAAGGGGGGGTCTCGGAGGTTTTGTCTCCCGCCCCCCGCCACCGAAAAGTCGGTGACCGGTTTACCTCGAGGACGTGCCTACGTGCCGGTTTCAGTGTCACCAAAACAAAGCCGCGACGTGGCCGAGTTATGGAGGGAGGAGCGGGGACTGGCGGTGTTTATTACCAACCCTGTCGTGCCATTTGGCCGCTTATAACGTGGTAACACCGTGTAAGGTCGTCAAGGTCCCGTTATTGCGTGTGTTTGTAACACCACAACCTCCAAATGTCGAGTTCCTCTTCGTAGGTCGTGTTCAGTCTTAAAACAATGCACCAGGAAACGGCCGTGGTCGTGTTGGGTTTTAAAACCGGCGCCCTGTAGCTTCTTTTTTTCTTTAGCAGTTCTGTTGTCTGTTTGCACGAGTTCGGGACGTGATGGGAACTGACGTCTCCCAGTGCAGATGCTGTTCGCCCACAGGGAATACTCAGGTCGTCCCGTGACCTGTTCCCAGCCTCCGGACCACGTCTCTCTCTCTTCTTTCGGTGGCGGGCCCCGGACCAGACTTTCCGTGGACGTTCAGATGCGCCGTGCATGCGTTTGTATGTGTTGGGATGCGGTTGATGTTCACATGAATAGCTGTCGGTCGCGTCTGTGAGGATCTCGCCCCCTCAGTCGACTGCTTCAGCTCGATTCGTGGCGGCTCGTTCAGAATTTCTGCGGCAAAGATCCGGAACGACTCAGCCCTTAGCAAACAGTCAGCCTTGCCTACGTGTTTATACCATTTTTGGCATGAATGCGCGGAGGGACAAGATGAATTGAGGTCAGGCGTACAGGTGAACTGTTCTTTGGCGCAGTTCTCTGTGGAGGATCAGCTAGGGATGAAGGCGGTTAAGTGTGCTGACCCCCTTTTTCTTTAGAATTCGTTCAAATAGTCTCACTCAGGACAGCCCTGTATCAGACCAGCTTGGACACAGTTCTGCAGTTAGATCCAAATGAGACGCGATGAGCCTTTTCTACGGAGAGCGGGGATTAGTGGGACTTTGGACTGATGGGATCAGTGGTAGTAGGGTGGTAGTAGCCTAGTGGGTAACACCCTCACCTATGAACCAGATGACCCAGGTTCAAACCCCACTTACTACAATTGTGTCCCTGAGCAAGACACTTAACCCTAAGTTGCTCCAGGGGGACTGTCCCTGTAACTACTGATTGTAAGTCGCTCTGGATAAGGGCGTCTGATAAATGCTGCTGTAAACGGAACAGGGGTACCGTACGCTCTCTGCCCTCCCTCCGAAGTTTTTGTGCCAAACCTCTAGTGCCAACAGCCCCCCCACCTGGGTTTGGTGATATGCCAGAGGATGAGACGTGCAACCCGAGGCCTGTGTGGTACGTGCCGGCTGTGATGTAGCTCTGAGACCGCGTCAGCCAGCAGAGGGTGGAAAAAAAAGTGAGCATTAGCAATGCTGACTAGTGAAACCTCACCACAGTCACCTGCTACATCTAGATTTCTGAAGAGCTGAACCCCCAGTCCACATGCTTCTCTTGAAAAGTCAACTATTTTGACTTTTTTTTTATTATGTTGCATTTTATTTCCTTCCGAGTTCACATCTAGATGAAATACATGATCCTCAGACGTGGATAGAATTCTCTTTACTTGAAACTCGGCTTACTGGCACACAGGGTTTTCTTCCTGGTTCCATATTAAGCTCCGCCTGGTGCGCCGTCGTGCCTTTTATTTGTTTAGTATTATCTGTATGCATTGGCCAAGCTGCTGTGCAGCCTGTACTGTGTAAACTCCTGCATATCAGACTGCCTTCATCATACCAAATATTTACTGAAACACAAGGCTCTCTGATAATGAATCAATGCAAAGGGTTTCATGTGAGACACCAGGACGAAAATATCAACCTGCGCGTATACACAGCATTTATTTTGTATCTTATTTTGTAAGCTACTCATTTATGAACACAGTTATATATGCACTGCTAAAAAAATACAGGGAACGCTTAAACGACACGATGTAATCACACATTTACATTTACAGCATTTATCAAACACCCTTATCCAGAGCGACTTACAATCAGTATTACAGGGACAGTCTCCCTGGAGCAATTTAGGGTTAAGTGTACTACCACCCTTCACACGTCTGTGAAAACTGTCCACAACACTGATTGACAATCGATTTTACATGCTGTTGCAAATGGGATAGACATCTGGTAGAAATTACAGCAGCAGGACCGGTACTTTGACTTTGTACAAAGAGGAACAGGAGGAGCACTGCAAAATGACCTCCAGCAGGCCAATGTGCGGGTGTTTGCTCAAACGGTCAGAAACAGGCTCCATGAGGGAGGCATGAGGGTCCTACGTCCACAGGTGGGGGTTGTGCTTACAGCCCACCGTGCAGCATGTTTGGCATTTGCCAGAGAACACCAAGACTGGCAAATCTCCACTGGCGCCTTAAAGCACACATGACAGACGTGAGACACCTTCTGGAGATGCAGTGGAGAACGTTCTGCTGCCTGCAACATCCTCCAGCATGACCGGTTTGACAGTGGGTCAGTAATGGTGTGGGGTGGCATTTCTTTAGGGGGGCGCCCAACCCTCCATGTGTTCGCCAGAGGTAGCCTGTACCAAGATGAGATTCTCAGACCCCTTGTGAGACCATACTCTGTTGCAGCTGACCATGGGTTCCTCCTAATTCAAGACAATGCAAGACTAAGTTCCTTTGTGTTCATCAAGAGGAGAACATCTCCTGGAATCTCAACACCAGCTCAACAGCCAAGAAAGCCCAGCAGCGTCTATACTTCCTGCGGAGGCTGACGAAAGCCCATCTCCCACCACCCGTCCTCACCACCTTCTATAGAGTGACCATTGAGAGCATTCTGACCAGCTGCATCACTGTCTGGTTTGGGAACTGCACCATATCGGACCGCAAGATCTACTACAGCGGATAGTAAAGACAGCCGAGAAGATCATCGGAGTCTCTCTTCCCTCCATAATGGACATTTACCAAACACGCTGCATCCAGAAAGCGGCCAGCATTGTGAAGGACTCTAAACACCCCTCACATGCACTCTTCACCTCAGAGACTTTCCACTCTGGACTGACACACACACTTCTGTTATATTGAGTAATATTATCTATCTGTAACATTATCTATTATTGCACTGTCTCATTTTGCACAGCTGTATTTGCCCTATTTTACGTTGCACATGTATTATTCATTTCACCTGTTTAACGCTGTCTGTCTCATTGTTGTCTACATGTTTTTTTTTTATTGTTATTCTTGCACCATTTCCCTGTGTGCACTTTATGTAGCCCAGTTTGTCTGTGTCGCACACATGCACTTTTTCACTTTGTGTAACTTCAGTTGTCCAATATGTTACATGTGGCACCAGGTTCCAGAGAAACATTATTTTGTTTCACAGTGTACTGTGTAACATGTATGTAGCTGAAATGCAAATAAAGTCAACTTCAACAAGGCTAGACCTCATGTGGCAACACAAAGGCATTGATTCTATGGACTGGCCCGCCCGTTCCCTAGACCTGAATCCAATTGGGACATCATGTCTCCATCCACCTATGCCATCCGCCACCTAATCAGGAGCATACCCAGGCGTTGTAGGGAGGTCACACAAGCACGTGGAGGCCACACACACCACACACCTCATTTTGACTTGTTTTAAGGACATTACATCAAAGTTGGTTCAGCCTGTGGTGTGTTTTTCCACTTTAATTTTGTTGCTCCAAATACAGACCCTCCATGGGTTGATCAATTTGATTTCCATCGATTATTTTTGTCAGCACATTCAACTATGTAAAGAACAGAGTATTTAATAATAATATTTCATCCACATCAGATCTAGGATGTCTGGTTTTTGTTTTCCCTTTATTTTTTTGAGCAGTGTATTTTTTGAGTCAAAATTATTGTGGTTACATAGCTTTTCATAATACATATGCTAAAATAGGCACTGAACTATAAACAGATGCCTTGTACCTACAACCCATGTCAGCTTTAACCCTCACAGCCTGTAAAATTTGGAAATTTATGTGATCAAAAGACTTTTGTCGAAAGCTGCAGTACTGTGTTTGACCTCTAGACACACTGCCAGAGATCCTAAAAGGCTTTTTTGTAATGTACCCTTTTTACCCTCAAAGATACCTTTGCGTTAAACTTCAAATGAAATTTGAATCTAGTTACTTAAATAAAAACAAATCAAGCATCTAAATATTAACAATGTTGAATCATTACTTTTTCTTTAATATCTTAATCTCTTTCCGACTGATATACTTTTTTGTTTCAACAGGCCCAAAACAGCATTAAAAGTTTGTAAATATCTGGCGGGACATACTGGAAAACAAGATTTATTAAGTAACACAAATCAAACCGACGCGAGGGCCGAAAAACAGGGGAAACTAACCTGCAGGCGTGTGCCGATTGCCAGAACTGAAAAACAACACTACACATTCGTTTTACAGTCCACAAAAATGTCGCAGCCGCCGATGGGCGGAACCAAAGCGCCTTATAATAGCGCCCTCCAGATTTGGGCCCAGGTGCGTCCCCAGGTGGCCCCAATCCTGACAATATCAACTGATGATGAAGAATTTGGTTTGTGTATTATTCTGTAAACTCCATTTTACAATGATATTTAGTAACAGTGTAATTTAATATTGTATAATATGTCCAATAAATTAAATTAAGTGCCATAAGTTAAGTTACCTGACAAGGTTTTCTCTCTATTGGATTGATTATCTTGATTTATTGACTATCTATTCATGTGATTCATTACAAATTTAGCAGGGCTGTGTTGTCTACAGTTTCAGGGTCAGAAAGTAAAAATCCAAAGCTAGCTTTTGTTTCAGCCAAACAATCGGAGTAGCAGTGAGGCTAATCGTTGACCCACCATGCAACTGGTTGATTGAAACACGATATTGGCCTGGATTTTTACTTTCTGGATCTGTCCAGCTCTTGTTTCCAGTATCATGTTTCCAACATATCGCTCTTTCATTCTCCAGACTGTTCTCATGTGTACAACAGCACAGCAATTCACGATGACATTGTGTGGCATACGTTTTGTTCCTTTCCAAATTAAATGTATAATCTCTCTAAGCATAGTGCCTTCAGTTGTAGAGGACAGCGCATGTGTAGCCAGGCGCATTCTCATTCACAACACACGTGACCGTCTCAGAGTAATGCATACGGCCCATGTGACCACAACTGAAGCTGCAATTCTATCACATCAGCCTGACTAAGCTTTATTCCTGCAGCCACACCCCCGCTTCACGCCGGGATATTTCCATACAGGTTTGGATACAGAGCTGGGGACTCTTCCCCCCGCCTGAACAGCCTAGTGGCATCTCATGTCTGACCTCATGTATTTTCCATCTGAATAGGTCTAGATGATTCATGTCATATTCAGTTTCTGAAGGCCACCCGAGAACAACATTTCCTGTCCCCCAGACATGCTTGTAAACCCTTAAAGTGACTTAATCTGCGTACTTGCCCATGTAACAGATCTGTATAAAATGCATTCCATGTAGGGGTCAAAGCAGAGGCCTCTTACAAACACACTTGTAGGCAGCACACACGCTGGAATGCGTACACATAGTCCGACAGGCGTTGTTTCTGTCCGTGCATGCGTCTTTCAGAGGACGTGTTGATATAAGTTTGGATGTTTGGATGAGTATTGAGACTGGGGGGAGGCGTGTCTTGTAACTGGAGTGTATGTGGGCTAAAGGTACAGATGTCACAGAGCTCAGCTGTCTGGAAGGGGGGGGGGAAGAAGCTCCATATTCAGAGAAATTTTGAAGGCAGACTTATCTACATATTTCGGCTTGCCTGGACTCTCGCCGAAGAGGAGCCCGTCGGGTGTGTTATAAGATTATATTTCTGTTTGATAAAGTTAAAGAGGAAGCCACTGTTGAACCGTGCAGAGTTCAAGGAAGGAACTGTCAAAACAAAATGCAGCCTTTCCAAGAGGGACATTTGTATTTGTGTGCGCGTGGTTTAGTGGCTGTACCCACTGAACCCAAACTAGCGCATTGACTGGCCCCGAGCTGAAGAGAGGTGGGCTGTCCAACCTTGAAAGAGCCTATGTTAGGGCTGAGTGTGGGTGTGGGGGTGGCCACAAACTCATACAGTCTTTGCCCAAGACGTGGCCCACACCACCTCCAGAAAGGAGCTGCTGAACTGCTGTCCACGTTAGATAGCTGTGTGAAGCCTTTTAAAGCAAGGAAGCTTAAGATCTTCCCTTTCCTTTGTATGTAGTTTAGTTTTTGGCTGATTATATTTTCAGTGTGTTTGAGACATTATACAGACCTGTCTGGTGGTGGAAGGTCTCAATAAGTACCCAAGATATGTAAATATTAGGTAATGTTAGGAAAAGTCACTCTGAAATGTGTCATATTACGTGACAGAGTTTACACCATTATTGCGAGTCAGAAGAAACATGAGAAACAAGCTCACATGAGTGCCATGGAGAAATGGTTATGAGCCGAGGCAAACAATACAATCCATTTAGCCTCATTCGTTCAGTGTATAAACACACCAAAGCATTACAGCGAGGTTTAAAGCACCCGTAGCAACAATTCAGGACACATTCCTCAGCACAAAGTCCGTGCTTTACGTCAGAGGAGCACTCACTCGCCGCCCAATCATCATCAGCGGCAGGAGCCAACACCCACTCAGTGGAAAACTACTCATGCCTTTCAAGTGGCACTCCAATACCCTCAACTTTCTAGTCACATTTGGACTCTGTGGCCTGTCGTGGCCACGTGCAGCACTGCCTGTAATGCTCAGGACGGAGCTGCAAGTTTCTGCCCATGGCTCCTTTGGGATTAAGCCTATCAGACCAGTTTTGGAACAACAGGAATGCAGACAATGGCCCAGTAGTTATGTTGCCCCTCCCAGATGGAAATATGCCGAGAGCGAGCGCAGCAAGGTCCTCGAGTGCCGCAATTAAAGACCTTCCTTCTACTTCACCCTGACTACACTTCCAGTGTCACTTTTTGTTTTTTTGGATTATACTATTGGATGGTACTGTGGTATTTTCAGGCCATTTGGTGGCATGTTTCATGCACCTTTCATGATGCAACAACTAGCCTTGTAAGAGATGTTTATGGGTTTCTTTTATTCTGTGTGGGAGTGTTAGCTTGAATTTTTATTGTGTCTGAAACAAATAAGGCTGGAGCATCTTGTGGCCATATATGCCCAGGACATTTTCATAAATACTTCTTTTTAAACCAAGCACTGGACAAAAAAAAGCGTGTTGTTTTCATCCAGTTCTTTGGATGAAAGATCAGTGAAATTGTACAGATCACTAATCTGTGGTTTTGTATCCTACTGATATTAATCTTATTACAGGAGCCAATCTTGATAAGCATAACGAACATTATGCCATTAGCCATTAACACTTTTTTTTCACAATGTCAGTGACCTGGGTACCCGAGGGTGACCTTCACAAATGATGCGCTGCAATATTTCACTGTTGATTCTGTAAAGGATATTTACACTATATTTATTCTGTCTCTTGTGCAGCAGCTGACGTTCCAGCTGATGCTGGCTGTGGGAACTGCAGTCATTGGCTCGCTGCAGTTTGGCTACAACACTGGCGTTATCAATGCCCCTCAAGCGGTGAGTATGCCCAGAACTGCCATAAAATAAACGGGAGGCTATATTTAGCCCACAGTGACACGTTTTCTCGCATGTTATCTGCATGCCTGAGCTCAAGATTTTCCCTGGCTCATGAGAGACAACAGCTCTAATTATAGAGCTGGAGGTTCCTTCCGTTGTACAAGAGCTCTGTAGCCCGTGGAACCAATGGTGCTTCTCCATATCATATATGTGCTAATGTACCGATGCCAGATGACGGTGAGATGGCAGGCTTGCTCGTCAATGCCCAGGAGAGACACTTCTTCAAAATATCAGTTTCAGTTAACGTACAAAATAAAACATGTTTCTTATTGAGGTAATTCAAAGATATCTGAGGGTTTGACATTTGACTGTGCTACTCATGTAGCACAGAGTCAGACTGGGACCTGCTTTGCCTTTGACCTATGCGGACAGCCATGACATGCTCCCCAAAGGCAGTGTCCAGACCATTGCTTCATCAGACCTGGCAGCTTCCATCTAGCAGTGGAACTGTTGAGCAGGGCTCTCAGAGCCCTCGTGTCTCAACATGTTTAATCTTCAATCATTGCTGAGCACATTTCTGCAAGTTGGCAATTATGGTGTCCGTTCTTCACATTTTCTGAAATGACAGGACAGGTAGAAACATGACATGAACTTTCTTCCAGGTGTCATTCGTAGAAGCACTTCAATGCAGCAGACACATGCAATTGTACAACAGATTTTTTTTTTTAATCAAAAGTTACTAATCTAACCCTGGGGTTTGGGCAAGACCATCATATTACTGAAATCCCAACTATTAATAGCCTTCCAGATTTGTGCCTGGGGAAATTGGGGAAAGTAGTAAGAATAAGGCAGCACTTTCTCTGGTAGAGAGTTGGGCAATAAGCCCCTCTGCAGCGTGAGGCCGCCGAGCAGGAGGTCGGTGAATGCTAAGAGGGGAGCGGGATAAATGGGACACTTTTTGGCAGGGAGACACCGGCCCCAGTATACACACTGCAAGCATTCATCCTGCCCTCCCTGGCCTGAATCGGTGTGCTGACAAATGAAGAACATATGCAGCACACCGGCACACAAGCCGCCTGGGGAGGGAAGGGCAGAAATAAATAGCGGTGCTGCACCGTCAGATTTGTAAGGGCATTGCCAGCAGTTGCATTACAAGCATGAGCCTTCGTGACATGTGGTAGGGTTTCACAGCTGATTTAAAGCCCGCTTATGCATTTATTTGTGACATTACAAATGGCTACTTGAAAGGTCACATGTTTTCCATGGTTACTAATAATGACATTTGGAACATCTGTTTCCAACTAACACGTGCTTGAAGGCTTGACCAATCAGCACCAAGCAACCCAGAACCTTTTTAAATGGAAATGGAGTTTTGAAGCAGCATAGCTAAATATTTAGCAGTCTGAGAAACTCAGAGAGTCTTCAGAGAGCCAGGTAAGGGAGGACACGTTGAGCTAGGGCAGAAGTTTCCAATTACCATTTCAATTAAAAAGCCCCGGAGGTCCTACGCCTCAATAATGATAATGGGAAACCTATCAATCCAGAAAACAACCCAGCCAAAGAAGAACGGAACTGTTTAGTTCCGTTCCGTTCTTTAGAGCCTTATCATGGCTCTTAGTTTTGTAAACTCAAAATTCTATAGATATCGAACGAGAATTGCTTGTGTCTTCCTCTTGTAAGTCGCTTTGGATAAAAGCGTCTGCTAAATAAAGTAAAGTAAAGTAAAGTAGTAGCTTGTAAACCCTGAAGTCATTGACTATCTGGTCACCGTAGGGCCAGCTGTGCAGCGCTGCCGTGTGTCTTGACGCAGGCCTTCACTTTAAATTGGAGCCGTACGATTAGATAAACGCTTCTTCAAGGGCTCTGGAGCCAGGAGAGCCTCCCACGCTGGCGGCGCGGAGACCTGTTGCTGTTGTTGAGGCGTGTGTGTTTAGCCTAAGCATTACTAGCCGAATTGCTGTAGGCTAACAGCAGTCATAGTCGGGTGGCTTTCTGCTGAGGAAAACAAGTTCCTTAGGAAAGTGCAATCTTTGTATGTAAATTATATGAATTTGTTAAGAATAAAGATCAAAGGGATTCCTTTGCCTCTTAAAATCTGGTTGGTCCACATAGTTCAGTTGGATGATCAGGAAATGAATGCTTCATTGTGATCTGCCAGGTGGCCACAACCATCTGTGTGACACATGGACACTTTACTTCAGAATTGAACTTTACGCCAGAATTGTAATGTTAAATGTTAGCATTCAGAACAGCAGTTTACCTGGGGTCTGCGTTTTGACTAGTTTGTGTTATATAAGAGTGTTTTACAACTCCAGGACATTAACTGTATCAGACCACATGATAGCGACAGTGACTGGGAACATGAAATAGCTTGTGGGGCAGAGAACATTCCCCCCAGTGCAGCCTTCTACCTAACCCCATGAATAGGATGGATCAGTGTTTGTTAACACACCAGTGGACAGAGTGGTGAAACATGAGGACCCATTCCGGTCACTCTGGCCAGTGTGCTCATTGCTGCCACCTTGTGGGCAAAAAGCAAAGGTTGCGTGAGGCTGGATAAGGAAGAAACTAAATAAAAAGCCAATGTTATAGCATAGGAATATTGATGTGTTCATCTTATTTGGAAAATAGAAAGACCACATGAGTGGAAATAACCCTGTTCTCTGTCCACTGACAGACCATTGAGGCATTCTACAATGCAACATGGATCGACAGGTACCAAGAGCCCATCCCCAAGAATTCCCTCATTACCCTGTGGTCTGTGTCAGTGTCGATGTTCTCAGTGGGAGGGATGTTCGGCTCTTTCTCCGTGGGCCTCTTTGTCAATCGTTTTGGAAGGTAAGCAGACCATTCCCATAGTAAAAAGTAATAGCTGTTTAATTTTGAGATGGACACCTACACATTTTAAGTGTAAAGCTATAGGCTATACAAATTGATGGTTTTGGTCAGTGTTTAATTGTGTAGTTACAGTTTGTATAAGTATGCCCCCTGTTTGTGCTTTGCAGGAGAAACTCCATGCTCATGGCTAACATCTTGGCTTTCATCGCTGCTGCACTCATGGGCTTCTCAAAGATGTGTGCATCATGGGAGATGCTGATCATTGGACGCTTTGTTGTAGGCCTCTACTCTGGGCTTTCCACTGGCTTTGTGCCCATGTATGTGGGTGAGGTGGCACCCACTGCCATGAGAGGAGCCTTGGGAACTCTCCATCAGCTGGGCATTGTCATTGGCATCCTGGTAGCACAGGTAGATTTAATTTGTTTTTATGTTCTTTATGTTCCTACCAGTCCTCCACAGTACGTCCAGCCCTGTCTGTCTCCCGCTCCCAAGTGACTTCTTCCACTGCAGCACCAGTCACATTTGTACCCCAGGCCCTAGCCTGTGCTATAATGAGAAAAACAGTGATATGATGGTAAAGGTAATTAGGTGAACCCAGTAGAGGTCATACAAAGCTAACGGTGCTGCAATTTGCACTGCAGGTCTTTGGTATTGAGGCCATCATGGGGAATTCGACGCTCTGGCCATTCCTTTTGGGCTTCACCTTCATCCCAGCAGTGTTGCAATGCGTTTTGCTGCCCTTCTGCCCGGAGAGTCCACGATACCTGTTGATCAACTGCAACGAGGAGAGCAAGGCCAAGAGCGGTGAGGCCTTACTTTTTGTCACCACCCTGGTCAACATAATAATGTCAAATGATTTTATACATGGAAAATCAACTCCTTTTGAAGGCTGTATTCTCTTGCGTTCATGCTCATTTTAACCCACGTTGTACATTGACACCACTGCGTGCAGTTCTGACTGAAATCTGGTGCCTCTTCAGTACTGAAGAAGCTGCGTGGGACCAATGATGTGAGCGCCGACATGCAGGAAATGAAGGAGGAGAGCCGGCAGATGATGAGGGAGAAGAGGGTGACCATCCCAGAACTGTTCCGCTCACCTCTCTACAGACAGCCCATCATCATCGCCATCATGCTTCAGCTGTCCCAGCAGCTCTCCGGCATCAATGCTGTGAGTGGTCAATAACACACACTCTCACACAGATGAGTGGTATGAGCTCAAGTCTGTGGGCGACTTCACATTTGTAGGCCCAGATCTCGTTGGCCAGGTATATTTGAGAAAGGTCTTGACCAGTGCCATTTTTGTCCTACAGGTCTTTTACTATTCTACCAGAATATTTGAGAAGGCTGGAGTGGAGCAGCCTGTTTATGCCACCATCGGGACTGGAGTGGTCAATGTGGCCTTCACTGTAGTTTCGGTGAGTGACTAAGTCTCCACTCTTCCTGTGATATATGTGCTATGTTTACAATATATTGTAAAGATAACGTGGTAAAAAAGCTTTAACCCAAGTCTAACCTTATTGGCTCACCGTCTGTCTGCTTAGCTGTTTGTGGTGGAGCGTGCTGGTCGGAGGTCTCTGCATCTGTTGGGGCTGCTGGGAATGGCCATCTCAGCCATCCTGATGACCATTGCTTTGTCTTTACTGGTATGTCTTCAGACACCTGTCATTTTTCTGTGACTGCCAGTTGAATGTAGAACACAATGAAAGGAGCTTGTTTTTGTGAATAATATACTGTATATCAATAACTATAAGGTAATGTACATGTAGTAAAATGACATCTTGATAACAATAATGCAACATATTTTAAGCTAATTTTGTTCAAATGAAATAGCATCACAGACTTCGTTTATACTTTTATTAAGTCTGTATATCTGCACAACTTCTTTACATCCCTGCATTGATATAATGAGCACAGGCCAAGTTACATTCTTAATTCACTATTGTGAGTTTGATTGACAGAACAAGCTCTACAGTTACAGTCTATATGTATACTTTCAGTTATAATACAGGGTGTCAAATGTTGATTTGTTGTGGGTTTCCTATTTTACAGGAACAACTAAGTTGGATGTCCTATGTGACCATTGTAGCCATTTTTGCCTTTGTGGCATTCTTTGAGATTGGCCCAGGACCCATCCCTTGGTTCATTGTCGCAGAGTTGTTCAGCCAAGGCCCAAGACCCTCAGCTTTTGCTGTGTCTGGATTTTGCAACTGGACCGCAAACTTCATTGTGGGCATGGGATTCCAGTATGTTGAGGTGAGAGTTTGAACCATAACCCTTAAAGGTCCCCTATCATGCAAATTTCACTTTGTGAGATTATTTAACATAAATACAAGTTCCCCTCACCTGTCTATGGTCCTGCGGTGTCTAGAAATGGCAATAGGTGTAAAGAGTTCTATAGGCTGCTCTCCTCCTCATTTAAAGCTACACAGACTGAAACGGTGGTTCCTGAGGGAAATTTTATTGGGACAGGGTAAAGGTGACTGTAATGAATTTCGGAAAGCGCCTTCAGATACAGTATTAGGGGACCACAAAGACCTATATAAAAGAAGACACTATGTTCAGTCAAATGTAATCTTATGTCTGTTCTTTCCCATCACAGGAACTGTGTGGCCCATACGTCTTCATCATCTTCACTGTGCTCCTCATCTTCTTCTTCATATTCACCTTCTTCAAAGTTCCTGAGACCAAGGGCCGGACATTCGACGACATCGCTGCCGGTTTTCGGGCTGGTCTGGACAAGCCATCGCCAGAAGAGCTGAACAGCCTCGGCGCCGACTCACAGCTCTGAGCGCTGCCCTTCAAGACCCTAGCCGCTCTTTCCTCCATTTGAGTACTCGCTCACGCTACTGACTCACATGTTTGGCTGTCAGCACATTTCCAACAACTGTAGAGAGCCTAAAATCCTCTTCTAGTTGTTTTAATTTTACTTTATTCCAAAAGGAAAAAAGGCGAGAGAGAGAGAACACTTGAACCAGATCTGCATAGGTTGCCTGCTGCTTCCTCAGTGAAAAGGGTAAAGGAGTAGAGAATGATGAGTGCAGATGACAATGTTATATAAGATATATATGAACTGTAAATGTACAGTTAAGATGCTTTGTAGGTTTTAACGGTTTATGTCTTTGTCTGTTACTTTTATCGTTGCCCTGATCTTCCATTCAGCATATGACTTATTAAGCTTATTATGTCATAATTGGCTCTGGATTGAATGGTTAGCTTTTATGAGTAAAGTGGCAGTTCCCCATCAGATGTGGGGACGTTCAGTGCCACAGTGAAGATACAAAACCTCTTCCACAGTGAAACTGTATGTCACAAGCAACCTCTGTACATTTCTATACAAAAAAAATTATGCTTTCTTTTAGTTATTACACTGAAATTTTTAATAATTAATAACTGTAAATAGCAGTTTTTTACACAGTGTATTATTTTATTATTCTTCATGTGAAATAAAATATTTTGTGCTTAATTAAACCAAATCACGAAGTGCAGTAGCAGTAGATTTCTAGAAAGTTTTAAAAGCAATATTGCATCAGCAATTTTCTGCCTGTTGCAGAGTTTACAAATGACCCAGAAGCAATCCCGATTCAAAAACCAGCAACATGAGCATGCACGTTCCTCTATTTCATTTTTTCTATTCTGCAGACCCAGGCTTGCTCTATGTAAAATGGGAAACCTTTGAAAGTGGGACCAAGCAAGAGATCCCCAGATTGCAACCTATATTGCATTAGCATAAGACCATGCTTTATGCCTTTAAGCACTGGGCTTGCGGAAATCTGCAAGGTTGTACTGAGGATTTCTATTTCCCCAAGATCCTGCTGTCTGAAACTGCTGTACCACTTCAGAGTGTTCTTGTTCTGCTGCACTTTATCAGCCCCTTACAGATCTGTTGAATGTGTTTTTTAACATAAAATTTCTTTATTTTTTACTGATCAACTGAAAATACTGACATTGGGTTTCTTGTAATCCAACTTCTGTGAGGTAGAAAAAAATTGCACCCATTCAAATACATTTTAATCTTCTCACCTGGTCAGTTTTTAAGTCAAGTGCATTTGAAATGATCCAATGGATCCAGACTCAGCACAAGTCTATCACAAGCATTCCAGGAATATCTCTGTGTGTTTGTGAGTGAGCTTGTTCCCCTCTTTTCCCTTGGGGTGCATGTCCTTAAAGCACTGATACACCAACTGAATACAAATTCCCAACATGGGTGACAGCACCAAAGAGACACCTTGCCTCAGTGCCCTTTATGCATCGCCCACCTCTGATTGTATAGAATAGCTGTTCTGAAAAACTCTGTAAATTTGTGCCGGGCAGTATATATTTTTATATAACAAAAATTGTAGTTTTGAATGGTTTGCTGACAGGCCTTTGGTGTGTAAATAGAATATGTAGTCATATGTATGCACATGTAACAGATATAACAGAAAACTGCTGTACATCCACTTTTTTTCCCCAAACTTTCTTTTCTGAGGCCTGTACTGTAAAATATGACTAACAATGTTGGTTCGTGTTCTGTTGAAGGATGTACTATTTATTAGGTTTTTAATTTATTAGTTTTCTGTGTGTATGACTTGGAACACGTGTTAGTGTGGAGTTTAACCACAGCGTGCCATTCTGTTTGTTTGTTTTTTTTTTCAGTTTTTTTTTTTTTGTAAGATGTATGCTTGTTGAACATTTGAAGCAATAAAATCACAGAATTATCACTATAAATTCATATTATGTCTTATTACAAGGCCCTACTGTATTCTGTTTACTAAATCAATGACGATGTATGATTTTTACCCTCCTCGGACTAGTTCACTGATGTCAGTGTCTAGTTCAAATGATAGTGGTCAGTGTCCCACAATCTTGTGAGTTCTAGATGTAGACACTTGTGGGCAGTGTTTACCCATACTTTGAGACTGGTGTGGTAATAATGCATATATGTCATTTTTGTATGCAGTAAAATGTATGCTGGTGCAGTTTTTGCCGCTACAGTCTGGCACCTGAGGACTATAGCCCTCACACCTTTATGCAAAAGCCCCCAAAAGTTTTATTAGGTAAATTTTGTTCTAAAATTACTCAAGTTATTGACTCAAGACCAATAGTAATATTGTTACGTGAGGAATAAAGCATACAACCTGGGGAAGTAAAACGCCCTAAGAACAAACAGCAACTATTGCCAAAGCTACCACTACTACGGCTGTTGCGCCTGCTGTTCCATGAAAAGCTGCCCATTCTGTCGAATCACCGGGTGTTTCTTGCACTGACAAACAAAAGGATTTTTAGAATACAGCAACATTCTGCTTCACTACCTTCATACTAACCTCCAGCAATAGTGATGCTTTGGAAGGCTGCACATATGTGAAGAACAATAAGATGGCTGACTGTAGTTAAAGCACTTGTATTTGTGGGTGTTTTTCACCATCCTTATGCATTCTGAATGCAGGAGACATCCAGCTGGGGAAAAAACTCACAGCACACAGCTCTAAATGACACTGTCTGACCTGAGTTTTAGAAAAATGTGGTTTGAGAGACTAGACTGGACAGCCGACTCCAGCAGTAGTCTGTTAGAGGTCAGAAACCACACAGAGGTCCTGTCATGTAGAAAACAGAATTTCTGACCACATCGGATCTTAATGGAACTTGACAGTTCAATGACCCCTCACAAATCATTTAGCACTCTGTGTCATAACCCCAAACCATGTTTTGCAAAACACCATAAAATAAGATTTCTCAGTTGGCTTGATTATTTAAGCCACCAGACAGGTCCGTCTTACCTTTTTACTGGGCAATCACAACTTTTTTAGCGTTTATCCAGCCAACAGGAATCTTTGCTCTGAACCTAGTTTACCCAGGCTATTCACACAGCTGTCAAAGGGACACATGTGACCCAGATGTGACCCCTGAGTGGCTCGGGCAATGCTCCTGCCAGAAATGTAGAGGGAAAAAAATCAAGAAAAACATATTTCAGGAGTCTGCATAAATTCCTTCATAAATTCCTGCAGAAGCACCAGAAGCACACTCTGCGTAGCTGAGCAGCATTCAACCCACAATGCAATGTGTGTTATGTCTAGTTGAGTCTAACAATATCTTTTATTTTTATAGCAGTTTTAAAGCTGTTGAGATGTACTTTGAAATGTGTGTACATCAGATATGACCATTTTTATTTATTTCAAAAGTGGAAAAAAATAACTGCAAGTACTTCAGATTCTTTATTAAGTAAATTCTTTATAGTCTTAATGCACCTTTTTAAGTGACTGTCAGATGCGACCGTATTTTAAATAAAATGAATAAATGAATAAGCATCACTTTTTTTTTTTTTTATTTGTGTTGAATTAAAAAGTCATTATCTGGTGACTTTGGAGTTGAATAGCCTACCATTCATAGTCCAGTGAAGGGACACAGTACTTTACTTTTCTTTACTTTAATTTTTATCCAAAGCGACTTACAAGAGGAAGACACCAGCAATTCTCATTCGATTTCTATAGAATATTGAGTTTACAAACTAAGAGCCCTTATAAGGCTCAACTGGTCAGCGAAGAGCATGCTCAGACATTGTTAAGTGACAGTAACATGTCTCCCTCTACTGGTGGGTCATTGTTCTGCCCTAATTAGCAAAATTTTTCAGTATTCTTTAATTGGTTTTATTTGACTGCAGAATGTGATGCAGATTGCTACTTTGACTTGGAGCGCTGTTGGAATCAGATCAATCTGGTTTTTAGTTATAGTCCATCTTACAAGTAGAAATTGGGTTTAAAAAGAAGCCAATGGGCAATAAATACTATAAATTATCTTTTTTGTGTCCGAAATACACCATTTTTGACAGGCACCTGCCCTGTGTACGATCCAACAAGGTGACCACTGGGCTGTTTATTTCCTAACCCATTGATATGTAAGACATCCGAAGGACTCTGCAGATGTTGCATAGCTTTTGTTGTCTACACACATTTGTCACCCGGTGTATAATTGTGAAAATCCCTGGTGGCATGGAGGGGGTATCTGTGACCCCCCAAACCCCACACTCAGCATGTCTGGCTGAGGCCTGACCTCGTATCGCCATGGTGATTAATGGATCCCTCAGTTTGTGAGAGAGGAGAGGAATGGAGGGAGATGCTACAGCTGCTGTTTAACATCAAGGTATACTCTCCTGCTCTCAGGGTTATGCTATTAATTTAACATAAAAATATCTAATTGGCTCTCAGTGCAAATGTATTCATATTTTTTAAAGCAAGTTAGAAATGACTTGCATTCTTTTTTTAAAGCAACTTTAGTGAGGCAGTGAACTGATTTCAGCATCTTTTTATTCCAACATACAAAATGATCTACATCAATTTATAAACCCATATGTCATGCAACGGGGCGTGAAGGAGACGCAAACGCTCAACGTAAAGAAAAGTGTGATTTTAATAAACTGATAACAAAGACACGGCACAATTTTCAATAAAAGCTTGACAATCTGTGTTAATTAAACTTATACATAAATTCAAGGACAACCAGTTCATCATTAATAAATAAATAGACTGTTTTAATTCTGTGCAGCTGGACCTGTCTCACCACAGCACTGTAAATTTCCACCCTGCAAAAAATCTCGTCGTTGATCTAGCAGTTTACAGCGCGTAAAATGTACAAACCCACCAAGACACAGCCACACAAACATACAACGGTGCATCTTTCAGGTGGGCAGACCATCGGCTCTTCTGCAACATGGAAGGGGTCTGATTCTGACTCAAGTGAAAAGTGAAGAGAGTGAAAGACTGCAATAAATTCAATTTCACCTTATCTTGTTTGCAAATGTGTATTATTCTTATACATCTTAAATGTCCCACTGGTATGGACCTGCATGCTGGTTTGTATTTTTGACACATCTAGTTTACAGTCGGTAGTTACAGGGACAGTTCTCCCCAGAGATGTTCAGGGTTAACTGTCTTGCTCTGGGGCACAATAGTAGTAAGTGGGATTTGAACCTGGGTCTCCTGGTTAATAGGCGAATGTGTTACCCACTAGGCTACTACCAACCCACTTCATACCCTACAAGACCATTGTTTCCATTTTAGTACAGCATTGTGTCACAAACACGCAGCTGATCATTTCCTTTATGTAAATTACCATAGTATATAAAAACTAGCACCAAGAAAAAAAAAAGTTAATCAGCCAAATGTTTGTTTGAGTAGTGTTGTCTTAACGTTACAGCTAAGTAGCTAGCAAATCACATGTCTGGATTTACACAAATGTTATAGGGCATGAATCTATATTTTAAGATTACAGGCTACACGTCATTACTCTATTACTGCTTTAGCTTTAGATATGACCTGACAAGTCATTAATTTGACTCAGTTCATTAGACCAGCCATTTTCACTACTCTCACGCAAAAAACCCCCCAAAAAAACAAAAAAAAAAACACTACTGACTACAAGATGCTTGAAATTCTTCAATCTCATTACAGCTTTCAACTGCATCAATTATCACTGTTCACATTTCAAATAGTTATGATATCGTTCAATGGTTCAGCTGCAAATTTGCCTGGTCGTTGGCGGTCAAATTAGCTTTTAAGGCTCAGTATATTCTAAAACTACCATTGTTGCTCTAAATCATGGAAATAAATTTTGTTGTTAGAGAAACACATTTTCTGCTAGTGCACATTTGAATGCCAGGTTTCTCCCCCGTCTTTCTGCATGTGCATAACACACAAACTCACCCAATGGGAGTCATGAACCCACTGACTCCCTCTCCCGTAATAAATGTTGCATATGATGCACTGATGAAAAAACCCTCCTCGTCCGAGCCAGGCATGCCTCCATTCCATCATTATTTATTCATGCTATTGAATATGAAATGCTTTTCTCTGTCTGGGGTCTGTCTCTGTCAGCTAATATCAGTCTGGGTTCAGTGTGTGTTTGCTTTATTTGACGTCCTTATGACCAAAAATAAATCAAAGAAAATCCCACTATGATTTTTTTTTACAAGCAAAAAGAGCAGCCAAATATCCTTTAGTGAAAAACAGTTGAATAACAGTTCATAAGAGGATGTGTTTCATTTCAGCTGTGTGTGTGCTGAACACAGAAGAGAGAAGGCCTGGCCACTTAATAACACACATTAACACACCCTGATCAAAGTGAGGTTACTCAGTTCAAATTGCCAGTTGCTGTTATAAATTTATGGTCGCATACTTCTTTAAACCGAACACAGATGAGTGAATATTAATTTGAGGAGTCTGAAAATGTTCATATAAATGTAAAGTAAGACCCTTTTCCCAATAATAACTGGCACAAAAATGCAATGAATGTGAGGAATTCATGTATGAAAAATAGATTGGTTACTGAAATAATTTGACCACTATATTCAGTGAATGTAAGATAACATTTTAAATAGTGCAGATGTTCCCAACCTGTGGTCCGCGGCCCCCGCTAGAGATCACAGGGGTCCGTACTATTTCAACCAATTTCATCTGTTCATCTGTGAGGTTACCAAAATTATAATTGCAAAAAAAAAGATTTTAAAGATCCGAACCACACACCCAATAATCCAAACTCTGCACAATTTAAATTAAAAAATGTTTTCAATAAATTCCACAAGGAGAATAAGAACAAAAACTGTTTCTTTTTTGCAAATAAAAGTTTTTAATTAAGGAATGCAGGAAATAATTGGGACTGGGGAGGTCCTGGCTTGTCTTGGACACTTCAGGGGAAAAATTTAATCCCGTGAGGAGGATATTTCAGCGGTGCATTATAAGATATTTAGGTAATAAAAATGACCTTAACGACACTGATAATCTCTGGATGTTTGGTAATTTGGTAGTGGCCATGGTCCCAAGCAGGGTGCATGAGATTTGGCTTAAAGAAGTGAGGCGCACATCTTGGTAGTGTGTATCTTAAGAGGACTGTAATGGAGACATCTGGACTGTCCACAAGGACTGGAGAGGATGACAAGCAGTAATGATTAAAAAAAAAGCCCAAAGCATTATTTTTAAGTAGTGTACCAAGCAAATAGATTTATGCATCTAAAGAGGGCTACAAAGATAGCGTGTCATGTTCGTGTCCATGTGTCAGGTGAACATTGACACTGACAGTATGAATGGTGGCAATCCATCAAACGTTTTTCATTTTGCTATTAATCTCCCCACTGCTCCAGGCCCCTGGTGACTGATGCGATAATGTGCGTAGATCATGGACGCTCAAGGTCACTTTGGAAATGCATTAAAAAGATAATAAAGAAATACCTTCTATTTAGGTTTTTTTTTTAGGTTGGCAGGTTATAATTTTCTGTCTGCATGAAGGGATGTTCCATATTCTTAACAGAACATACTCTAACTAATCCCCGTACACCCTTAATCAAACTCAATCTGTCAGTAATTATATGGAATCAGTAATAAATAAATGCGTTCAGGACAGCTGCAATATCCTTAGTCCTCATTAATGCTTGTTTTTTTTTTCAAATTTAATTTTTAAAGGCTGAGGCTGTTTGCAAATTGGTTGTATGTAATGTAAATGAATTAGCTGGAAACTGGAAAGAGAAACATTTATTGATCTCCTCTACCAAACTATTAACCCTTTGCGATGTGATTTGGTGACATGCTTGCATGTTGGGTCGCCACATGCCATGCCAAAAAAATAAAGGACACAGACTACCTTGCCACAAATTCTAAGTGATGCACAAGTGTTGTTAAATCATAACCATGGACTAAAGAAAGTTTTTAAATAAACTGAATATAAACTTCACTTGGTAAAGAAATTAGCTTTGACAGTCGCTTTATATGACATGCATTCATCACAACTCAGAAACATGGGACATATTTCCTTTTGAAATAATGTGTGGTTCTGTAATTTAAAAGATGTGTGGCAACCCTACTCAACAGTCTGCTGTAGACTAGAAAACATTGTTGTTCCTGGGCCTTCATAAAGACAAGTTCATATTTAACCAGCAATTGTGAAAGCATGAATAACAATGACACCAATAATGTGCCATTCATCCATAATGGCCTAGTAGGAACCAATCATTTTCAAACGACCTACCTCATTATAAAACATGATTAACCATTAGTGTCCTGCTTTGCTTTGCTTGAGTTAAGACTGCTGTCAGAGCATGTCACTACACCCTTTCTTACTGTAATTATTCTTTACTCCATTTGAAATGAAATTTAAATTATCCACCCATCCTGTAGTTACTTTCAGATTATCTGTGAGCCTGAATTTTTAATTCAGGAATTTAATATTGCCCCACAAACATCCAGTCCCATTAAAGAATTGCAGCACAAGGGATCTCCCAGTATACACTGGGGTATTAAATTATATTTTATTATGCAGAATGAAGCTTGAGCTTAGAAAATAAACACAATAAACAATTATTGTTGCAACCTCTTTCACCATAGCTCACCATTTTCTCTTTATTACTCTCACCTGGTTCATCTCATAACCTTTAACCATAATAAGACACTCTTTAGACACAGGAGCTCTGACAAACCACATAATAAAAAAATAAATAAATAAAATTATGTCTCCCATGGGTCCTCAAGAGTGTTCCAAAAATTTCAAGAGCAAGAAGAGGGAAAAATAAACCCTCCCTCCCCTCACCTAACTTTCATCCAAGAGCAAAATCTGAATTCAGCTGTGGGGTTTTTATCTTAATTTTCTAGCAAAATGTCCCCCCAAATCATTTTGGCCTTTCTAAGACATAAATGCAACACAAAAAAATGAACAGAGGCTTACATTCTGTCCCCCCACTGTTCCTCTGCAGGTGGAGTGTAAGCTGGCTCTGCAGTAAAGGTCAATGCTGTGTGACCTCTCCTAATGACTCTTTCCTACTGGCACCATCCCACCTACTGTGTTCCCAGTGGCATTTTGCTCTGCTTCTTACTAGAGAACATATTATTTCCCAGCCATGGCATGAAAAAAGTGCAGGAGCAGTAAATCTTCACATGGCAGACAAATTGAGCATGATGTTGTCCGCGGTGTTTCGGCATCAGTTACTCTGCTGACAGCGTGGAGAGGGTTCTATTGATTAATGCTGTATTCGCTTTGTTGGGATTTTGTTGTTCTCTGAATGATAAAAAAGAAGAAAAAAACACACTAGCCACCACTTTTCACTGGTGCCGTGTGCAGAACTATGCAATTTATATTAATATAAATAAATAAATCAAGTAAGATAAAAGCAGAGTCCTCCAATATATATGATCAAGATGATGTATGGGTTTGTGCATCAGGTTTAAATCATCCAGAATAAGGATATAGCATGAGGAACAAGATTTAGATTCAAGAGAGGCTTATTGTCAGTACCACGGTATACACAGTGTACAGTATGGCATGCCATAAGTGAGGGAGGAGGCGATATCGAAAACTGCATGACATCGAAAACTGGGTGAATCTTTCATAATCCAAACGGAAAAACAGAAGAACAGAACATGCAGCATAACAGTGAAAAGCAACAATGCAGGACATGTGGGTGAGGGAGAAACTAACTTATAACTTATAACTTATCAATCACACTGAATGAGGGGCAGCTGCTGGTGATTAGAACCCATGCATGCATGTGACTGGCACCTGGCTAGCCCAGGACTGCCTAGGCATCACACAGTGTCTTGCAATGCTGTTTCACGCAGACCCACCACAGTGCATTTGTAAAAGTATTAAACGGATGACACATAGACATGGATTTAGGAAAATTACACTAAAATTAAACAAAACTTAAATACCTATAAAAAAAGGCAGAAATCTCTGTACAATGTCACCCAGATCGATTTAACAATTACACACCAAATAATGTCCAGTTCATTTCCCTCCTTTAAGGTACAGACAACTGCCAATTTGTTCTTTTTGTGTTTTCTATTTATTTAAATCCTTAAGACCCTTTAACTTGATGCTAATGAACTAACTCTAATCTTAGTGTACAGTGTTGTGCATTGTGCCAGTTCAAAAAAAGTGGCCTGTTTCATTATTTGTATTTGATAAAGGAGACATATTTTGAATAAATCTGTGTGTGTAAGATGTGTGTGTTTATGCTATTTCCACCCTTTTTTGCTTTCAGTTGTGCATTTCCTTAAACTTTACAACAGATGGGAAATTGAGAGGCCTGTTAAAAAAAGAATGCAGCCATCCACCAGGCAAGCATCTCAACTTAGTTTCAATCTTTTTGATTCATACGTCTCATCATGCACTGCAGCAGCTGTGTGGAAGGCCTTTCACTTCACCTTTAATCACCACAATCACAGATTCCGTAATCGCTTCTGTGCAAAAGTAATCAGATGCATTTGTAATGTAATATATTTCCATTTTTCAGAGTGGTGCGTTTAGGGGAATACAGGCGTGCGCGTGAAGGTGACCCCATCTTGTGAGTTCAGCACTGAGAACTGAGAACCCAGTAACCCTCACAGCGACAGGCTGAAAACAGAGTGCTGTCTGACATCTAAATGAAATACATCGATCAATTTAGGATTAGCCTCATTCAATGAAGGATCAAAAGTTCTGTCTTTGTTTAAAAAAAAGTTCAGAAGTCAAAAGTTTCTGTCTTTGTTTAAATCCCTTCAAAATTAAGAAGATAAATAATTAATTATCAGACCTGTCATGCCCCCACCCCCGTCAATGGCAAAAGCAAGGTCAAGGTCATCACCTTGAGAGCTGCACTTTTATTAGGGTAGTAGGTGAGCACTGATGATGCACGTAGAAGAGTGCAAAACAGAAGGGGCATTCAGAAAAAACAGAGAGAGAGAGAAAGAGGTACACTGGGAACAAATTGGCCCTGAAGCAGGCAATTTCCCATCCAATATTTTAAGGTCATAGCAATTCAAAGTCAACTTTTCATGCTAAGGCAAAATGTCACTTCAGGAGTGTGTGTTGCAATTATTTGCCCTTTGGGTTACAAAATTGTTGAATTTGGATTCAAATAATGAAGTAATCCAAGTGTGGTTATCACAGTTAGTGCTGAGTCCAGGCTTCAAGATTACATGCACTCCCCGTGTTGGCGCAGGTTAAAGGCAAACACATTTGGTGTATTGGTGACTTGATTGGCAGTGGACTGGTGCCCCGCCCTGCACCCAATGTACTACGAAGGGCCCAGATCTGGGTGTTTCATAGAGTAGCTGTCTATGGTGCTGAGTCCTAAAAGGGGAAACTGGCTTCACAATACACCTACACTTTACTATGGTATTATAGCAACGTGAATACAAAAATGTTCTAAGTATTTCAAATCAGATTGCATCCCAAATTAATTCTCCTGATATGAAAATGACCAGAGAGAAATTTCTTTTGCTTTTTTGCCAAAAACTTGTATGTTTAGCCTGTATTGTCTCTTTGATTTAATTAAAAATATTAGTTGGAGTGCTCTCATTTAAGAAATCACAACCTTCTATTACAACCTTCTGAGGGAGCCAACCTCCTAAAGAATGTTAAAAATAAAGGAATAAATATAATAAAAACCGACCTTTTTACTATGATTCCTGATGTTCTGGGGTCAACATGCCTGTCACAGTGAGGAGAGTCTTGTCGGTGAAGTAGCACTATTCCAGTCTGCTACTGCTGCAGGGAGGAGGACATACATAATTCACCAGCCGAGGCACATCCCAGTGGAGACGTATTTCTGCTTGTAGTACAGATCAGTCAGGTTGCCAATGCGATGACATGTTGTTGTGACAGAAGGGACCGGCCGGCCACCCTCAGGTGAGCCTTGTCACCCCCATATTATTTGACTCTGCCGCATGTACTTATCATGCCTCAGACCAGCACTGTGATGAACGTGCAGCATATGCGAAAGCAGCAGGTACCTGAGCAGCCGCCAGAGATGTGCATTATGGGTAAACAATTTCACTGATTAAATTTCAGCCGTTTTATACACGATTGTGCAGCAAAGGCAGGGCATTGTTAATTATGATTATGCTAGTGGCCTGTTTTCCCCCGATCCAGTGGGGGTAGTGCATCTTGTAAGCCTCTTTAAAAATAACTGGGTCCTGATGTTGGTAAAAAGCAGGTTTTTATTCGATGTTGATGTTGTAACGACTGCTTCACACCCAGCCTGCCTGCAGCGAAGGTGTCGTTTCTGCCTCCTTGTGCTAAACTGGCACTCTTAGTGCCCTTGCCTTCCAGTGCTTCAAATAGTGCGAAGCGGATGGGTGGGAGGGATGAACAGTAGGAGAGAGGTAGTGGAAACATATTCACCGGGGGTCTCTCAACCTCTCTGTTATTCTCACATCTTTCGAAAAGCAGTCGATATCCAAGATGCTTGAGCAGTGCATGATCATTTGCTTGTCTGGCACAAAGGCAAGATTGGGAGCGTTGCTCGTTTCCTCTGAGAGCATCTCAACCCCCCGTTTTTAAAGCTATCATGTAGACACACGCACACACACAGTGGTGGAGAGGATCTGCAGAAAACAAACTCCAGGTTGGGTGAGTGAGACTACACCCAGCGAGGAGGTAATGCATGTTGGCAGCTGGTCCTGATGAACACCTTCTCACACCGGTCCTCACACCAGCCAAAAGAGCAGCCATGCTGGCACCTCTCGGCCTGTATCCTGTCTGCATCCCTTCTCGTCAGAAGCTAAACACTGGAGGAACGTCAGCGGCACCCCAACATGTCACAGGTTTCAGGTGGCAGTCCTGTCCTGCCAGTGCCACTGATTTCACAAGCCAGGATTAGATCGGCTGCTATCGATCCGCCCGGCCAATGGCTCACAAAGCAGTAAACTCAGTGAAATAACATGTGATGGTGATCAAAAAATTCTATATTTATTTTGACAATATTGTAAAAAATAAACTGTGCTGAATGTGTGTCAGTTCGTCGTCAGTTGATGCTGATGCTGTGTTCTTTCAGCATGACGGCCACTGTGGTGTAATAGGCATGGCTGTGGGAAATCAATGTATTGACAACGTGTTTGTGCACGCAGTTTAAATAGTTTCTCCACATGCATGCCCTGTCCATCATCATTCCCTGTGGCTGGCGCGGTCAATGGTTTTCATTGGATTCTTCATTCAGAAACAGGAGAGAGATACAGAGAAGCAGACAGGTCCTGTCACTCTGCCATCATTCACCCAGAGCAAATATTGAGACAGGAACATACCTCATTCCAAAATCTAAACAGATGAAGAATCATGCGATCCTAATGAAAGCAATTCAATCTGGGCAGTTTATTAAATTTGACTTGCTGACAGCCATGTTGTCTGAAATGTAAGATTTTCACTGCTCACTCCATTACATCAGTTTGTCATATTATATGTAATTTACAGTTGTGGACATTTCTACCCAATGGCAGGTAAATTGTTGCAGGTAGATTGAATTGTAATTCAAGCCCATTTTAGTTAATTCTGAACATTTTAGTCGTGTTCCAAAATGTTTAGGGCCATCTAGACCTGTGGATGTTGTGAATATACTGAGAGACCCAAATCATCTGAATCGGTTCACTGCTGCAAGCTGCTTGACCGCCCCCATAATTGTTTGGTTGAACTGGCTTCGCATATTGCACTCTGATGCCAATACGCTGTACTAATTCTGTGCTGCTGTCTGGATATTGTGTACAATATATGTGTATATGACACAGTGCCTGCTGCTGTGGTTAATAACCTTTGTTCATAGGGACTAATACTTCCACCATTATTGGTTACTATTGCACGTGCAAGCTTGTGGTTCTAGTTACTGTTGTTGGACTTGTATTATCATTGGATATTTTCATGTCATACATCACTGTATACTGTGTATACAACAATGCATGTTGCTTATACTGTGTCATTCTAAAGGGTATTTTCAGTATTGTGCTACATTTCTGCTTATAACATTAACAAAGGAAGTTTGCTTTTGTGCCAAAATGTATTCACAATACTATGAATATACTCTGGCCAAATTGCTTTATTTATACATTTAAATAACCATTTTTCACAAGCCAACACAGGTTTGAATGCAAATTCTGGTGTAGCTTTGTGATTTTTTGCATTTTGTTGTTATTTATACACTTTGAAACTGTCACACTGCAAATCACCTTCAACATTGCACACTGCACTTTGTTTATAGGATTTAGATTTTTTTTACTTATTTACTTATATTTAGGTCTATATTTACTTATAGACCTATGTACATTCTTACATATATTTAGTCAGTATACATATTTATTTATAAACAGTATAAACTAATTCCACAACTTGTATAATAGCACTTACACACATCCTTGCACATTGCTGTTGTTTGTTGTTGTTGTTTTTTCCTACATTGTACTTGAGAGACACCATCTACCAGAATCAAATTCCTTGTATGTGCTTGCACTAACTTGGCCAATAAATACGATTCTGATTCTGATCCTGATTTCATGCCTGTGCAATTCCCAATCAAGCCCCTTGTCTAAATCAATCATCAAGCCCAGCTAAACTCATCCAGGTCCCCCTGTCTGAAGGGTTTTGCCATCGGGGCGAGACAGGGGGTAAAACAAGCTCCGTCTGAGCGCCAGGCTGGACTCTAGTGTGTGCTCCTCCAAGCTGAAAACCCAACGTGACTCACAACAGTTCCATTTGTGGGACATAATGTCCTGTGATGCGCCAGTTGCACAGAGCAGGGACTTGACTGACAGGGAGCGTGACTCACGCTGAAATCATTGTGTTAAAAGCAAAAACTTTTTTTTTCTCCACCTACTTTCACGTCCATCAGACAGCTAGTTATGTGAGTGGCAGGGCTCAGAATTAGGCCACAGTGAGAGCTGAAAAGTCGCTTAATTATCCCGCTCTGAAATACGAGGCCATTATCTTTGCCTGTTCCTCTTCATTGGGCCAATTAGTCCACTATTGCAGTGGAGTGGTTTTCTTGCTCTCCATCCCTTGCGTGCATCATAGGGACCATGTTATGGAAGGTCATTGTCATTGAATAAGGTTCTCACTAAGGTTCTCCCCACTCCCCCATTAGATAATCCAAACAGCCTGGTAAGTTTCAGGAGATGCTTATTGCTTCATCTGCACTGTGCATCATTGGATTTCTGGATATTTGCTAATTGCTTCATTCTCATTCTGTGTTGTGCCCATGGGCCACGAATTTCCCCGACAGAAATGTAGAGTCCGTCTCTCTTCCTATCTCCCGATGAGTAATGACTCTGAATGTAAATGCAAATAAAGAACACATAACTAAGAATGGAGGCATTGCACGACTGGAGCTGGGGAATCACCAAAATGGTGCCTGTCACTTCTCTTACTTTAAATTAAGAACAATGTCAAAAAAGGAAAAACATTTCTTTTATGGGTGAAAAGTTGAAAATGGAAGCTTATAGAAAATAGGGAGGGACAGTGGCAGCAGAATTCAAGTAGATGATGACATTTCCCTGCAAAATGGGTCCACGGTGAAAAAACCCTATCTGAATAAAGGATATAAATCTATTAAGCTGCCGTGATCTACTTTTCCTGAGTTGACAGCAGCCTGAATGTATTTTTGTCCAGCTGCCAGCATCCTCTGTCCAATTCACTAAAAGCTAAATGTCAAAATATAAAAAGACTGGAGTTCCATAATGGAACATGGCACCTTAGAGTGTTCGAATAGCCAAGGATTAACGTTTGTGATCGATAAACCTGGGTGTCTTAATAAGATGTCTTGCAAAAACAGCTTTAAAACGTCTTGTCACAGAATAAGAGATTTGGTGACAGGAGGTCACAACATAGGATTTGTATCATTTTCGCTCTCATCTACTATTAAGTGACACTGGAATCCAGTGGATGGGGGTGTCATCATTACAATTGTCATCAGGATGATAGCAATCGCTCACAATTACTTTGTATTGATCTGCAAAGACTCCTCCCTCTAAGCGGATAACTGGACCCAGTCATGCAGCAAAATGGCCACAAAAGCTTTTCTCTACTCATCTGTTATTTTTTTCTTCCCCCAAAGTCCTCATGCATTTTAGTCCCTCACAATAAGAAAAAAAAAAAAAAGGGCACCAGGTCTATGGTTGCATCAGTGGAGAAGCATCGGTGGTGAATCTAGAGTCGCCATGCCCTTCTCACTTCCTACCATGAGGCTTCCTACCTTGGCTTCCCTTCACATTGGCCATATTCCTTTCGAGGGCAGATAGCTGATTGGGTTGAGGTATAGCGCTGAGCCAGAACCATCGGCCTCCATAGAGTTTGATGTGATGTAGATGGGAGACCTGTTTCCACACTTCCACTGCAGGACAAATAGCAACGTATTTAATTAAGGATTCATTTGAATTGCCAGTATATGATGGTAACATCTAGTTTGGACCAAGTATTACGAATACAAATGAGAGACTTTCAGATAAGGGGGGGGGGGTTACCTGTCATCGAGGCATTTATTAAATCGGAATCCATCTTCTATGAGGTCAAAATCAATCAGCGTTTAGCGAATGTAATTTAGCCATTCCTTTGGTGACGTGACATTTATGCTGTGACATTCAGTCCGCTGCCATTCATCTCTAAACACAATTTGCGTTTGGAAAAGTTGGGCTTTGGTTCCTGAAATTGAACTCTCAAGACAGGAAAATCCAATAATAGAAGGTCAATAATACAGAGTCCATAACAATCAATAGGACCGCTACACCTCTATTGTGTTACAGAGGCAGAAAGGTTGGTCCATCTGTTTTATACGAAGACAAGACGTTGTCCTTGTGTCCAAAACAATATTGAGATACACTGGATTGAGGAATGCTAAAGCCTTCTTCATCTAATGAGGATGCATCAGCGGTAAAATGATAGGGTGTGAGTCTCCAGGGGGACTGACTGCTTCCGCTCCGACCACGTTCGGATCTCTGCCTGGTGCCTCTGGACTGTGCCATGTTGCAAAAATGTGGCACAGAATGATGGGGCGCGAGCAGAAGACGGCTTTCATTTAAGTAAATGAGGCGTGTCATTGGGGTCTCTGGACAGTCGTTGGGGAATGGCGGTGCCCCAACAGTGCCTCACTGATCCGAGGAGCAATCCAACACTGGGGCATTGTTGTGCTTGTTTTATGAAGCAGTGAGCTCGGTAAATCTCTTCTTCTTTCACAAGATGTAGTGCTGAGCCTCTCAGGTGAATGACACAGTGCCACTTTCCGGCACAAAGCGTGAAGGCATGAGAATAATCCCCCCCCCAACCCCATTCTTACGTCTGTCAGCACCTTCATCCCAGTGAAACACCTCAGTACAATGAAGACTAAGAAGCAACTGAATTCTCCCACTCAGTCATGTCAAGTTCCATTTTTTATTACTTCAAAAGAAGAAATAAATACAAAGCATATTTGTTAGGTTGGCATCGTTTTAAGGGAAAATTAACAATAAAACCATCCTTTAACTGAAAATGATTTCAGGGTGTCTTTTTATACATTACCATTTCTTTTTTATCTTAATCATAAATCCTACTGCTTCTGTTGACCCCTGCACGCCATTCTTTTCTGCCTAATGTTCCTCTTTTTGCTGTTTGGATTTTTTTTTTGTCTAGGTGTTGATATATGCATTGTGATGAGCAGAGCTTAAATATAAAGTGTTCATCTCAGCAGAGACAACCGTAGACGACAATTACCCTGTTTTAAATCTAGAATGTGTGTGTGTAACTGTGTATGCTTACCATGATTAAAAGCCTCATGGCGGTTTGTTAGACTCACACCCTACCGCAGAAGTGAAAAATAAATTCCCATGAATAACCATTGCTACGTGTCTCCTCAGATGTCTTGAGTAGAAATTTACACTCCGGTATTAAGCGTTTCACACAGATATCATCCTCATGATATCTGTTAGACTAAAGAAATGCTCAAGGAAACCCTAGAGGAATACTTCATTGATCTTTTGTATCTTGGGAGACTTAATGGACAGTCTCTTGAAATTGCTAGAAAAAAAAACAGTTTAAGATGAACAACACATGAGTCGATTTTGGGGTTGAGAGTTCAAAAGGATTTAGAATTGACCTGGACATTTTCATAAATTAGTCCAGAAACTAGTCTTTAGTGAGAAGAGTTTTGTCCAACGTTGCCTTGTGGAAGCTGTTGAGATTCTACAGAGACCTCATCTTTGATTTTCCTCTCTTATCAGATGATGTGTTGTAACATTTAAATTACTAATGAGGAGCAAAAATCATTTTTAGCAGTCAACTGAAAATGGGTGGTGGGAGAGTGGGTAACACACTCGCCTATGAACCGGAAGACCCAGGTTCAAATCCTACTTGCTACCATTGTGTCCGTAAGCAAGACACTTAACCCTAAGTTGCTCCAGGGGGGGACTGTCCCTGTAACTACTGATTGTAAGTTGCTCTGGATAAGGGCGTCTGGTAAATGCTGTAAATGTGAATGTAAATTAGAGTGAATGTATATTCTCAATATGAATTGTGGAAATTTAAAACAAATGAGCAAAAAGACTGAATTATTTCTTTATCAGGTTTTTTTTTTTCTCACTTTAGTTTTAGCACTTTTTCTTGTGAAACAACGAGATGAAATCTCTGTTCACTGCTTTTTAGATCTAGGATTGCAGACTCTGAGAACCACCCAAACAGATCAATCTGTGTTTAAGAACAATGCCAGAGGGACTGGAATTTTTTTCTCTCCCGTAGCGTGCGACGCTCGGGTGCACAGCGATGCCCTGTTATTTCCTTAAAAGTGTCATGATTGCAGGTCCCCCACCCCCTCTCTGTTCTCCATCGACCTTTGCTGTGATTGCAGAGTTCTCTCCAAAAAATCTGTGGGGGAGGAAAAGGGTTTCCAGCATCTTGAGTCAACTGTTGTAATCGAGGAAGAGACCCCCCCGGGTTGAAGACACCCCAAGACTACGATTAGTCACGGGAGTGACTTTTGTGAAAATGCTTTCAGAAAAAAAAAAAAAAACAGGACAGGACAGGGGTCCGAACGTATCTGAAGGCACACAGCTGGACTCGAACGGAGGCCCTCCAGCTCGAGATGGGAATCCGAAGTGAAAGGGCTCAGCTGAGCGACAGGGCGTGCTGCGATCAGCTGGTCCGGGGGAAAAGTGGCCCCCCCCGGGCCTCTTCTCTCGTCACAAACGGCGCAGCCACACGGAGACGGAGCGGGGCGCGTCCTCTCATTAGCCATGCCTGCAAAGCACGTACTAATTGATGCCGTGACATCAGCGAGGCGGCTGCAGGCGCTGTTTGCATCCGTTTACTGCCGAGGAGACGGTCCACCGGGGACCCGGTCTAGCAGAAGCTTTTTAATTACAGCAAAAAGAAAAAAGAAAATGTTACATCAGCCGAGTGGATTCTGTGGCGCTTAATGACAGGTTTATGGGTGCACCGTTTCACAGCGCTTAATGACATTTTCACACAAAAATGTGGCCGGAGGAAGTGCTCCAAAGCCCAATTTTAATTTAGAATCTTGCCAGCCAATTCCCGGGTTAGACCTCTAACCTCAGTTGTGCCCTGTTCCAGATGCCTGCATTTTGATTCAGGACTACGTCACTTCAACGTGTGGGGCATAAAACAGACTGCTGCAATCATGCAAACGATGAGCCGCACTGACACTGGCAGCTCGAGGTAAGAAAGATCGATTTTTCCTCGACAACAAGGCTTCTTTTGTTTTGCGGTGAGCACATACCCCACATCTCCAGTACCAGCTGCAGTAGCCAATATTTCGAGACTGGCATTTAAAATACATTTTAAAAAAGCCGCACTTCCCATACACGGTATTTTTTATAGCTGGCAATGAGGGAGTTCCTACCCATTACCACAACAATCACAGTACAGCCAGAAACGCTGGAAAAGAACAATTTTCATTTCCACCAGCTTGACTCTTCTTTTTGTTCCTGCTGCAGGAGTACAGGAATATTGCATTGCTTCTGAGTAGCTCAGGGTTGTCCATTCTATTCCACAATGGACTGGTGCATCTTCAGGTCATCTGATCAATCTCACCTGGTTGTTAATATAAATGAGAAGCTCTGGTGAAACGTTGCATATATGCTGGAGCGCTGTTGGTTTTTTTGGGGTTTTTTTTTGCATGAGAACGGTCTCCAGCTCGAGCTGATCCTCTGCTGTTGCTCACAGCCTTCTACCTTTGCTCCAGGTCTGTGGATGTCCTTGCGTGTTCGAGTTGACAGTGAGTTTGCTCTCATTATCCTAATGAGTGAGTAGTGTTGGCCACCTACACACTGCATTGTTATTTTTTTTACACCTTACAACCCATCTCCTTTTATTTGAATGCAAATTAAGTCCTAAATGCTATATTTACCAATGAATAATCAATGTCAAAATGTCTTTTTAAACAGGGACAACTACAGTTCATTCCCAAGGAAGTGGGTGATAATGGAGCTCCGTTTTCTTGCTGTGGGTCCCACATGGGGCAGTGGTGGCCCTGTAATCAAAAGGTTGCTGGTTCGAATCCCGGTCTGCCAAGGTGCCACTGAGGTGCCACTGAGCAAAGCACCATCCCCACACCTGTCATGGCCGCTCACTGCTCACCAAGGGTGATGGTTAAAAGCAGAGGACACATATCGTTGTGTCACCATGTGCTGTGCTGCAGTGTTTCACAATGACAACCACTTCACTTTCACTTTCATGCACGCATCATCATCATCACATCATCATCAACACATGGGTTTCCATTCCACGAAAACGTCATTTGCATAAGTCACATCGTTTAAGACAGAGGTCACAGTTGTCCGCGGAAAGGTGGGGGTGACGAATGAACGAACTGACCGACTGGGAATAGTGACCCTCATTTAGGACAGGTCACCCCTCGATCATTTCACCCTTCCGTTCAAGCCCGCGTGCTCCGCCCCCTCCCTCTCTTCTCTCCGAGTGAACCACGTGACGCGCGGCGTCGTATTGATGGAGCTCTCGCGACGCGAACGCCACGCCACGCGCGGGCTACTACGCGTTACGACGCCGTCTTTACTCCGGGTTAGTAGCAGCGGTAGTAGTAGTAGTAGTAATAGTAATAGTAATAGTAATAGTAGTGGTAGGAGGGGCTTAGCAGCACATCCTGCGGCGTGTGGAGCGGAGTAACGTGCACCTGTGGTTACGCACGACAAACACACACACACCCCCACACACACACACACCCTGGACCTCAGAGATACGCGGACGCAACCGAACTGGAGATTAAACACAGAGGTAAGTGTTCGTGGTTTTTAATTTATTACATTTATATCGAGCACGGAGACAACAGAAGCTCGCGGGGTACTTTACGTCTCTGGAGAAACTAAACTGGCGAATAGCGGGAGTGACGTGTTACTCCGGAACAGTTACGTTGTAACTTAATTTTCTTTTCGGTTTTTACTAACCGTGTTGCCATATAGATTTAGAACGCCAACCTGCAGCAGCTCGGCGTGTTGCTGATTCTGAGAGCAGCAGAAGTCCGCCTGAATAATGTCTCTTTTTTTATTTTATTTCTTCGTGTTCCTGCTGGAGGGCTAGATTGGTCGCGATTGTCACTCTTTGTGTCTGCGGCGCGGTGCCACTTTGCCTCTCGTGACTCGTACACCGTTCTGTTTCCTAACTGGACCTAATCTAATTCGACTTGAATTATTAGCAGAATGTGGTTGAAGCGGGCTGTCGGAGACGGGCTCTTTTATCCCTTCGTGGAGCTGCTGGAAGTGCTTTGCTCACCCGTTGGAGGTGAGGAGAATAAAAGGAGGATGCTGAGAAGTGACCGACCATCTCAGAGGACTCGTTACCTGCCGGGATTTCGTGCGATGGCCGTTTGATGAAGCTGTGGCTGTGTCTGCATCTTCCTTGGCATTTTAATATAACGGGCACAGAAAGTACATTTTTTTGTACCTATTACCTACAACATTTTATTTTGTACCTATGATTGCCTTTAATGTGGTCGTAATGTGTTAACAGCTCCAGTAATGAGCACTTGAAAGTGAATTTTTGCAGACAGCATAATAGAAATGGTCTTGTGTTGTACCCCTACCTCTGAACTCAATAGCACCTTCCTGAGAAACCCACAGATGATTCCATAGATAAGCAAGAGCTCATTCATTACATCTCATTAGTACAAATCACCATATAATTTCCAAGTGAAACCAAGATTATTGATTAATAGTACAAAAAAAAAGCAGAAAAGTGTTAATCGTGTACGTGTTCACTCATTTGTATTCAGGAGACACCATGAAAGTGTTTGCAGATCTCACCCCGGGATACCCTCGTCAATGCTGATTAAGAAGACTAACGCCACAAAAGTGCCGGTAATTACCAGTGGACCCGAGTAGCCGCATGCACATTTGCATGAACTTGCCGCCAGGAGATGCCATCAGAAATCTCCTGCTGAACCGTATCAGCACCACTTGGCTCGATAAAATATGCCGTAAATCCAATTTACCGAAAGTATCGACTGATCTGGTGAGAAGGAGTCGCTGCGAACGCAGATTAGGACAAATGACTGGACTAAGTGGGAAATTGCCGGAGCTTTCAGGCAAGATCCATTTGCAACCACATAATGTCTCCACTGTATAAATGTGGTCTTTATTACCCCTGAAGTAACCGATTCTCCTCCCTGCACCAGATAATTAGCTCCTGACTGGAGTCTAAATGTGGCTATGGTGTTTCGGAGGATTTTAGTGGAAGGAGCATTCTAAGCATATCGGAGGTCGTCCCAGACCTCACGTCATAAAAGCAACTGGCCTTCTGTTATAGGCACCCGCAGAACACCCTTAGAACAGCTACAATCCTCTGTCCACGAGACAACAATGGATCTGTCTACAACAGAAGGTTCTTCTCTTTGTGTGTGGTGTCACCACATCTTGGCTGGAGTTTGAGGAGAGACTTCATATTTGAGAGGTCTCCTGAGAGAGACGCTGTTTGTGTGCTGTGCAGTACGCGGCAAAAGAACAGCATGGTGAAGCGTGGAGGCGGCACGATCGGGCTTCGGAGATGTTTCTGTGTGTCGGGGGCTGGAAGGTGCATCGTGATCAAAGTAAAATTCACGTGAGGACTATATCCAACATAATTACCTGAAATATGCACCAAAAGCCACGTTTCAAATGGAGACATGCGGCTGCTGAGGCACTGAAGCACTGGAGCGGTGTGTGTGGAATCAGGCATGACCAGATGAAAATGTTTAAATGCGCACAATACCACTGCAAAATGTGCAAATCAGGCATGATTTTTTTTTTTTACAGTCACAATAGATAACCGATTGCTAATAAACTGCAGACATTTTAAAGAACAACAACAATGTATAACAGTAGGAAATGGTCACATCTTAATGTTTATTTTATGTATTTATGTATTTATTGAGCACACCGCCCATCTCATATATGCTCATTCTAGCTACATCCCCATTCTTCTTCAAGCATCACTCAACTTTTGTCCTCTAAGCACCAGACCGCCTTTGTTCAGTCTTTGTCCACCCGGTAAACTGGACAGCTGCTTCAGTGCCACGGGGGCGGGTGTCCTGATGCTGTTTGCCGATTATTTGCTTTCAGGGTGACCTTCTGCATGCAATAGGGCACCAGGTCTTCAGCCAACACAAAGGCCCATTATTTTCAGCATCTCTCCAGGAGCGCTGCTAGCAGTTGTAAATAGCCACTGGCAGGAGGCAGAAATAAACCTGGGAGTCGATGGCTGGTTAAGCGAAAGCCTGGAGTGAAGCGGCGCAACAACAAAGTGAGCATACAGGCATACAGTCAGCCCTTCTGCGCTTTTAGCATAACAGATGAGGGTGATCTCATCGCTCTGTGAGTTTCTAAAATAAGACGCGCCATTGTCAGAGCTCTGGAGAGAAATTCTGGGTCCGGCAGCCTCCTGTGCACAGAGGAGAGCGTGGTTCAGGTCACACGAATCTTGGCAACCTGAGGCTTAAGAGGATAGTGGAGAGAAAAGCAAGGAATGTTTTTTTTGGTGTCTTGTATTTTGCCTACGTCCTGTATTTGGAAGTGTTTGTACTAAACTTGTATTCGTTATGCAGAAAAGGTGTACGGTTGTTAATCTGCGACCCTAGTTTTCCACAGAAGTTATTGAAATATTGTAATAAAAGGTAAACATGTTGTGCCCCTATATGATGATGACTATTATTATTGAATAATAATTACCTAGTTTGAATTGGTACATTTATAAGTGTTTATAAGGCATGCATGCATATACGCAAACAGAGTAGGAGCAAACAGACACACTGCGATGGACACTTTGAGACACACACTCTTAAGAAACCCCCTCAAGCTGGTTGCCTCCCTAAATTTGCTTAGTGCAGGATGTTATGAATCTGCCACCGTAGCTGCAGGAAGCTTTGATGTTTTGAGACAAGGACAAATTCTCGTGTCGGGGTCTTCAGGCGGGGATATTTTCAGCCGAAGCAACCGGGGCCAGAGTGCAGTGTGCGGCGCAGAGAAGGCAAATTGCTTGTGCAGATGCTGAGACAGCGGGGAGCTCGGCAGTGCAGGGCAGCATTTCATGCAGGTGCATTTCACCCCGCTGGGTATCATAACCTGCATACAGTCTGTCTGCTTCAGGCATGATAAGTTTTTGTTTGTCTGCCCGGGGGGAATAGATCTCTTGGCAGCATAGAAAAGAGGAATAGAGGAATAATAGAAAGAAGGATGGCCGCTGACGATCAGTCTCTTTAAATGACCAGTCTTTTTGGAGGCCTGTTGATTTAGGTGAGAGATTATAACTGGCAGGTTGAAGAAGGACAGTTTTAAGAAATTAATGAGGAAATATATGGTGCCTTCTCCGTAGTCTTGGGAAATCCAGTTCCTTTAATCACCGGGGTTTAGGAATAGATTGCGTTGTCAGGCTATCCCAGACGTAATGCATGGAATGCGTTCTTTTCCTTTTTTTGGAGGGTGGTAGTAGCCTAGTGGGTAACACACTCGCCTATGAACCAGAAGACCCAGGTTCAAACCCCACATACTACCATTGTGTCCCTGAGCAAGACACTTAACCCTAAATTGCTCCAGGGAGACTGTCCCTGTAACTACTGATTGTAAGTCGCTCTGGATAAGGGCGTCTGATAAATGCTGTAAATGTAAATGTAAATGTAAGATGCTGTAGCAGCTTCATATCTTCGTATTTTAATCACTAGATCTACTGAAGGATCAAATAAGCATGTTGTAAGCTTCACAGGCAGCTCGTTGGATCAAATACCAAGCGAGCCTTGATGCTCTAATAATCTCTAAATCACATTTATCTAATTTCCTGCTCTGTGTCTCTGAACTGCTGTTCTATGGTATCAAGTCAGACTATTATTAATCTGTAAGATTAAAAGAAATGCACATAGACATTTTCTCTGTGGTGTCACATCTTGCATTCCGTGGACATGTCAGATGTGCAATTTGAGGTTCCTTAATCTAGAATTCAAAGAAGAATAAAAACAGATAGGTGGAATAAAAAAAAAAAAAATTAATCTGAATTGTCCTTTTGTTTTGTGACCATATGTGATGCCCCGGTGTTATTGGGTAATCCCATCATATTTAAATGCTGTTTGAATCTCAGTGTGTGCACGTGCATAAGAGCGTATTGACTTACCTTTTCAATGTGGCCATTTTGGTAGTTGACTCAGTGGTCAGTGGTGCAGGATTAATGCTCATTGTGGGTGAAAACGTTATTTTTAGATATTCACGCCCGATTTGGCTTACCCTGGCTGTCACACAGCTCAACAAACAAATCGGACATATTTATCCAATACTCTCTGTGTGTACATCAATCTGGCTCTTGATTGTTTAGCAGCCCCCACGGTCAGTTTTCTAAGCGAGGCCCGTCTTCTGTACGCCGAAGTAATTTCACTCTAAATCGAAGGGACCAAATCTTTTTTCTAGATCTTTAATGGACGGGTAGTCCATTGCTGTGTGCAGTTGAGGGATCTCATATTACTTCATAGATCAGACAGTGTAGTGCTGGTAGTGACTGTGGCGGCCTGATGTGAGTACAGCGCCACTCTGGGCGGCCTTGTCCTCGCACCACGGTCATTTGTTGAACTTTGAACTTTGACTGCGTGACGTATTTTTGTGCGATCTATAGAATCCAAGCGGGCGAGTGTTCTTTCTGCCACTTCGAAACACACACACATGAAGCGGGAATACTCTTGTATTTGAAGACATCATGTGACCATGTAGAAAATGTGTGGCATGCATCGTGATGCATAATCGTAATCGAATCGAATTGTGAGACCAGTGAAGGTTCACACCTCTACAGTGTTCTCTCTGGGCTTTTCTGAGGATGACACCATAGTCCACGGCAATGCACATGGGAATAATACGTGCGCATTAATTTTGTAGTAGTGCTCAGGTACGGAGAAGCTGTGAAGAGAACTCATCTCTGTTTGCTCCCTGAATTTTAATAGCCACTTGCTGCCAGTGTGCATTGATTTCGTGATGTCATGCGTTCTGCTTCCCGTAGCACTTCCAGCATCTCTGTTAAATTAAATAGAAGGCTTTTCAGAAATTAACAAACAGACAGGTATGCACATATTGTTTAACTTAGTTAACTTTGCTAAGGTTCACTTAAAGGCCATGGAAATTGCTAGAGCTTTAAAGGACACGGGTAATGCACTTATAACCTGGTTTGAACAAGTTGAATGCAGCCAAACGCACCTTGTTGGCATTCTAGATGAAAACTTTAAAAAGAAAAAGCAATGTACCCATTATCTTCCCCAGTTCTTCACCAGTAAGGAGGTGCATTTGTTGTTTTTTCAACCAAAGTTTTCCTAATTCTGCTCAACTGGAAAGTGTACCAATTTTTCACATTTGCCTTGAAATTGCTTTCAGATATTCCTGATAGATTTTTGACTTTTTAATAATATTGGTAATTTGACTGCGATTGTGCAGCAGCGATAGTGGATTCATTTAACACTTCCCAGTGGGAGTATTCAAAAATGATTTTCACTCCTGCAGTACTGACTTAAAAGAATTTAGTCGAATGAACCAGCAGGCTTATTCATTACGTTTGTGCTTTTATTTCTATATCTCTTCTTTGTTTACCTTGGCCAGTCTGAATCTCTCAATCATCAGTATGAAGGCGTTTCAAACACAAATGTTTCTCACTCAGATGTGCAGTACTACTCACCTGGATGTCTTTGAATGTTTGTTTTCACCCCCCTGCACACGCTGCCGCTGCTACCCCCTCTCGCTTGTACCCATGGCATAATCATTATTGTGATTGAGCCTTAAACCATTTTTGATAACTGCTCATATTGTACTATTTCTTGAAAATATAATTTATTCCTCTTGTTTCTCCTTCTGCATTGAGCATGTTGTTGACAAAAGCATTTCCCTCGGGATAAATAAAGTTCTTCTTATCTTATCTTATCTTACCTTATCTTATAAGAGTCAGCATCGGCTGTACTGCTGGCCTTTTTTTCTGCCTTCTACGATCCTAATCAAGTGGGTCTGCTTTGATTGGACCTGGATTAAAATAATGAATGTCCTAGTCCTCAGCAAATGAACCTGTAAAACATTTTCCAGGTCAGGTTCTGTGCTGTTATAGTTACTGAATAATATAGAGGAGCTGTCTGGGGACGTTCTGCTGAACATTTAATAGGTTAATTATTAACCTTGTAAAATTAAATATATTTCCTCATACATTAAACAAAAATTCTGCATTAACATGGTGAGATGAGCAGGAGTAGATGTAGCAGCGCATGCACTATTTTTCATCTGGCACGCTGTGCTAAGCATAGGGCGTGTTCATTATTGTCTAAGGTCTGCACATATAACATGTTTTTTGCAGCTTTATCTAGTATTATCTATTTTCTGACCTCACACTGGTGAACATCCCCACGCTTTGTGCATAGCACTGCCACAAATTGAAAATAGTTTTCACTTGCATCACTCAATATGCTTTTTAAAACCACTGTTTTAATTTGTAAGAATGGACATCACGGGAGCCTGCTTTTGCCTTGCATAACAGATGTCTGCAGGGGGAGGTGTGACATTCCTGTGTCGACGGATGTGGGTGAAGATTCGACACCCCGGTTTTTACATGCCTTTTGTCCGACGGCAACGTGTGAAGTATCAGCCGTCAGGACCGCCCACCCTCTTTGTCTTCCCCAAATGGGAGGCACCGGGGGCGTGACATCAGAAACAACAGGTTCTGATTGGTCAGTGACAACTTCCTGTAGGCCAGTGACAACTTCCTGTAGGCCAGGGGTATAAAAGTCTGCTCACATGAGAAAAAAGGACCTCTGAGCTTCTTGCTCAGGGGGTTTTCCATCGGAAGCCGGGAGGCTTCTGAGCCTTTCTCTCCCCCTTTCTTTCTCTTCTCCCTCTTTACTCTTTCTTCTCATTTTTATTTTCTCTGTAACCTTGGTACCATTTTACATTCAATATTCACATGTAACTACAATAATTATTTACCGGTGTTAATAAATTAGAAACTGTTCATTTTTAACCTCTATTGTGCCATGCCTCTTTCTGCCAGGTAACATCAAATTGGAGTGGTTGAATACAGTGCTTTGTGTGGAGGGAGAAAGAGTTTTTTCTACACACTCTATTCTCTTCTCTCACACCACATGGTCTTCATTGTTTTTAGGCTCCCGTGATGTCCATTCTTACAATTGATAAGCAGTCAGACACATACCCACACGAGGTCAGAATCTGAGGTCAGAATGAAAAGGGTACACTGTATGTCTTTAATATTTTATTTACAAATGCCCGATTTGAGCTTGAATCCTCCATTTGTATCGCGGCAGACAAATTGGCAAACGGCTGCTTCCTGTTTCAGATTCACAGACATGGTCATGGGATGAATGCTCTGAAGCTTGTTTTGCTTTTTTAGCCACTGATTCGTGCCGTGATTACAACCTTGTTGCATTTCAAAAGGAGCCTAGCAAGTCATTAGAATTCCTGAGCATAAAGTGAAAGGAGGAAGAAAGGGGTACCGCGTCAGCGCTGGCATTATGGCGACTTACTGTTGTGAGTAGGACTGCAATGGTGGATATAAGGATGGACAGAGGTGAATAATTCAGAAGACTATCTCATTACATGGCTGTGGTTTTACTGCATGAATGCAAAATTCACTTGCATTCACAATCTGCTGGAAGTGTCTGCGCTTGACGCTGAATAAAAAGCATCTTTCTGCTTCTGCCCTGCAGTCTTAGAAAACCGCTTCATGTGCCCTCTGCCCCCTTCTTTCAGTCAGCAGATTTGTTGACTGTAGTTTCTGTAAAGCAGGGTCTCAGCAAACGTGAGCTGTGAGGGACCGGCAGCCCCCCCCCCCCCCCCCCCCCCCCCCCCCAAGGGCACAGTTTAAGCCTTTAAATTTAGAGTTTTAATAGCTTCCAGACCTTTAAAGGCCACAGGGGTAAGTTCGGGATGCCTGATCCCTTATTCAGATCCATCTTTCATAGATCCAGTACACCTCCCCATGTTTATCGGAAAAGATACTGCGATGAGATGTGATGAGATCCCTCCCCCCCAGTCTTTCGCTTCAGCCTTTCAGCCCTCATGTATTTAAAGGCTTCTGGTGCTGAACGCTTGTCAGCTTTTGCTGTCTCTGTTCTGCAGTCACACTCACCTGCGTGTGAAGTGAAGATATGGCTGGCAACGCGTCCAGGCAGAACTGCCGTCCCCTTTATCCACTTGCTCTCCTGTGCACCAGATCAAAATGAACTCTGATGGGAGTTTCTGGTGGAGTTTTCCGATGTCGCCTCTCCCGTTATCTTCTTCAGCTCCCATGCAGTTGTGCGCATGCTTTCTGTCCATTGCCATGCACAGAGATATCAAGATGAGTTGTAATTGCTCCATAACGCATGTCCTAGCTGTGTGGCGGAACTGACTGGTCAGTATGAACGCTGGGAACGGCCCTGGAACCCGTTCAGTTCTGTCACACGAGAAAGAGCTGTCTCATGGTGACAGCTCCTGTTTTTCCTTTCACTGATTGCTGATCCATGGCTTACAGAGGCTTACAAGGAGAAAAAGAGTTTTTTTCTCATTAGGGTTATGCTTAGCATATCAATGCAATTTGCCCGTCTTTGATGTTGCATTATAGCATAAATGAAGAGGTTAGTGTATTCTTGCCTCTGTTTCCCAATTTTAACATTAGTGTCATACCATGCAGGATGAAGGAAGAGGCACAGGAGCGCAGCATAATTGAATAAATGAACAAGCCGGTGCGATGGCCAGAAACCCAAATGAACAAAACTATAAGATTCATTTAGTGCAGGACATGGGGATGTGGGAGAGAATTACATATGAAAAGTCAAAGTGATCGTTTTTGTCACTGTGTTACAGAGCACAGCCCACGCTGCACACCAAATGTGTCCACTGCATTTAACCCATCACCATTTTGGAGCAGTGGTGAATCGAGATTTGAACCCGCAACCCTTCAATTACAAGTTCACTTGCCACTGCCACTGGTCCTAATCATTCCTACCTAACAGGCATCACATGTGGGTGATTAGGACCTGGCGTGACCCATGTAAATGGGTGACACCTGGTTAGCCCAGGGCCACCGAGGCGACACAGTAAGCAGCTTACAAGGTTTGACCAATTCAGCTGCATGCTTCCTCACATGGGTTGCAACTCCAGTTTTGTGAAATCAATGCTAAGATGCAGTGATATTGAATTTATATATTATACATTATGCATTATATAATGTGGCATATTACATATCCCCCAACCCAAGGCCTCTGTTTACATTTTGTTGTGTGAGTCACTTCTTAACATAATAACTGCTGTGTGTCATTTATGTATTTAGGATGTTGTTCATATTCATGTGCATATTCTGCTTTTATGTTGTTTTGTATATTGTCTGTTCCTTATTCACTTAGAACTGTACAGCTAAAAATATTCTCTTTGTGAGAGTTTCATCCTTTTATTCCTATTCTTTGCTAAGCATATACTGTGAATTCAGTGACTAATGCAGTACATATGGGCCAAGAGATGTTCAGTTTCTGCACATAATAAAGCAAAAGCCAGATTTCCTGCCACATTGGCTTTACATGGCTCTCCGCCACCTTCCAAAGTGAAAAAGCAGCGTATTGCACCAGCCTAGACACTGACTCAAAAGGTCAGAGCAGCAGGAGCTGTGGATTGAAGAGTAGTCAGTCTAGCCTTTGGCTTTGACCACTGGCATGACCATCTTTGCTGTTTTCAAAACCCCAGATGTAGTGATTACTGCAAAGGCCGCCTGCCTTGGACTGGAGATCAAAAGTGCACAAAGCCTGCAGAGAAATCTACCTTTCCTGGTTCCACCTCCTCCCGAATGTTTCAAATTCCTTCTGCTCTCCTGTTTGTACGTGCCATGCTTTATAATATAGAAGGCTTGCTCTAGAGGGTTATTAGGAACACTGGATGTTGAGATGTTCGATTTACACCTACCCTCCAAGGTATTTATGGAAAATTATAAATGTGAAGTGCTGCAGTTGTGAGAGTCAGACCTATAAATATGACCTGCATCAGAAGGAGTGGGAGGCCGAAACTGTTTGTATGCTTAACAGAATCATTAATGTCGCAAGGTTGAGGTTATAGTCTCAGATGTGAGTCACGCCACTGGCAACAGCTTCCCTCCTATCCACATCCACTTCAGAGCAGATGAATAGATGGTCTACATTCAGCCTGTACTGTTTACGGACCCCCCAATACCAGAGAATCTTTGCATAAATATACATTCACTACATTCTGGTGTAACCCTTTCATAGCCTTTTATTGTCCTATTGTTAGGCTCATCTCTTGTAGATGTACAGGTGATAGTTTTGTGTGTTGGCAGAAGTTCATTCATGTTAGCAAGATGCAATATACTCTTACAGGGGCAGTATTTATTTCTCTTAAAAAGTGAGTATATTTCTGGCCTTACTGAGTAAAATGCAGTTTAATTCATTAATTTTTTTTTTTTAATTAAAAAGTAGAGTATAATTCTCTTATAATGAGTGGGTATGAGAGAGTAATCTTTTAATGATGTGAGTGTTATAAATAAATTAATATAAGGCTGAGTAAAATGTTTAATCTAGGCTTTAAATAATATGCATATGGCCCATCCATCAATTAATCTGTAGTGAACATATGGGAAGAATATTAGATGAGCCAGAAGAGATTTGTGGCAGAAATGCTGGAAATACGGTAATGAAGCTCCTGACCACCCCCCGGACAGGAACCAGAGTGGTGTAAGTGACAATTTTGGGTCAAACGAGCATATGTGTATTAAATGAAGGCTCATTTGACTGCCAAAAGAAACCTTTATTCAGGTCATGCTGAGTCATTAAATCAGTTTCCTGAGCCCCTGGCATCATGTGACTGTGTTAAAAATATGTAAATTTTTTTCTCTTTTGTATCAAGAAGAAAAGGCTGACACCACATTCCCCCCATTCCCCCATTCTTTGCCAGTTATACATCGCCACGCACAAACAGAATCATTTGTAGTCATCGTAGTACAACACACAACATCCATGACATAGAGGACCACAAACAATCAACAGATCTTTTTTGTTGCTTGACGAGCTGTGAACAAGGCAAAGCCTCTTATCTCGCCCAGTCCCTTATCGCCTCACCCATTCCACACACTCCATATGTCAATACGTCCACAGTGCAATTGAAAGGTGTGGTTTATTTCTATGGCAGCCAAAATGAATATTTAAAAATTAACGCAATTAACAATTTTGTTTACGTTCTGTGCAGGAATGACATCTTAGTGATGATGGAGAGTGGCAAGTTTATGTTCGTGCTTCAATTATACGCTTTCAGTATGTTTTCTGGATGATGGGATTAACGATAGTTCCATTTTGCAATCTTTTCAGCACAAAAGCCTGCGGCCCTAGGAGCCGCAAAGTGCATCTTACCTTAAAATTATTTAATTCTCGCTAAGCCTGTATAGATCAGTACATGTCACATATCCACGTAACGGGAAAAATCGAAACTAAAAGCACAAAACAACTAAATCTACCTAAACAAAACACTATTCCAATGGCAAGCACATAAACAAGCAAACAAGCAGAAGTCTGAGAAAAACCTTGCTGGCCTACGTGCTAAATCATGTATCGGGTTGAACACTCTGAAGACTGAGGTACTCACTGATCAAAACTGACTGAACCAGTTGCAGAAAAAAAAACTGTGTTTACATTCAGACTGGTAGTCGATGTGCCATGTGTCACCCGGAAACAGATGCAACAGGGCTCTTGGTTAATGATGTAGATTGTGGGGCTGTTTTATCATCTGGTGCAGTTTGTTCACTTTCATTGCAGCAAAAGGTGCGGCTTGCTGAATGTGTGCAAAGTTACTTTACACATGCTCATTCGTCTGTCCTGTTGACCAACAATTGATAATTAAATCTCACACATTGTTAAAACAGCAATTACGATATTATCATACACATTGTATATCTACATTTACATTTACAGCATTTATCAGACGTCCTTATCCAGAGCAACTTACAATCAGTAGTTACAGGGACAGTCTCCCTGGAGCAACGTAGGGTTAAGTGTCTTGCTCAGGGACACAATGGTAGTAAGTGGGATTCGAACCCGGGTTTTCTGGTTCATAGGCGAGTGTGTTACCCACTAGGCTACTACCACCCAGCTAACACAACAGAGAGTGGTATCGTTTTTCGGAAATGTGATATGAATCAGCGTTTAACAATACAAACTGAGAATTGACTGAGCTATTGAGAATTTCAAAGTAATTGGTGCTAGCCTGGTGGGTAAGAGACTTGCTTATGAACCAGATGACCACAAAGTCACAGGTTTAAACCCCACTTACTACCATTGTCTCCTCAAGCAAATTGCTTAACACTTGAGTGTCTCCGAGGGACTGTCCCTGTAACTACTGATTGTATGTCACTCAGGATAAGGGCGACTTGTAAAGGCTGTAAATGTAATTTGCAATAGAGGTACCTAATTTTTTGGGCCACGATTTCGGTTAGTTCTCGGCACATATTTGTGCGTAAAGAGAACAGCTTGCACATTATTTTCTTGTGTTTTATCTGAAGTGCCAAGTTAGGTCTGTTCAAAAGCATTTTTATTGTTGTTTTGCTGTGGTTTGTAACAGTTGACAAGCTGTGTTATGTGGTGTATTTTGCTTTCACTTTTTAACAGAACCACTTTGAACTGTCATTCAACTGAGCATAGTGATGTTGAAACACCAGTAGTTAATAGAGGGATAGTAAGATAACTGCATTATTTCCAGTTACAACAGTATGAGAGGGAGCGAATAATTAATTGCAAAATGCAATTTTTTAATCGATTGACAGCCATTTATTTCATCTGCTCTTCCTCCATCCTCAATATCTTTTTCTTTCCTCCATCCATCTCCAATATTGTTTTTGTCTCTCGGCAGGCTGTTTCCAAATGTCTTGATATTCTGTTTGTTTTGAAGCCCACTGGCACCATTATATGCACCATTATGTCTGCCATTCTGTTCAGTCCCATAAGTTTATTATGTTTTCTTGTGAGCGTATCTCTTTTTTTCTGATCTCTGTTGGTGTACAACTAATGTCCGGAATGCCTGCAGCTCTCCAGTGCCTCTGCCCTCCCCATGCCTTTCCCCAAAAATCTTTTAGCTTTTCTGCTTTATTATCTGGCCTTGTGTGGATTTGCATACAATTGCATTGTTAGATTTTATTAAATATCATTACACCCGGTTTTATTTTGAAATATAGCATATTTACTCCAGGTAAGCATTGTGCTATTACGGATCAGATAATGGTTCTGCAGTTTCTCATTGCTTTAAATGTAGACGTTGCATAATGGAATAATAACCAAAGTGATTCTGTATTATTTCATTCCTCTTCGAGCCTGCAGATCTCTGTTGTGTGTGTCTGTGTCTGTGTGGGTGGGTGCTCTGTTGAGCAGGCCACACGTAGGTGTAGGTGCTAGTGCACGATGTGTCATGGTGTTAATTCATCCTCGTGACGAATGCACCGACCGGCTACCGTCTGCACAGCCTGCACAGGTTTTGTACATCTTCTCATGGGGGGGTGGATTAGCGATGACCCAGGTCAATGGAGGCCACATCAGGTTTGTGACACATGATCAGTCACTGAGTGCTATTAAAGTTGACTGGGGAGACCTCAGCTCCGTTATGCTTTACATCAGCCACGATGGATGGTCGGATTGCGTTGCCACAGGTCCCAGGACCAATCAGCAACTGCTTACTAGAGTAAAAATCATCACACGTTAGTAAAAAAAGACATATAATTGTAAATCAGTGATTACACAGTAATTATTGATAAGGTGATGGCATATCATTTTTTCAATCCACAGAGCTGGACAATAACTTAAAAACTATATGAGGACCATTTCTGACACATTCAGTATTGATCCAAGAAAATGTCTTAGGTTACTCATATGACCGAATCAGCATGCAAGATTGCTTAAAATCTGGGTGATGATTTGACATAGGATGAGCTAAAAACAAACACATTAAAGGAGAGTGATAGGAATATTAGTTGTAGGGATATGAATGTTTTGAAATTATGCATCACAATGCCATTTTAACTTGCCATTTAAGTTTAAAGCTTTTGTTTTGAAGGTCATTAAGCCTTTGGGCTCTTCCAAAGAGCTCCTGCCATCTAGACCACACTGCCCATACTATGAGATTAATATAAATGTTCTGGTAGGTGGGTCTCTAGGATCAGGATTGGGAGAAACTGTTCAGACACCTGTAGAACAACCTGTATAACAAGGTAAAATGGCTCGGACACACCATCTGTCTCAGGTCAAGGGTCACAGTGAAGGCAATCACGGGACCTGATGATGTTATTATAAAAGGACATCAGACAGCAGTTGCTTGCAGCAGGTGGCTGCAGCTCATATTGTGCACGTGACAGTATAGTGTCGCTTCCTGATTAACAAAAAAAAGAAGAAAATTCATCTTCAGCTTCATCACTGCGGCTTTCATTATAAAAGCACTGAGTTTCAGAAACGAGGCTGCAGCTCTGCACAGACAAGGACAGATGAACTGTCCTAGCCGTCCCTTTGTTCCATGTCAAGATAAATGGAATGAAAGTGGGTCTTTGTTCATCTCAAGGTTTGCACATGTTTAAAAGGGATGTAAAAAAAACCAACTCCTGCCCACCTCATGTACATATGAAAGTTTTCACATTCAACCTCAGTGTTAAGCAAAAGGCAAACGGGGTTAATTTTTTTCTTCTGAAGAATCTGATTGGGCAGCGCAATACAAAGACTCATGTTGATTACATTTTACATCTTGTATAAATTATTTCTTTATAAGCAACGTATTTACTTGACTTGATAGGGGACGGGACATTTATTGTGACTCTCGTGTTATTGCAGATGCCACACTGCACTGTGTTTCCTCTCTGGCGCAGTGATTTCGCTTTCAGTGTGTAAAAGTTTTGTGCGCGTGACTGGGTGTACAATTGCTTCTTGACTCGTCTGGCTTCTGCGGGACGTCCTCCACGCCAGATCTTCTTATCTCCTCCTGCTGTCAGACCCCTGTTTTCTATAGCTGCTAATTACATACTAATTAGAAATGGTACTGGTGGGAATTATTGAAGCCCATTACTCATGCTCATTAGCTCAAATAGCCTGACAAGGCCAGTTGTGCCATAACTGATGTGCTGCATTATCGTTTCTGATGAGTATCATTATCATGTGGGCTTTTTTTTTCAGCCAGCCATGTTGGTTTTGTTGGTTTCCTTCCTCATGTGTTTAAGATATTTGCAGTGACATCTGTCACCTTATGATGGGTAAAATGACAGCCGCGCTGGTTTCGCCCATCAAATTCTCCATGAATGGCAACTCATTTCATCTCATTTCCTTCTTTTGCAGATCACATCCTGCACTGCTTGTCTGGTCGCCATGACTCTAGAGATAACAAGCTTTCATGTTCATTCTAGATGCATAAGCCATAGTCTATAACTGTTTAATTGTTTGCTGTGCTAAATGCAAATGTTGATTTAAATGTGGTCTTGCGGTCTCCATTGTATTGCTTTTTTTCTCCATTATTTACCCGTTCGTGGGTTAACCCTTCTGTGCTCCACTCTCCATGGGTTCCCATTTGCCCACACAGTGCAGATGCTGCTTCAGTTTCACAGCTTCTCTTATTAAATAATTGATATTCATGATGCTCCCTCATGCAGCTGATCGTTTCAGGTCTGACTGCCTGGATCCAACACTCCCTCCATCTCCACATCATTCCTGTTGCACAGTAATTAATCCCTGAGTGTCAGGGGCTGTTGCCTAAATCATCTGCAGCATTGGACACGAGGACCTTGTGTCCACACAAAAATGTAACAGGGGGTTCGACTCCTCGATGATATATAGCCGAAGGTGGTGGTAGCAGCCTAGCGAGTCACACACTTGCCTATGGAGCAGAAGACCACAGAGTTACAGGTTCAAACCCCACTTACTTGTGTCCTTGAGCAAGACACTTAACTCTGAGTGTCTCCAGGGGGACTGTCCCTGTAACTAAAGGGCTCTGATCAATGGCTGAAAGGCACAGTTGGCCGAAACATTTTCAGATCATCTTATTTAAGGAGGAGGATAAATTTTAGAATTTATCAAACACTTTCAAGCTTTGAATATAAATTTTTTTAGTAGTGCATTAGTAGTGCTAATGCTGTCTTAATTAGGCTCATTAAGTGAAACAAAGGCAGGGTGAGGGGTCGGGTGGATGTGACAGACCTGCCCTGGCAGCTCCTCCTGCCCCGATTAAGCGGGTCATTAAATGTGGCCAACCTGGTGGACGTGTGAATTGGGCCTGGTTTTCCTGTGGATGGATGAAAGGGCAGCTAAATAGGTTGGAGATAGATTGTGTCTGAGTGTTGACTGCTCTATGGGTCCTGATCGTGGATCTCAGGCGTAGACTGACCGGGATGATGGTCTGTTGCCTGCATGTGAGATTGAAGCATAGGTGGTTCTTGCTGTCTCACTAATGAACACCGCATGCATGCCTGTTAAGCAGAACTGAGCAGGATTGAGCACCTCTGGTGAATACTGTTCAGGATTTGCTCATGGCTCCTTCTATGGGGATTCTGTTAGCTCCTTGCCCAATCTGGGGAACCAGCATGTGTGTGTGTGTGTGTTTGTGTTTGAGACAAAATAGGTCTTGCCTGCCTGGGTTTGACATGATCAGACAATTTCAAAATCAATGCACACACAAAAGTTTTGTTTTTTTTCACTCAAATGCAGCACTTAAAGTGAAGTTCAGCCCACAAATTGTCCATCATTTTCCATTTTTTTGCACACAGTCTTTGATCTAGCATACATCTCTGAGATTGGGGCAGGATGCATTGAAATGAGTCGAGTGGATAAATTTCATATCGCCGCTTCCTTCTCCACGCCTCTCCTAGATGGAGACAGCTATGCTTCTTCATTAAAAGCCAGCATCCTTTCAGAGGCTGTCTTCCCTCTGCCAGCTCTCGCTGCCGTACCAGACACAACCCTACCGGGGCTGCTTTGGCTCTTCTCCCACATCTTCCCAACCAAATCTCATTTTCTTCCATTCTGTGTGTGCATTTGACCCGTTTTCTCCATCTGTCCGACTCTAATTCTGATGCTGCCTTTGTCCCTGTCCATTTTTCTTTCCATCTCTTTCCCTTGAGCTCTTTTGTTCTGTGTTCCCATCGCTCCCTCGCTCTCATTCTCTTACGGTGAATGCGGCGTTCTCCTGAGATGGCTGTAAATAAGGCCACGTTGTGGCGGGGTTGTCTGCATGCCCGTGGGCTCCCGCAGATCACAGGGGAGATGAAGTTTCATCTGAGGGGAATGTTGAGAGTGGGGGTGGGCTCTGGTTCACAGCCCATCTGCTTTACAGCCTGAGTAAACCGGCGCACCGATCGCTGCAATCAATTCCAACAAATCCGAGAGCCACTATCTGGCACGGCACCCATGTCTATAAAAAGTACACACAGGACCACGTGGCTAATCTTGCTATGGCAATGTGATAATAAGATTATGCAGATTAACATAAAAATATTAGTTTTTTTTCTGTCTGAAGGAGCTATTCCAGTCCATTAAGCCATTCCTTGCTGTCATATTGTGTCTTGCTTCGTAAATGATCTGCTCAGTAAAGCACAACCGCCATAATTCACTAAATAAATCTCTGCTGAGGATAGCTGTTAACCGCTGTACTATGGAATTATGCATCACAAGGACAGTCAATAGTCTGTAGCTTCAGTATGGACAGGAAAAGGAGTTATTATGTACATAATTGATTGCTCTTGTTTTTTCCTGTCTGATTTAGCTGCCAATGGTGCCCAATCCATCTGGAACCAGTTTCCTACCCTTTATCAGTTAATACCCAGACTCTCTCACTGCAGGGGCAGTAGTAAAGGGAAAGGCATTTATGTTTGAAGTATCGCAAGTGACAAGAACACATAAAAAGTCTTGAATTTGCATACAATGCTGCTTTTGCTCCAATTCATCAGGAATCTTGTTTCATTTCTTATCTTTACCCACATGTAATTTCGGGGCCCTACGCACATTCAGTTCTACCTGCCAGCGTTGCGACGTGTCCCTCATTCCATTTTTTTATTAAAGGTCTAGAATGTAGAATAGAATGTATGTGCACATCAATAAGCACTGCTGGTGTCAATCTGGTGGCATGAACGTGTTTATTAGCAAAACTTTTACCTGTGCTTTCTTCCCCACGCCACCCCAAGTCATGCCAGAATGCAGCGAAAGAATTCCACCCTGTGTTAAGGTAACCAGATAGTACAGCCCTGCGGTACGGTAAATGGTCGCTGGGCGGTCCAGTACCGCCTCACTGAGGAACTCAAGGAATAATGCTGGAGGCACCAGACTTTTGTGTGCAGGTCACCATGCCAGACAACAAGAGGGCTGCAGTCAAAGGGACCGGGTCCTCCAGAACCAAGGAGGACCAGCAGTGCTGGAGCCCTGTGGTTGCCACGACTGCCCCCTCTGCCAGTGATAGAGCTTGGGAAGGGGGGGGGGTTCACTATGATGCCCAGGGGGGGCGCACAAAGCCGGTGCTGGGAGACCTGATTAGGGAGTCTTGGTCGATCGCAGCTTAGCCCAATTCAGACTGATTGATCAGGGCTTTTTAAAGAAGGACAGCAGCTACAGAATGGGGCTGCGGCACTGTCATGGAGAGACTGCTGCTTTTGGCCCTTTTTTCTATGTGTTGATTAAAAGCCCTTTCCAGGTTTCTTACACTTTCTTCCCCACACGACCCAGAGTCATGACACAACCAGTATGCAGTGATAAAAAAAACTCATGCACCTTCTATAACACGAGGCAAGCTGATTTACATTCAAACACAGTCGAACACAATCATGGTCAAAAGGTCACAGACCAAATGCCACAAACACACACAGACCATTCACTCACACATGGTCACACTTCTGGCCAATCTAAAGTCACCAATCAGGCTGTCATGCATGCCTAGCAGAGTGTATTTACAATATATACACCATACCACCATGGCAGGGACCATGGATGGTGCTAAAACAAAGAAAGAAATAAACACTACAAGCCCTACAAAAACCCTAGTGTAACTGTTAATAACAAACAGGCTACCTGACCCTCCAAAACTTATAGGGGTCTTGTTGGTGCCCACCCACTACTCCTAATGTCTATAAACAGAGACTTACTTATAGGTGTTATGTAGGTGTGCAAATACCACCTTTACTACTGAGAAAGGAGACTTCATTTTCGTTGACTAAAACAAGCCGAGACGTTATTTCCTCTCGTTTAATCGTGGTTTTGGTTTCCTGTATCTCCCATATGGTCAGACAGATGACATCACTTCTGGCATTACAGCATTAATTTGATGTAATTTCAGACCTGAAATGACTATATCTGTTATATTTTACATTTACATTTAAGTCATTTGGCAGAAGCCCTTATCCAGAGCGACTTACAACCTGCTTTCAAGTTACGATCAATGAAGTTTTATTCACTCTGTTGTAGTTTCTATACATAATTCAGACAATAAGAAGGTTACAAGTTAATCTAAATATTCTTTAAAGAGGAAGGTCTTGAGCTGCCGTGCTCAGTGACTGAGCTGTTCTGACCTTGAGGGGAAGTTCATTTCACCACCGAGGGGCCAAGACGTAGAAGAATCTAGATGAATGTTTTCCTTTTACCTTTAGCAATGGGGGGACCAAGCAAGCAGTACTGGAGGCTCGGAGTATACGAGGTGCAGTGCGAGGTGTAATAAGTGCTGTGAGGTAGGATGGTGCTGCTCCATGTTTGGCTTTGTAGGCCAGCATCAGTATTTTGAACCTGATGCGTGCAGCTACTGGGAGCCAGTGGAGGGAGCGTAGCAGAGGGGTGGTGTGGGAGAATTTGGGAAGGTTGAAGATCAGTCGTACTGCTGCATTTTGTATGAGTTGTAGAGGTTGGATGGTACATAGTGGTAGACCAGCTAGAAGGGAGTTGACAGATAAGGGCGGATTCGTCTGATATTGTAGAGGAGGAATCTACATGAGCGGGAAAGATTGCTGATGTGAGTCGAGAAGGAGAGTTGGTTGTCTATTGTTACAGGTTGCGGGCTCTTGTAGAAGGAGAGAGCTGTGAGTTGTCCAGGTAAATAGCAAGATCCTGATGTGGTGAAGAATCTGCTGGAATGAATATTAGTTCAGTTTTGGTGGGATTGAGTTTGAGGTGATGGGCAGAGACATGCAGAGATTTTGGAAGCAGCATGTAGATCAGATGGAGGAAAAGAGAATATGAGTTGTGTGTCATCGCCATAGCAGTGGTAGGATATTCAGAGAATATAGAGTTATACAGCGATGAGGTTTGGATCTGACTATCTGGGACATATTTTTATTTGGCCTTTAGCCAGTGTGTGACTCTGTTACCTCCCTCCTAGTTCACAGCAGTGTGATGCATCCCCCGGGGGGGTCGAAGTCTGCATTGATGGCCTCTGTGTGTACCACCTCCTTGTATTGTTCAGCTGAGGGACAGGCGGGGGTCTCGGTTGGATACAGGTCAGAACCATGGGTAGTTAATGAGGCCCGGCATTCCCCAGGGTGCTGGCTCTCATTACGGACTCCAGCAGCACCGTAAGACTTTCCTGTGGGATCCCTCTTGGTTGCGTCACTCCCTCATGTCGCCCAGTGACAGTTTACACTCGGCAGTTCACCATGCTTACAGCACACCAGATGTCTCCATAATATGACCAATCAGTGTTAATGATTTCAATAACAGGCTCTTTAGGAGCGGCACTCCTGTTGATCTGCAAAGAATTGATTGTGCCATGCACCAGTACCATGGTGATGGTTCAGCTTCTGTTGCAACAGGAATTACAGGAATTGACAGCATTTAGCAGAAGATTAGCAGAGCAGTGCAGTTCACTAATCAACACGCAGATTCATGTTACTTCCTACATTCATTCTTGTGAACTGCTGCACATGCTTTAGTTTAATTAGCTAATTGATAGATTTTCCTTTGTAGCTGTCAGAAGACTGGATTTGGTTTGGCTTTTTTGGCATTATATATGTCATACAGAGATATGGGACACTTTTATTAAGAGGCCAACAAGGCAGAGGGGTGCCTGATCTCTAATTTCTGGCTCTTCTGCGGTGTTTATTGAATAAGGCGACTCTCTGCGGACCAGAGCCTTTGTCACAATCCTTTTCAAGGCTTCTCTCGCTCCTAAACCCAATTCATTAACCTCAGGCAGCCCTCCCCCATTCGTCTGCAGCAGAGTGGGTGAATTGAATTTGGGTGGTGGCTGCCAGGGTTGGGTGGGTTAATGTGTCTGCCAGTTTTAAGTTTTTTTTTTCTTCCTTTGTTTATTATGTCTGGGGTGATTCTTTTTGTGTAAAGATCCTGCTTTTGGTGTCCTGACAGGAATAAATGACCCATCCCTGTTTTCACCGTGCCAAATCCCCGCATGCTGCCTCCTAATCTCCTGTTTGTTGAGTGAGATGTTAAAATTGTGTTTTTTTTTCTGTCTTGACCTTTTTAAAATGTCCAAGACTGAGGCAGGTTAAAATGTGACTCATGTGAGTCATGTTAGTGTGAGTCATGTGAATATTTTTTTCTCTGTGTCCTGAAGTAGACTATATCAGCCATTGGCAGTTTATTTGTCATTAAACCCCAAAATGTAATGTCTGTAATAACGTTGTCTTGAGGATCAGGATAAATGAAGCCAACAGTATTATAAAATTACGTGCATAATTATACAGTATTATGGAAATTATGTAATTTCAGTGTACAGGGATGTAGTGCTTAGTGGTGCTGCCTTGCAGCAAGGAGACCACAAGCAGACCTGATGTGCAGGATTCCTCTGGATGCTATAATTTACTTAAACAGTGCAAAGGCATGCAGATTAAGGGTAGTTTGGCAACTATGAATTGAACCTAGTATATGTGTTTGTGTGTGTTTGTCCTGTAATGGGACCAGCAGCCAGGGCTGTTTCTTGCCTTGAGTCCAAATGTATTTGCCTTCAGCTTCTCTGACCTGAATAAAGGTCAAGAAATGGATGAATACATATAACCGTTATGATATAAAATACGGAATTATGCAAAAACTGGTCTTGATCTATTATCTTATTTGGGCATAAAATCCAGACTGGCATTTTACCAAATTACAGGAAGCCTCAAACAAAAGGCCACAGGCTTAACCAGAATTAGTCTACATTTTACATTTACATTTATGGCATTTATCAGACGCCCTTATCCAGAGCGACTTACAATCAGCAGTTACAGGGACAGTCCCCCTGCAGCAATTTAGGGTTAAGTGTCTTGCTCAGGGACACAATGGTAGTAAGCGGGATTTGAAGCTGGGTCTTCTGGTTCATAGGCGAGTGTGTTACCCACTAGGCTACTACCACCCCATTGGTAGTCTACATACATTGATACATTTGAAAATGTTTGGGTCTGCGTCATCCAAAGATTTCACTTTGATTTTTTTCATTTAATTTCATAGAATTTAACTTAACAAATTGGTGACTAATTAAATAATAATCAGTCTGTCAGTTTATTTTATCATCCTAGCAGATAAAGACGTGGACCCGTAATCAGAAAGTTGCGGGTTCAAACTGCCAAGGTGCCACTGAGGGCGCATGTCATGGCCACTGCTCAATGTGGTGATGGGTAAAATGCAGAGGACACGGTGTGCACCGTGTGCTGTGCTGCAGTGTTTCACAATGACAATCACTTTACTTCTATGTGTTCTGGTTGGCCATACCCCTTGTCTAAATTAAATCGCAGTTTCTCCATTCCTGATGATGATTTTGCCTGCTGGGCTTTGTCATCATACTGGAAGTGCCATCTCTTTTGGCATTTCGTAGAAGATTTCTCCACACCTTGCTCTATCCATTTTCATATGCTTTCTGGTCCCTGAAGGAGAAAAGCACCACTATAGCCTCACTTGGCTAGATTAACCTGCACATCTGGGTGGGACTGTCTGAATGATATATGGTGAAAGCCAACATAATTAACGCTGAAGCCAAAAAGCTCGTTTTTTTGGGCTCTTATTAGGCCAGTCATGTCCATGTTGTCCCACATGTCCTCTGAACAGAGATTAGATGACGATGACGATGGTGTAGATCTGGGTGATTACACACACGCCTGTATTGTCTTTTTTGCCTTGGCTTCCAGTAAGTCCGTATTGATTCTGATGATCACCTATAAAGCTTTTTCAAAGCAAACTTTGAAAGCGATGTACATGCTGTCTGTTTAACAATAACAATAACATTAGGATTTATGCATAATGTAGATGATGTAGTCATTTACTACATCATACATGGAACAAGCCAAGTAAGATCAAGTGGTTTCTATACATCGCTTACCTCTACACTGAAGTAGCTGTTTTTTTCAGGAATGAATTCTTCATTACCGTTGTTTGTCACAACTTTTTGAAATGAACATATTTACATTTACATTCATTGCATTTTACAGACACCCTTACGACGTCCTTTTATGTTACCATCAATGAAGTTATCAGTTCTGGTTCACTAAGACTCAAACCATGAATACAATACATTTTATTCAGTCTGTTGTAGTTTTTCCTTTGCATAAGTCAGATTATAAGAATGTAACAAGTCAGTCTAAGTACTCTCTAAAGAGGAAGGTCTTCAGCTGCCGTTTGAAAATACTCAGCGACTTTGCTGTTCTGACCTCTGCTGCAGACCTAGAGGCCAAGACAGAGAAGAGTCTATATGAAATGTCAGTTAGACATGCAGAGAAACGGCATGTACATCTGAGGGAGGAAAAGAGAAGATGAGTTGTGTGTCATCGACATGGCAGTGGGAGGAAATCCCATGTGAGGTAATGACCTCACCAAGTGGGAGAAAATGAGAGGACAGAGTACTGAGCCCTGAGCAACACCAGTTGAGATTCTTTGTGAAGCAGACGTGGATCCTTTCCAAGTCCCTTGGTAAGACCGCTCATCAAGGTAGGAAGCAAACCATTTTGTCACGGGTGGGCTGGACATGGCATGAAGGAGGACGCATTCGCACGATCACAGGACAGGGGTTTAATACAAACTTCACGAGACAAGTGAACATTAACATGCACATTGACTCGACGGCGAACAGACACGAACAGGATAGCTTTATACAATTATATAAATAGACAGCAGGTGAACACGATCAGGGAACATTACACAGGACGAACATGAAACTCCGGTCCGGACTCCGGATCCGGAGTAACCCCTGCCGGTCCGGATCATGACACATTTCAACGCTGAGCCCTAAATTCCAAGTCTTTTCATGCTGAAAAGAGGTCAATGAGAATAAGAACAGATGAGAGTTTTGCTGATCTGGCCGCATGTAGCTTCTCAGAAACAGCCAGAATGGCTGTTATGGTGTGAGAAATGAAGGGGATAAGGTCAGGATGGTTGGATGATTTCATCTCATTTGACTTTTGAAAATTGTTCTAGGGCAGTCACCGAGTTTTCAGAGGGAAGAATAGGGGTTGTGGTGGTGGAGAATGTCTGCAAAATGACCTCCAACAGGCAACAAATGTGCAGGAGTCTTGTCAAACGGTCAGAAAAAGACCAAAACCTTTTGACCAGAGGGTGGTATGAGTGCCCAACATCAACAGGGAGGGGTTGCCCTGCAGCACATTTGCCATTTGCCAGAGAACACCAGGAGTGGCAAACTGCCTCCCTGTGCTCTTCACAGATGAAAGCAGGTTCACACTGAGCACATGTGACAGAGAACATTCTGCTACCTGCAACATCCTCCAAACAGTAGTTCCTGCAACACAAAGTCGTTGATGCTATGGACTAGCTCAGGTTGATACATTTACATCAAAAAACAATTATCAGCGCCTTCAATTATGTAAAAGAACAAAGTATTGAGTAATTTTATTTATTCAGGATATGTTATTTTTGTGTTCCCTTAATTTTTTGAGCATAGCAAAAAAATATAACCAGCTGCATAATGGTGACATTTGTAATGGTTTTTACTAGACGTCTTTGTGTTGCAACACAAGAAATGATTGTATTGTAATTTTTGAAAGTGAATTTATTTTCATTGCGAAGCATACCACACAGTGCTCACAACGAATTGTGTTCTCTGCATTTAACCAATCACCTTATTGAGCAGTGGGCAGCCATGAAAGGCACCTGGGGAGCTGTATGTGGGGTCAGTCCTTTGTTCAGTGGCACCTTGGATGCTTGCGATTCGAACCAGCAACCTTCTGATTACAAGTCCGCTTCCTTACCCACTAGGCCACCACTGCTCTATCAAATGAGATTCAAACTCATGCCTCCAGGGGACACTGTGACCTGAACACAGCGTCTTAGACCGCTCGGCCATTCTGACTTACACATTGATTTGATTGGAACAATTTAATTGCATCATAGAATGTACTATACCTAAAAGTCATTGGTTACATACTCTTATACACAGATCCACAGTTTAGTAAACACACACACACACACACACACACATTCACAAGCCTGGGGGAGCGATGAAGGTTTAAGGAGGCAGGTTCATCTGTTGTGTTGATCTCTGCATGTGTCCTCTCTCTCCTCAGCAAAACCTCACCCCTCACTGCCTCAAAAGCAGCATCAAAGCCTTGATCCCCTCCAACAGTGTCGTTCACCCAGCTTCTGTTCTATCAGCTGTTTTTTTCTCATCCCTCACCACCCGCTGGGTCACTGACCCTCAAAGATTCTGTGTATTTTGAGTGTATTAGAGGTGGTTTTATATATTTAACACAGATATATGGAATACTCTGGTGGTTTTTTTTTTCTGTATCATGAAATCTCACTGTTTTTATAGAGTGAACATTCTTAACCTCATCCAGCTGAGTACTGTGGCACAGCAGCAATTATATGTTTCTTAAGAAATGAGAAGCTCATTAAATAATGCAGTTTTTAGCCAGTTTTTAATTTATTATATTGGTGACAGCAGGAATGTCTCTGTTGAGGCACCATCTCTGCTCTCCATGGTCCTGAAAGTTTCTGAAAACAGAGTTGATGGGGGAGTCCACATTAGAAAGCAGGGTGTTGCTTGGTAACTACATGACACCCTTTGGGGAAAAAGTTTTTTATTTATTTTAATTATTTTTGAAGCAGACCTGTTTTAATTTTCATTGCGGATCTTCGTATCAGCCCAGCGTGGAGTGTAACTCAGAAGCCAGTTGTTTTTTCTTTATCTCCAGCGGCTCTGGAGACCAGTGGCTGTGTCATGCCGACTGGATAAAATTAGAAGCAGGCACAGAGATATTTTAAAATCATTATGATTCACCCTGATATATTCCTACCTGGAGTGGTGCGTTCTGGAGATGGGTGAAATGGAGGTGCTTTATGTGTTTCCTTGTGGGGACCTTTGTTTTTTCGTGTCTAGTTTGGGATAGAAAGAAAGTCTGTATTAGACCGAAGCTTGCTGGACAGGGGTGGATCTCCAGCTGCATCCCTCTGGCCACGCCTGTCATCTGGACATTAACCCTGTAGCAGCAGCATGTGAGGCTGAAACTGCTCGGCCCTCGAAAGAACAGCTTATTCGCTGCATCTCTATTTTCCTTGCCCCCTGCTTCTGCTCCTTCCTACACTGTTGATATCTGAAAGCTTTTTCCTTTCTTTTTTTGCAGTGATTTGATCATTTCATCCCTGCTTTCTTCTCCCTTGCCTCGCTTGCTAGCTGTTTCCTGTGAGTGCTGCACGCATGCATGCTCTCTCTCTGGAGAGCAACTTTCGGCTGTTATCTAAATGGGCTTCTTCATCTCCACCTCTCTGCTGCAGCTCAGCAATTTTGGTATTCAGGGAAGCAAGGAGGTGCTACTGGAGAATAAATAGAAATGTAAGAAGAAACAAGAAATTAATAAGGGACAGTCTATGCAGTTCACCATGTCACCAGGATGCTGTGTCACACCGGGCAGGTATGCATCCCGTGTCGCTGCAGAAGCCGCTCTGGATAAGGGTGTCTGCCAAATGCCTTAAATGTAATGTAAACGTGTCCATGAGGATGCTTTATCAGTTTTGATCTGTCTGTTTAATTCAAGCTGGATGGTTAGCAGAAGATCCGGGCCATTATTCATAATAATTATATAATACTTGATTTATTTGATGACAATGAAAACAGTCCTAAAAACATATCTTACAAAAATGAAATGTACAAATATCTGGGGTTGTTTCTTCCACTATGGGGAGACTGGTATAATGACAATGGTAAAAGTGGACAATTATGGGAAATTATTAGTTGAATGTTATCTATTCATTTAACTTAGTTAATTTGCTCTATATCTGGATTACAGCACTGGTAATTGGTGACATATTACGTAATTTATTTCATAAATAATTATAAATTCACATTCAATAAATTGCTATATCCTGTGATTATTTGAATACACTCATATAATGTGTATTAAATAAAATCCTGGACTCCCATATAATTTAAAAGTATTTCATTGTTGTATCATATTATAATTTTTAAAAAAATATTAGTTTGTCTTAGTATCAAAGTTGATTTAATTTCTTTTCACAGAAAAACAGTGTGTTGTATAAGACTCCACACTTTGGTTCCTCCTCTGTACAGCAGGGGACGACATTGCTCAGAAAAAGAGGCTTTCCCTTTTCCAAAAGAATCTGAATACCATCATTGTTCCTGGAAAGATGATCTTAACACAAGCGACAGGATTTCAGTTTACTGGTCATCGGGGTTTCTCTCATTCATCCCCTCTCTCCCAATATCCCTACCATATATTCCAGACTGTTCAGTGAAGACATCTGTTCCAGTAATTAAAGGCAGTGAGTGAACAAATCACAGAACACGTTTGCTGATAGACTGACCTGTGAAGATGAAGTTTGCCACTATGTGCGGCTTGTTTGTGGTTGGGCCCTGCAGCGCCTCCATAAATATTTAATGTGTTCCAGGGGTCTGTCTTGTTCGTAAACTGTGTCACAGGCAGCTTAAGCCATAGATTTTACCAGGAGATGGCTCGTCACAGTTGCCTTTGAAAACTTGGCTGGATGTTACTGTCTTTATTTTTTTATTTTTGAATAAAATTAGTTTTTTTTCAGTTGGAGGATGCAACTGCAGATTCATAGTTACCTCCAATGCAATTCAGTAAATAAACAGGAATGAAGGGTAATTTTTTTGATACGTGGCTTTGATCTTTCGAACACCTGTGTTTGTGGCATTGCCGCGTCAATTCAACTGCATAACAATTTGCTCCCCTTTCTGCTTGAGCAGCCTAGGCTGTTGCCACTGTATTTATCTGGGTGTGTTCAAACCCGGCTTTTAAAGGGCAGCATCTCATTATATCCCTGGCCTGCCGCAACCGATGGTGAGCTCCTTAAAGTGGAGTCTGACCTGCTTTTATTAGGCTGCGTGGAGAATGTCGATCGAGCTTGGCAGACGTGGGCTAATTATGCTGGCAAACCTCTCCTTCTTGTCCATGCCCTGCAAGTTAGCCTCAGTAATTTTATATATATATATTTTTCCCTCCGCTCAAAAATCCAGCTGCAAAAAGACATGGCAAGCATAGAAAACTTCATGTGTCATAGTTTTGGCCATTCACGCGATGGACTTCGGCAGTCACAAACCCGAAGTGGATTAATAGGTTATGGAGTGTGAAAAGTGAACAGTGAAAGTGAAGTGATTGTTATTGTCATACAGAGCAAGCCCGGAATGATCCGGAGTTTCACTGTTGTCCTGTGTAATGTTCCCTAATCATTTTCAAATGTGTCGAATGTATAAAGCTGCTCTGTTCGTTCCTGTTCGCCGTCAGGTCTTTGATATGTTACATGTTCACTAATGTTCTTCACAAATTAAACTCCAGTTTCGTGACGTCATGCGATTGCGTCCTTCTTCTTCGTCATCTCGTCACCTCTTTGTCCTCTGTTCACCTGCCTCGTCATGCCACCATGGTTGTGACAGAAAGACCTGACCGCACATTTGGACAAAAGGTTCCTTGTCCCTGGCCAGCCTTGGCTTCATTTTCTGCAGGGTCCCGACCCCTGCCTCTCAGTCCCGTGTCTGGTGGTGTTGAAGGTGAGGAGCGGCAATTCAACGGGGCGAGCTGGAAATTGGCCATGAGCGTTGGGCGCCTGCGTACAAGGACCACATTGACCCGAAGCCGTCTGCGCAGGACTTCTGCCGCTCGTCCATCATGAATACTGGATCAGTCATCCTTCATTTATCATTCATCTCAGCTGTTCATCTCATCACTTTTCATCTTATCTAATCCTCCACTCGAATCATTAAGACTCAGTGTATGGACTTCCCTCCCTCCTTCGTGGACTGCTTTTCCTGGCCCTCCAGGGGTCGTGCCTAAGAGGGGGGTACTATCATGATCCGGTCCGGAAGGGATTACTCCGGTCCAGGATCCATACTGGAGTTTCACTGTTGTCCTGTGTAATGTTCCCTAATTGTTTTCACCTGTGTCGAATGTATAAAGCTGCCCTGTTCGTTTCTGTTCTCCGTCAGGTCTTTGATATGTTACATGTTCACCAAAATCTTGGATGTCACCCCTGTCCTGTTCTTCACAAATTAAACCCCAGTTTTGTGATGTCATGCGATTGCATCCTTCTTTGTCATCTCGTCACCTCTTCGTCCTCATCTGTTCACCTGCCTCGTCATGCCACCATGGTTGTGACACCCAGCACACAAAAGGCAGCCGGGGAGCAGAGTGCTGGGACGGTACCTTGCTCAGTGACACCTTGACTGTTTGGGATTTGAACGTGATTATGCGTCTGCTTCCTTACCTGCTAGGCTACCACTGCCCCTGTGAGTAGGGAGCGAGTGGGTGGCTGCACCATGAAATATCAGTAGCTGTAATTTATATATAGGGTCCTGCATAGAATATATATCACGAGGTGTAATAATTCAGAATATCATGATATATTGCAGATTTTTTTATCTAATTGTAAAAAAAAAAATTACATTTAAGCAAATATATTTTTTAGGTATGTGAAACCGTAACTACAAACTGTATATTGGTATACTGTATAATGTGTTGAACACTGAAACACTATAGCTAAATCTATGACTTTTTTTTGGCTAATGCACAAAATGTTGATGGCTGTACATCCTCTAAATTGTGTTACATTAAATTGCGTTTATTACAAAAAAAAAGGCATGAATAGTAACTTGTATTCAAAATAACGAATAAATTGCACCTTATGACATTATTTCATGTCTGTTATTTAATAAGCTTTTTATAAGTAAATGCAAGCACGTAAACATTGGTTTTATGCGGTCTTCTATTTGGTGAGGAGGGATAAAAAAAGTCCTACATGTTCTTGTTCATCACATGCACAGTGTGGCCCTAAGTTAGTATAGTAGATAGTGGGAACTTGGAATGGTATTTGGCGGGGGCAGGTTATGACTTCACTGTGAATGAGGACATGCTTTTACTTTCTGTACTCCTCTGTATTCATTAAACAACGTCACCATTGTTAATTACTGTTAGGATTAAGAGGTCATTAGTAATTTACACAGTGCAGCCATGTTCACTGACAGCGTCCGAGTTTGTCTGGACCCCCGGGAAAGGACACTTTGGCGAGGGCGTGATTAGATTTACGATCAAGCACCTCGGTCTGCACCCAAATGGAATCGCTGCACCCGGTGACCGCTGCTCTTTGGGGCGCAGAGCAGTGGGCTGGGGGGGGTGGAGCCAGGCACGCCGAGCCAGACACAGCGCCAGACGGGGGGGCACTACTAGTCTCGTGGCAGCGGGTGAAGGAGAGGGAGGTCGCTCCGGCCGAGGCTGTTTGTCTGTGGTGCCTCCACCTGCAGGATCTGCAGCTCGCTGCGACCTGCTACAGTTTCCATCAGCAGATCGCCTGAGGACCATCTGTTGCATCAACATGCCCTCATCAGGGTTCTGGGCTCAGAAGAGTCTGCTGTTTACACTCTTGTTTCTGGCTTTTTGTTATTTGCATGATTTTTTTCCCTTGAACTGTGGAAGAGTGGAGAGTGTTCGCTACTGTCCCATCAATTTACAGAAATAAATAGACAAGAGAGGTCTACATGTTGCTACTTTTTATGTAATTATTTTTGTCATTCCTGTCATTTTCTGTACAATATGAATATATATTATTAAGAATTGGGGTATTTGTTATGAAACTGAACAGTTGTGTAGTTGTGCAGCATGGTGGAGAGCTGAAACGACGCCCTCAACCCACTTACTCACTGATGTTTTTTAGAACAGATGATGTGGGCGTCTGGTGTGAGGGAAAGACGTGCCCTCTCTGAAGAGGGACGGCTGAGGACACGTCCACCGCCGTTGAAAATTAATTCTGCTAATAGCAGCCAAAGTGAGAGGGGCACCTGCTGGTTTCCACGGCAACCGAGATGGTCAGATGCACCTTTCTTCGTAATCGTAGTCGCCTCAAACGGCAGAGGGAGGGAGCAGGAGGGCAGCGTAGTGGAAGAGGGTAGACACACACACAGTACATCAGCAAACACAGAGTCAGCTGACAGAGACAGGGAAGAGAAAAGCAGGAGAGTGGATGTGTGAGGCAGAAAGAGAGGGAAGGCTGGTGTGTGAACTCACTGTCGTGCAGTGTCGTGGTTTCATCTACGCTTGTGCCTTCGGACGTCTTTGTCTGTCCAGCACCTGACGTTCCTCAGCTATGGAGAGGAGAAAGCGAGCCTTCACTTTTGGAGCGTATGGGGGGTAAGAGACCCTCACTACTTCAGACTAACTTCTGCATGTTCAACACACTCGGCTGCTCATTGACTGGTAGATTGGTATTGCACTAATTGACATGGAAGAAGTAATCATCCAGACCCTCGCAATCAGGTCTGATAGTTATTGGAGGCACAATGTCAAGGTCAAAGAGGAACTTGAATTAATAGTCTTGGAGAAAGAACATCCCAGAACTGTATTCTAAGGAGGCCATTGTGATGCTGAGGTGATATTGAGGTCAAAGTGCTCAGCAGACGCCCTTTGGTGGGAATTTTTTGAGAAGTTTCACATAAAAAACTAATTACAAAGTCCTATGAAGCAGAAAACCGTACACGTTGGTGGTTTGGCTGAGGGTAATTGATAAGTTGGTATGGGGAGGCCTACACTACCAGTTAGAAATAATGATCTTACATTATTTTATCAGCACGAAGATAATTAAAAGGATATCCTAATCGCCAATGACATTGACAGACTTTCATTCATGAACACAGGCTTCTATTGGAACTCAAGATGAATTGTTGTTGATAATTTATGCATAGATTCCATTAATTAGCAGCCATTTCCAGCAACCATAGTAATTTACAACATTTTGGTTTTTAATAGATTAAATGGGGACATTTTTATAAATGACTGGTAGTGGTACACATCTGAAGTGAGGAACTAAAACTGTCAGTACCTTGTACATCTCAGAACGTCAGAGCGGTTTATTCTCAGCTCGGAACCGTGAATATTGTATGATAAAAATAAAGATAAAGCTGACACTTGGTTTAGAACTGTTGAACAGACTGAATCCCAGGGGACTAAGAGGCTATGACTGAGAACCATCAGGAATGACAATGATCACAACTGGACACTGCATCAAATGTGCAACTTAAAAAAAAGAGATCTGAAGGGCTCAGTGTGCAGTAGAAGCCATTACTTTTAATACGGTTCCATTTGTATTTGAGGTTCAACCATTGTATAAAGTGGACTGTCTCTGTCAATTCTTATATTGGATCATTTAAGCCATTGATCATTTACATAACGTATACCAGTCATGGTTATGTCACCTACAGATGACAGTCAGTGAACGTACCTTGAACCGTCAAGTTTGCAACCTTAGGCGACTCTTGTGACCCTTCCGCACAGAAGCCACACTGTACTTTCCACCGTAGGGTTAGTTTGGAGTATTCAGAGCTGTGAGAATAAGCTGCTCATTTCGGCTCTTTGCCAAGCTGAACGGAGTTTCCCCTCACTCCGGCTCTTTTAAACACTGTACATACATCGGGAGAAATGAACCCAGTACCATCACATCTCCACTCAGCCTGTCCTGTGGAAAAAGGATTAGCCCTCATTCTACAATTAGTACTAATCAAGAGAATTTTGGATTTGCAACCTTTGTTGAGAACATTGTGGAACTGGAAAAGAAAGTTGACTGACTGGAATTTCATAAACGCTTTTTAAATGGACTTGTTGGAGTTTGTTAAAGCAGATGGACCTTTTTTTTTTCAGCTCATCACAGCTTTTCATCTCACTGTGTGGTGATCAGTATTCGTGTGACTCAGTGCCTCATGTTGAGGACATTGTTGTGTTCTTTTGACTCTTGCCTGCTACAGCATTTGGACAGAATGACCACTTGCCTGTGACTAAAGCTTGACTCTTCATCCACCCAGACAGAGATTTAAACATTTTATATATTTTATCAGATGCCCTTATTCAGAGCTCCTTACAAATAGTAGTTACAGGCACAGTCCCCTTGGAGACACTCAGGGCTAAGTGTCTTTCTCAGGGACACAATGATAGTAAGTGGGGTTTGAACCTGTGACTTTATGGTCTTTTGTTTCATAGGTGAGTGTTTAATCCACTAGGCTACTACCACCCCATAAAAGACATAACTGCATGGTATTAATACTAATAAATAAAAATAAAACAACCAGAAAACCCAGAAAACCCTGTGTGGGATCCCATCTCCCATAAATCCTGCTTCTGCTACTCAACTCACTCAATTAACCCCGTCTTGCTGCACGGGGACCGAACGTAAGTGGATCTAGATTAGCGCTAAATGAATGCAACCGAATGATTAAATGTGAGTTCCATATCTTCATAATTTCATAATCTTCAGTGATTTACCAGCCAACAGCGTGACCCACAAACTCCTTATAAACTCCTAAGAAACAGGTGACTTGACCCAGTTTGACCAGTGGCAATGTGGGAATTCCTTGAGAGTTTGGAAAACAGGTGCCACTGGCAGTCCTGGTCGGGAGCTGGAAGGCCACTGTGGAGGAGGCATAGATAAAGCATCGAATCTCAAATTTATGTAACGTCCTCGCACATGCTTCCCCTGAAGCGGACCTATCTGCTCACCTTCAATGATTATGACATCAAAACATTTATTATGCTGTAATGTCAAGGGCCCTGTTGACGCTGTCAGAGTTAATTAAGCATAAATTATTATGTTTGGCCAACCTGTTCTCCCCACGGTGTTCGATTTCTCTGTAGACCCCGCAGCACAGGCAGCATTGATCATGTTGGCTCCTCAGTCTTGCTCTCAATGCCAGTTTTTTTTTTTTTTTTCATTTTTAAATTTAATTTGATTTCAATTTGAACTTGTAACAGCCAATCGGGATACATATTTGAATATAGCCAAACAGTGCACTCAAGTATAGAAGAATATTCAGGGCTGATTCTCTGCTTCATTCACAAACACCTTTTATAAAGGCTGAATTACTCTGATTTCAGCCTTGAGAAAATAACGTGATGACAGTTGCATGTTGTTTTCCTGTGTTTTTTAATAATGATTATAAAACAAGGAAATTACTTGTACACCCTGTTTTATCAAAACGATATTTCACACTTTTTATTACATCCGGCAGAATAGCTGTTGGTAGCCGATGACGTCCGGCACGGAGGGCAAGGTTGTTTGGTGAAGCAGATTGCATGAGGATGTTATTGAAAATTGTGCTCCGGTAATTGCAGGCCAGTCATTTGCCAGTCATTTTTCTCTTTTTGACATTTAGTTATTTTGTCTTCAGACAGAAGCTGTGCTCTTTATCTGAAGCATGTGCACCTTAACGAGTTTATTCATAAAACACTGAAGGTTTTGCTCCACACTGTTGAACCCTGTGTTGCGTAAAGCTGTGGGAAGAGTAAAGTTGGGACAGTGGTGGCCTAGCAGGTAAGGAAACAGACCCGTAATCAGAAGGTTGCTGGTTCCAAACCGCCAAGGTTCCACTGAGGTGCCATTGAGCAGTAACACAGCCTGTCATGGCTGCCCACTGCTCACTAAGGGTGATGGTTAAAAGCAGAGGACACATTTCATTGTGTGCTGTGCTGTGCTGCAGTGTTTTATGATAATAATACATTTATTTATATAAAGCACAGTTTCGAAAACAAAAAGCTGTTCACCAAAGTGAACCAATACACTGAATAAAAACAATGGATGAAGATGCACATTAACATCAAGAGTAAAACAAGAAATAAAAGAAATACAGAAATAAAAACTCGATCTCAGAAAGCCTGGATATAGAGGTATGTTTAAAGGCTAGGATGGATGAAGAGAGTTTGAAGAACAGTGGTAAGGCATTCCAGAGTTGCAAAGTACCTATCGGCCTTTGATTTTAGGCGTGTTCGAGGGACAACCAGAAGCAGCACATTATGGTCTTAGTGTTTTGGTTGAAGTTTTCTTTTGGAGTAAGTTTGCAATATATGCTGGAAGCTGGCTATTTAATGGCTTAAAGACAAAGAGTTTCTTTGTATTGGTTATGACAATGACAATTCCTTTACTTTCACTTTGAAAATGGTTCTATGCCTTTTTACCTACATTTTGAGCAAACGGAGTCATTTAATATCCAAAGAATAATACAAAGTGTGTGTGTGTATATATACATACTTTGAACAAGTGAATGACACTGTATATGATGACATATATTATTGTTAAATATCTATTTACCACAATCTGTAAGTCAGCTGACCATCCAGCACAAATCAAAATACATAAATAACATAAAATGCACCAACGTTCATGGGAAAAGGCATATGATTAAAAAAGGGAAAAAAATAATGCAATATAAAGAAATAGTGAGTGAGCATTTCATTGAGTGCATTGCTAGAATTGTGAGTCATTTTGTTTGTGAATTTAAAATGTTATAATAGAGGGAGCCAATATACGCTTCCAGTGGCAAAATTGCAATGCACAGCAGATCTTCTGCTTATCTGTAAAAGTTGAAATTCTTGAAACAGTATACCATGACTGGGAAAAAAAGGTAAATAAGAGAAATGTGGTCAGAGTGCTGACCAGCCATCAGTGCCCCATCAGCCAATCACAACGCAATGCCTGACGCATGGTGTCAATTTCAATAGGCTACCTGCACCATCATCGTGTTGTTGGTCATCATGTCAAGGTTATGCATGCATGCCCCAGGCAAGTGTGTTTATTCCTACTGTTGACACAACAGCCAGGGTCTCGACTCCCGTCAGCAGAAAAAAACCGGGGAAAAAACACGGGAGACGCAGGTTCCTGAGTGACAACCTCCATGTCCAAAGGGGCCTAATATTTTCACTCCTCACAGAGGTAAATAAAGTCCCTCTGTTTAAGCTGCAGCGCATCGGGGTGTCTTTGTCACCCAAGACGTTCTAAACACACAGCGGCTGTCATTTATATTAAATATCACATCGTCCTGATGGTCACTATAGGAAAGCTTTATGTTTTCATGTTCTGCTGTCGAACTGAATTGACATCTGATATAACTAGGTTATATCACAATTTATTTTGAATGTGTGTGAATGTATAACCACTGTGAGGAAGCCATTATTTTTAAATGATTTCTTGAATTGAATTTTTTTTTATTATTTCTGATTTCCTGAGTCCAGTTGACTCGAAACTCGTTTAATGAGACTGAAAGAAGTTACTGAGCAGATAATTGCCTTGGCATTTAAATGCAGTCGATGTGCATGTATTAACCTGTCAGAATGATGGGAATAAGACGTTACTGTGATGAGGACAATAAATCATCTTTTTCTGTCTGCTGTACTTTTTGAGTTGCCAACACTTTTAAAACTACTGTGATCAAAAGCATATGATCAAAATTGCAAATGGTTTATTTAAACATGCAGCAATGGTTTATTTAAACATGCAGAAATCACAGTTAATAGATTATTACCATTTTTAGCTCCACAGGGACCTCTGGTGTTAGATTAGGGTATAAATCTAGGGTATAAATCTTAAGCTTTTCTTAAACTGCAACTACTGTTCTTTTTTATTTTGTTTTTAAAGAAAATTCTAGACTGTTGAACAGATAACAATAATAAATGTCCAGCAGCTTTATTAATTCTCGAGAATTGCCACGGCCAGGGGTGCTCCAAGGGGAGCTACTCAGCAACACTGATTGTAAGGTGCTCTGGATAAGGACGTCTGATAAATGCCATAAATGTAAATATGGTAAGAGATCGAGAGATTTTTGTCTGTTTGCTTAGTCTTCCACCACCCCCTACCTTCATTAAACAGGCTGCCTATTACACTGCTGCACCCCAATCTGGTTGCTTTTGACCACATTTGTGGCTCAAATAAAGTCAGCAGTTGGTTCAGAGCTCCTGGAGCATAGGCTGGACTGCAGGGTCTGGCAGTAAGTGTGAGCTTTTGGTGCAGCAGGCTGAGGCATGTGCTCATATTCAGAGATGTTTGCACCAAGGCCTGAGGAGCACCTTAAACTGCCGGAAGCTTCTATGGCAAGAGACACTCTCTAAGCATTCAGACATCAGGAGCTGAAGCACAGGGGCTATTTCATCACCATGTTGTCTACTGACAGACAAGGGCCTGTCACATCAAAGTCCAACTCCCAGGACTGGACAGCACTTTGGAACAGATGGACGCAGAAGATGTCTTCCTTAAAGGGACTGTTTGACATTTTGACATCAGTGAAACTAATAGTTTCAAGAAACTGGTCTGTACCTTGAGGCTCAAAGCATTAAATGGTGTTCATTTGGCCTTCTGTACAGGTGATAAAAGAAATCTTAAAATTTTAATGTTCCAGTCACATAGAAACGAGGAAACAAATGCAAGAATACAGTTTCGTTTTATTATCCTTGTTGTACAATTAAGAATGCTCATAAATACTGATTTGTTCTTTACCTCTGTTAAGAAGGTTATGTTAATTTGAGTTATGTGCGGTTGCTCTAGTGCAATTTCTTTATGTGCAGTTACCATAGTGCAGATATCCTTGGACATTGTTTTTGTAATCTGCCTACCCACCTTCATTGAACAAACCCATCATTCTCTTTTTGTTTCTTTTTTTTTCAGGGTTGACAAATCCATTTCCAGGACCAGAAGTCTGTGGTGAGTCTATGGTTTCAACATGACAATCCCTTTTTGCAGCCACCGATTACAGAACCTTTTTTGGAATGAAGGAGCTTATTAATGCTGGGTTACTTATACTGTTATATTATTGCTATGTGCTATTCAAGGGTTTCTAGAGAAAGCCATAATCTCATATGGTTCATGGTGAAAAGGAATGGTGGATTCTGTAATGTTTCCCCTCAACAAGGTCCACAGCAATACTCTGTGAGTGTAAATACAGAACAGATGGTGCAACCAGAGAGTAAGTGTAACTAAATGGGCTATAGCGTGCCATGTCATACACTCACTGGTCACTTTGATAACAGCTTATAATGACAGTAAATTGCTGTATTGATTTTTTTGTTCCTCATCTGATGCCTACACTACTTGGCCACTTCATTACAAGTACCAAAATGCTGGAACTTGGCACTAAGGAAGGCCATGAAATTAATAATGAATAGAGAAATGGTCTCGACCGCGTGGCACTGGAGAGCAGACATTTCAGCAAAATTGGTTTCTTAAAAACAAGAACTGTAATGAATACTTCTGATGCTGATTGGATGTTGGGTAAACATGTAATACGCTTTACTGCACTAGTAGTTCAAGTCAAATGCAGGTCCACGATTAGTGTAGACAGCATCAAACAATCTGAAACACCAACGTGGTTTTATTATTATGGAATCAAGAAACCTAAATCATTCAGGATGATCTCATCTTCTGCTCATATTCTCGATCTAAGCTTGGGGTGTGAGAAAGCATTGCAGACTGTCCTGCGGTGACACTGTGTCCTGTGTAATCTTGAATACGAGTCCCCTGCCTAAATAGAGGAGAGCGTTTCTCAGCTGACTCAACTTTCACTGACCTGGGGCAGGAAGTAGACAGGAAGTGAGAAGCAAGGCTCATAACAAAGCAGTGTGTTAGAGTTTCTTATATTATGCAATGCATTCAGGTACAAAGTGTCTTAAAATTATGTATAATTGTATAATCTCAATAGCAATTTGGAAACATTTTAGATTTCCAACAGTTCTTAATACTCCTAAGGCAGCAACTCAGAACCCAATGGGGCACAACGTTTTGTTAAACAAGAATTGGAAGAATGCAGTTGCAAGTGGAATAAGACATTTTTAATAAATGAAGTTCTGGCCCCAAAGGGTATACACCAGGATGTAATTCTCACAAATAGATTCAGGAGAAGCAGAAAAAAGTGGGGACAACATGAAATTAGACATGAGAAACAAAACTCAACTGAAACTGCTAATCAAACTCAAATGGAGTTCCATGTCAAGTGGGTCTTAATGGCCAAGACCCACTTTGGCCATGAAATAACACTTGCCATGACACCTTTATGATAATATATTAGCAAGAAGGATTTGCCTGATATTAGTTCCTTGGTTGTCATTTATATAGTCCTTTTAAAAATCCATACTTGAACATAAAGTTTCTCATGCAAATAGTATGAATTTGGTGTGTTATGCAGCTATAGATATAACATAAGGATATAATCTAGATATTAGATTATTAGCCAATTTTAGAGGAGCTGCAAGAGTCTGCAAGAAATTAGACTGGTGCACTTCAGATTTCGACTCAGACTTTGATAACAAGAAGAGAGATGGTCCTGATCTGAGGTCAGTTCTCAGTTTCATAATCAGCTATTGCACAATAAAACTGTTACATGTCCGCTGTGGCTCTCATCAGAGGGATAGGGGGCATGGAGAAGTGCGCTGAGGAGGTGTCTGCTTTGGAGCATCAGAAAGGGGTGCTTGGCCTCCCTACCCCAAATTTTATTAGGAGCAGATACAGCTCTCATTTTACCCCCTGTTCCAGCTCAGATTTGTGACGCATGCTAAATATGGCCGCAGAGCAAGGCCCCTTCCACATCCTCTTTTATTTTTCCTCCTCTCCCCAGTGCCTACCAGAGTGCCACTTGGCTGCCAATTTCATAATCACATTCACCCAGATTTCATATGAACGACTGGAAAGCCTGATGCCATTTAAAGTGTCTGTTTTAATTCGATGTGTGTGAGGTGCAAATATTTGCCTTACTATGAACAGTTTCTGATTCAGATTAGATTTGAATGTGTTCTAAAAAATTACATGAACATTCGTACACTTATATCTGTTATATAGATATAAGTGACTTCCGTCACTGTAATTTAGCCAAATTAGTCTTTTAATTTGCTCCATGAGATGGTTTCATGCTCTGTCTGCACAGTGCAGTTCTACATTCCTCTGACCAGTCCAGGTACATGCAGGTTAAATTAGCACTTGTATGTGTGTGGATTGCTGTCCTGTTCAGGTGTCATTCACATATTGAGCCTGAAGATTTTTGGGGAAAATGCTCTGGCTTCTACAAGACCCTGGCCTGAATGGGTTTTTGGTCTGTATTTTATTTTATTTTTTATTTTACCTATAGGGTTTTTTATTTCCTTGTTTGTTGGGTTCCTTTTGTAGAATGATCTTTCACTCAGACTTACCTGAGTGCTGCACAGCAGGGTTGCTTTGGGACCATTAAGCAGAAACAGAACCTGGCAATAGCAACCATCCCAACACCTTCCCTTTAGGGTTCTTTGAGACAGAGTGCGAATCAGACAGACAGACATCCAGGGAGAAATCCATTTCAGACAGCTGCCCTCTGACAGGTGACACCAGACTCCGACAAAATGTCCTCTGGCCCGTGTCCTTCAGCCTGCGTCCTGCTGACTGTGGCGGTGGGGCAGAGATTACAGGCATCCACTTAAATCGCTACGTGCCGCTCTTGCTCCCATGAGTATCAGCTGGTGGGAGGGGAATCACCTTTTCCTTGAATCTCAGTGGATTCCCATCTGTAGAGAAATTGCAGAGTTGAGTCTGTCTTTTTTGCTTGCATGATTGCGATTATGAGCTATATATATATATATAGGCGGCAGGGTGGCGATGTAATGGTATGCAGAGCACTGAAGACGGTTTCCGGAGTCCCATATCTTCACACAATTCAATATGCACGTGTAACTAGTGTTGGTAGAAGATGCCCTCTAGTGGATGACTTGATCAACATCCATTCAAATCACTCACTTGTTTACTTACTATCCAAAACGGCTTTCATCCGATTAGGCTCCCGGCTACTAGGCCTAGCGGTTAAGGAAGCAGCCCCGTAATCAGAAGGTTGCCGGTTCGAATCCCAATCTGATAAGGTGCCACTGAGGTGCCTCTGAGCAAAGCACCGTCCCCACACACTGCTCCCCGGGCGCCTGTCATGGCTGCCCACTGCTCACCAAGGGTGATGGGTTAAATGCAGAGGACAAATTTCACTTTGTGCACCGTGTGATGTGCTGCTGTGTATCACATGTGACAATAACTTCACTTTATCTTTACTGGAACCTGTTCCTGGACACTGGGTGCAGGGCAGAGACTAATCCAGGGCGTGGCACCATCCCACCACAGTAGGCCAATTTAGAGTCACCAATTCATCGCGTATGCAAGCCTTTGGGCATTTCAGGAGTCCATTTACCAGAGGTGAATGTATAAAGCTGGCTCATGAGTGGAAGGTTGGAGGTGGAGGTTTTCTTTCATGGAGCAGGGAAAAAGTGCAGAGAACATATTTCAAAGTGTGAACTGTGTGCTATGCTGTGTGTCATGTAAACACTTTCACCATTGCTAAGCCAGGTCTTTGTTTTTAGAGATGCACTCTCTTAAAGATCATCCCAGAGTGCTGGAGTACTGTGGCATTGGACACCTGCATTTTTCTCTCCATACAGAAACAGCTGTCAGCAGCAGCAGCCGAGCCGAGCCAGATGATTCCTGAAGCTCTGTTTTAATTAGCTTTTCCTCAGGGAAGAATCATATTGCTGAAATAGGAAGTTCTCTGTGTAATATAATGTAATACTTTAGAAATATATTGAATTTGGGGCACACAGAATAATAACCCACTGCTGTGTGAGAAGATTGGGGTGAGCCCTCATACGTTGACTGGTTGATACAGACAGGATGTGGTTGAGAAATTGACACTCAGCGTTATTATGTCTTAGATCTTTAATCCTTTTCCTAATGCTCTGTTCTTTGTATAAAACCATAATTAGTTTGCTTGACTAATGTGTTCAAAATATGTTCTTTTATAGACATTGAACCTTGATTAGCATTTGTTAGGTTACAGTACACCTGTAAGGTTTTCCATGCTGACAGCGTTCACATTAATTTCACATGCATTGAAATAAAGAAGCAGTGAGCTTTATTGGCACTTCATTAACATTGTATGTATCATAGTGAATGTAACGGAATGTTTATGTTCTATTAAATCTAAGGACCAGTGTCGTGCTGACCAGTATTTATTGAAGTGTGGGATTTGGCGCACTTGGTGCAGTGTGTTGGGGCGAATTTCAGTCACAACAGCACTTGGCTGTAGGCTCCATTTTATTCACATACACAGTGTGGACCTATCTCTAATAAAACACTAATGCTGTTATCAGAAACATCACACCGAACATTGCTGTCTGTTCATTTGTGATACCGTTTATTGTGATACCATGACATCTTCCTGTAGTGCTCTCAGAGCTGTAATTGTACCGTTTCATCACTTATGGATCACATCCAAAATGAATCGATTAGAAACGGTTTCACAAACAGGTGGGGTTATTGCATAAAACAGGTACATGCATCAGAACAGGACTTTCAGATTAAGGACCTGACAGAAAGGCGCTACAAGAGGCGATATTTCAACACTCACAATAGCTGCACACAATCAGGGTAACAATGAACAAAACTCAACGAAGCTCCGGCCTGAATCACGGAGCCGGGTGCCCCTTCCGGAGTCAGTCCATGACGGTCTAAGACAAGGGGTCATTCTCAGTCATGAGAGGGTCCCCTTAATGTGACTACTTGAGACTTGTCATCTGAGCCCCAGTCTCTTTAATTGCAGTAAACACCCCCATGAAGGCCTCCAAGTTTGTCTGTTCATGATTACTTTATTGTCTGGCATTAAGACAGTAATTTGCTTGAGTGTCACCTTTAATAAGACTGATCTTCAAGTGTAAGTGTCGGCTTGCTTTTCATTTAGCTGGTATATGGGAGTTTGATGAGAGTAACTAAGAGAGGCCTATTGAGATCAGTATAATTGTAGAATTCTGAAGTGTTCAGACTTCATGGTGAGACTTCAGGGTGAGACTTTGACAACCAAAACTAAGACTAGATCAATACTGAAATGGCAGCCATTCAAGATCCCAGTGCAGCTCTGCAGCACTGCAGAACCTTTTGTAGTCCAGTCATATACAGTATATACAGTATATATCTTTTTTCAAACTTTTACCTGTAATGATTATGTTCATTGGAACAGTAGCAGCACTGTTAAAATTTTGCATTTGAAAATCTGAAATCTGTAAGCTATTTATCTTCAGAAAGCTGCTAAACATCAATAACAAGAGGGATTTATTCCATAAAAATGATCAAGAAATGAGTGTGAATTGTGATGAAAACTGATTTGAAAGAGCAGGGTCTTCACTTACGACCCATGGGGTCAGCATGTTGATTTGGAGAGTTTACCCCGGCTGCAGCCACAATAACTCACCCTCGCCCAGACACCAGCAGCTACCGAAATAGTCATGTGACTCCCCTTTGTCATATCGCCGTGACGGCTGTGAGTGTACAGGGCAGTCAGCCTTGCAAAGTTCAATTAATTATGGTTCATTGAGTAGCTATAGAATATACTGCCTTGGTCAGTAAATCTTCTAGCACAGGGTGATCCATAAACATCTATTCATAGTGCATGGCCACCTAAGCAATGCTTACTTTGTCATTCATCATTCACTCAAGTCTGATCAGGTGAGTCATGTGGAATTGTTCTTTGTTATGGCACTGTTCCATGTTTGCGGCAGTTTAAGAGGAAATAGCTGGCTTGGCCATCGACGTGGTGTCAGAGGAAACCCAGGGGAAACCACTGAAACGGCTGGATGTAATGACATGTTTCCGCGTTATGGAGGTGAAATCTTTTCGAACTCAGAAACATGTCTATGTTGAGTGCTTCAGATCAACAGAGGGAGCAATAACATTCCCAGCATGACATGGTGGTGACTCCCTGCGCCAATTTCATAAGATTATGAATTTCATATCGCATCTGAAATATTTCTGCTTTAGAGCTTGAAGCAGGCCAGCTTGAAGTGAGCCATCAGACTTTAAAATTGCATAAGTTTACATAATGGGGTAGGCAGTGTCTCATGAACATGGAACTACCTCTTCAGGTAGTCCTTTAGATGTTTCTGGATCAGGATTATTTATTGCATATTCAACATATGTTTGACACAAACAGTTCTGAAATAAGCAAAAGTATTGCTTGTGTCTCTTCATTTCTTACTACACTGTTTTGAAATGGTGCTAAGAGCAGACCTAGTGCCACTCAAAAAGGCATCATCAGGATTTCAATAAATGATAATTGAAAAAAAAAAGATTAGTTTGCCCACGCCAACAAAAAGGGAAGCTAGTTTCTCTTCTTCAAGATACAGTTAACCACCAAAACAATCTTTTTATCATTTTATCAATTTTTGTAGGGCTTCGTCCTCAAGATTTACAGAACACAAGCCCCACACTTTATGTTAATTTTTACTAATAAAATACTTTTGGCAAGGGTCTATGTATTATTGCCCTCAGTGCTGCTGGTGTTCATATCCGGGAAGAAACCGGAGGACTTGATCCCTGCTTGGGTTTGCTTGTCTTCCCCGTTGATTTGTGCTGAGGCCGTGATTAGTAGTAAAAGAAAAGACAAGTGAAAAACAGGTCCACCTATGGGGAGATTAGGCAACACAACCCCCTGTATCCTGTGTCCCTGCAATTGGAAAGGTGGGGGAAAATCAGGTTTTATCCTTCTATTGAGTTGGGTGTGAAAGAGCCAGTGTTTCCAGACAATGAGTTGGATTCCTAAGTGCCAGTGTAAGACTACACTTCCAGCCGGGTGTGGGACGCAGAAAGGGGATTGCCCAGACAGGGTGGGATGTCCTGTAGACCATGACAGTTGTTGTGCAGGGCCCTCATTCCCGTGACAGACACAGACACTGGTGGACATGCCTCAGGACAGCAGGGCCAGAGTCGAGCCCCGCTCCAGGACAGGGAGCTTCTCAGACGCTGTCCTGAGGAAGGTGCAGCACCTCTGGTAAGGCTTGCATCATCTAAACTTTTGGGGGGAAAAAACTATATCAGTAGATTTCAGTAGCACCGATGTCTGTTTCTAAGTTCTTTAGTGAATGTCTTTCTGATCTGTCAACCTATAAGCATAAAGATCACTTGTTTTGTAAGTTTTGTCAGGTCACCATGTTCAAAGCATATTTCCTCTTGCGGTCCTCTTGTGAAGGGAAGAGCTGTGATATTTTGGACAGTTTAGCACATTTTGACAGACATGTCGGGATGAATAGGTTCTCCTTCTGGGAGTTCATTTTAGGTGTTACGTTGGTGAAACATTGGGTTCTAGGTGTCATCATCCTGCTATTTTGTGATGGGTCTTGCCCTGGGGGGTGGAACTCTGTCATCCTGTATGGCCCCAATGACATCACAAGTTAAATGCTTCATGGCATCTTGAGAGAAATCGAAAGTACAAATCATTCTGAAGTGAATATTCCACTTTTCGGTACGTGTGGTAGGGGTGGTAGAAGCCTAGCGGGTGTCACACATGCCTATAAACCAGAAGACCCAGGTTCAAATCCCAGAGCAAGACACTTAACCCTGATTGTCTCCAGGGGGGGGGGGCTGTCCCTGTTACTACTGATTGCAAGTAGCTCTGGATAAGGGCTTTTGATAAATGCCGTAAATGTAAATGTAAATGTAAATGTGTTTATGCCAGACCCCAGTTTCAGTGGGCGGTGCTTCCTCTGTTTATCCAGCCCATTATCATGCATGAACCTGAGCCTTGGGGGCGGTTCTCATTACTCAGGAACTGTACAGTATCACCTGTTGCATTTCTTTGCATACAACTCTTGTTTCGTTTTATTCTTCACTGCATTCAATAATCAGCATTAAAAAGAACAGACAACGTCCGGCACGTTCACCTAGCAGCTTTGGTTGTATCCCGAGCCACTGCATGCCGGGCATTAAGAATTCAGTGTGAGTCAGCCACTAACCGTGCAGATAAACAGCTTCCACTCAGAATGAGAAAAGGGAGAAAATGACAAAGGCTCAGAGAAAAGAGAGAGAGCGAGAGACAGAGACAAAGCCAGATAAAGAGGAGGACGACAGAGAGTGTGGCAAAGAGAAGCGGAGATGATGAAAGAACGGGACGAGGATGAAGAACAAAGGAGCGGCGTTCAGACAGCAGATGCCCAGACCTCTGGTCCTTTCTGAGGACAGAGTGTTGGACAAGCACACACTGTAAAGGTGCACAGAGAAGGGCAGGTGCTGAACAGAGAGGAGGGAGTGAGTGAAGGAAGGAGGACGGGAGTTTATATATAAAGATAGATAGAGAGGGAGGGAGAGAGTGAGAGAGAGAGAGAGAGAGAGAGAGGGAGCGAAAGGAAAGCATACATACCGTCCCACACTGTCTGTCACCTCTCTACCGACACGCACACACACACCCAGACACACACACTCCACTCGTTCATTCGGAGGCTTCCTTTCTTCATGGTCAGCATCATTCTGCCGGAGTGTGAGTAAACGTCTCTTTTTCTCGTTCAGTCGCCACAGTTCCTACGCTGCATGAGTTCAAGTTGGGTTCAGGGGCTGTCTGTCAACTTCCCTGCAAATGTAACTGCAGACGTTACACATCTATAATGCATTCGTAACAGTTCGCTTGAAAAAAAGGAGGAGCGTGCGTGCAAACCCGCAGAAAAGTTCACATTACGTGTTCCACATGATAAATGACTATTGATTAGGCGGGGTCAAGTAGCGGGATTTACCTGTCCGTTTGACCGCTGGCATCATGTTTTATTTATTTTTTTGCTTATTCTTGCAAAAAAGGGAACCACTGGTCAGTAGCCAGTTTAGCCTCGTCCTCTGTTATCTTCACCAGGCCCTGGGTGTGTTTTTCTCACTGCCGGTTAGACTGTTGATGCGATAACCTCATGCGTTCACCGATTGATTGTTTGCCGGAGCTCTCCCCGAAGGCCAAGGCCAAAAGGGACATGGGGAAAAAGGTCTCGCTCTTCATTAAATGCACTTTGGAAAGCAGGGCACTAGATTTGACTGGGCGTGACCCGTTGGCAGGCTTTCTATTTGCACTTTGTGGGTGCTGAGCTTCTCATTGTTAATCCATTCAAACACATTCAAATTCATAGGTCTGACCAGGTGCAAAATGCAGTGCATGGGGGCAGAATCTAGTCGATAACCGTCGCATGGCGGGGTATTTTACGACAAGGATAAAATCTGTATTCACGCACGTAATTTCAACCATCGGCAGCACTGCCGTGACGGCCCCGCCGGCAGAGGAGAGTGGGTTCGTGCTGGGACACAGCAACACTCTCCCAATCAAGAGCCCTCTATGTGGGCTCACAAACTGGCAGGATGTTGTCGCGACAAAAGGACTTTAATCTGTGTTAGGGGCGCGGCACACGCTGGCAGGTCTCTGATCAGAGCAATTAAAGCAGCAGTGGTGCCCGTGGAGACTGAGAGGCTGATGCTCATAACCTGCGGATGGGCTCTTTATGTTTTTTGTTTATTTTTTATTTGATAAGGGAGCACGCTCATTGATTGGCGTACAGCTATAACTGTATGGGAGAATGTGTCAGCCCCAGAGGCTGCATTTCCTCTCTTTCCACAGCCGTTTCTTCAAAGTGGAATTCAAATTAAAATTTTAATGAATAGTATCTACAGAGAATACATTTGTACCTGTAGTGAAACCCTGCCAAAAATAATCATATTCACATATTATTTGAAAACGTAATGGAAGTCCCAGTGATTAAGGGAATATGATATACATCTGCTGAATATGAATTTACTTAAACATAATGAAATTCAACATCATTTCCTGGCTTTTATGATTATAAATACCTAGCACACTCATCGAGAAAGTTCTAATCCCGGTCTGCCAGGGGCTACTGATGCAAATCACCGTACCCACACACTGCTGCCCGGGCGCCTGTCATGGATGCCCACTGCTCACCAAGGGAGATGCAGAGGACTTATTTCTTTGTGTCATCGTGTGCTGTGCTGCTGTGTGTCACAATGACAATCACTTCACTCTTAAATGGACTCAAATGTGGGATTATAGCTTTGTTAAGCCTTTCTGCTTTGCATCTTGTTAATATGTTTCATGGTAATATCTGTAGACCGTCCCTTTAAGGGGGCAATTTAAAATAAGCACAGATCTGTTTTTTTTACTCTATAAGGAGGAACTGGTTTTTTTTTTTTTTTTTTTTAATAATTATCCTTTTATGTTCCTATAGGTTACAATAGTATAGAACAAAACCTCCTTCTTGTGTTGTAAGTGTGTGGGTTAAGACATTTTTTTAAATCAGTTCAGTTTTTGTAGGAATACATGTGACGTTCATTTTGGCACCTTTAAAATCAGGGTCTGCATGGTTCATGTTCATAAATTCATTCAGAGTGTAGTATATTTCCTGATAAAGCATTGCAGTCATGAGATATGACAGTGTCACGTTGGCTGGACAAGGCGAGGAAGCAGGACGCATACGCACGACGTCACGAGACATGGGTTTAATACATAATAAACAGGACAAGGGAACATCACAAAACAATGACCCGACAGTGAACAGACACAAACAGGATAGCTTTATACAATTATATAATTGTACACAGGAGAACACAATCAGGGAACATTGCACCAGACTAACATGAAACTCCGGTCGGAACTCCGGACCCAGAGTAACCCCTGCAGGTCCGGATCATGACAGACAGTCATGTTTGTTTGATTCAAATGCTTTTGTACTTCATCTGTCACCTTGTCTGGCAACTGAATCAAATTGTGATGCAGACACAGATAGGATTTGAGAAGTAAACACAGGCATCCGGTTTTGTGGTGAGACATGGTTTAACGTAATGAGTCTGGACGGACGGTCACAGACTCCTACCCAAGTGTGATAATGGGCTTTTCTCAGCTGGAAAGGTGTGAGTCGGGAGTCTCTGTCACCGATATTTCAGCCGGCCTATGTCTTAGATCTGGCCTTATTCTTTTGATTACTGCATATCAACATCTGTTAAGCGCCAACACTTTAGATGACAAATTAGAACTAAAACTAGAAACATGATTATTTGAAATCAATTGTTGTTTCACAGCCGTCTTAACACAGCCATCTTAAGCATAAACCACACTGATTGGCTGGCCTGTGCTCTAGGTACATTGCATAAACAGATTTCATTGGCATTGTCAATGTATATTTAACTCTTTGCTGCTCAGGTTGCAAAGCCACTGACCTACAATAAACATTTTTTGGCAGTGGCTGGTAAACACCCCTGTGTGATCCACGTTACATAGAGAACAAAAACTGACAGATGTAGTGACATTTCATAATATAAAAAGTGCTGTGTAAGACCTTTTAACAAAGAAACAAAATGAAAGGGAATACATCTGTATTTAGATGAAGGCTTAAAAAATCTGAGGTCAACTCATGCCCTGCTGTAAGGTTGCCTTACAACAAATCAAAGGATTTTTACCAAGTTGACTCCAATCCAGACCCCTCAAGGTCCCACCTAGGTCCCCTTGAGCAAGGTATCATCCCAACACACTGCTCCCCGGGAGCCTTATATGGCTGCCCAGTGCTCACTATTTGTTAATAAATAAATGTGCCTTTTGTTTATTCAAATAAACTAAAGTGCAAATAATACCTTTTTCTTAGTGTGAGTCTAACCATATGTTTCAATATATTTGTGTGTATTTTCTCCCTTTTTTTCTGAAACAGTAAGGTATTTGGCAGCTCTGGTGGCCTACCTCATTTAAAAGACTTAATAAATATGTATAATATATAAAATAATATTCCCAACACCATTTTTTCAGTATTGTGAGATCTTAGTAGGTTTATTGGAGCGAGATGCGTTGTACCGCAGCTCAACCAATCAGAAGCATGTGTGTTCTATTTTTCCTCCTAATCATGTCTTATATACTCCACAGGAAACAGGATGGCAGGATTCCCCGCATTTCTGGACCATTAGAGTCTCCCCTGTCAAAGTCTCTTCCTTTGTCAGCAGGCATCGCCACTCTCAAGGTAGGAGCCTAAAGCCTATCCACACCATCTGCTGCGTTTACCTTCATCCCTTTCTCCTCTGCCTCCTTGCTCTCTTTGTCCTGTTTTTAAATGAAGGTGTCACCAGTAAGCCCAGGACTGTGAAGTGGAATAATGATAATGCCAAGTATGAAGCAGAAGGAAAACAGGATTTGCATCCATTTATGTGGCCTAGCTCACATGCGGACAGCAAATAGTCTATGTTCAGAAGTACGGGACACTCGTTCGCTGCTTGTTTCATTTCAGTTAATTGGGTGAAGATGTTGAGCATCTTTAATGATGAGTGTGTTTCTGAAGCATGGTTGCTTTTTTCGTAGCTAAGCCTCCTGGGCTTCAGGCCTTTCACATTAATTGAGAAGAGTGTGCCATTGCACAGCCCATCTGCGCCGTGGCTTTAAGGGCCATTACTTTGAATGGCGCTGGGGACTTGAGTGGAGATTTAGATGATCCTGTTTGTAAAGGTGGAATTGAGTTTATAGTAGGACTCATGTGGCAAAGTAAAAGTTATTGGAGGACACACTGTCTGCGTCTGGGTTTTCTCCACTGCTGCTGGGTCTGTCACCAGGGCTGATTTACGAGACACTGAAAAAAATAACGTCCAGGAGGGGAATATCTCACTGAGCACATGGGGTTTTGAGATATAGGACATTGGTACTTTACTTTCTCGGTTAAATCACTGCCACTCAATGTAGTCCAGCTCTGGCTGGGCTGTGGGTTTCATGTTTTATTCAGTTTATTTGGATTCAGTTCAGATTTTTTCATGGTTATTCCATTTGATTCTGCTCAGATAAAATGACTCTGATTAATTGAATTTATATTTCTTTTTATTATGAAATTCTGTTCAGATTCTCACACCGAGTCTTGAACTGTTCATAGCTTTTTTGCTTGACTGCTTGAACAGTTGATTACCAGCATGACCCAACAAATGTTTGGTTTCCTTGAAAATTCAAACCATGATGCCATCAGTGGGCATGTTGGCAAGTGTGGCTGTCATTTACTTCCAGTGTGCAACACTGTTTGTTAGTTTCATGAAGGTTTTAAGAATCCTGACTAGTACTTGTAAGTACTCATTCTTCAATCGGTGGAAAGTGTGTCTCATTACATCCTAGCTCTTACACCTTCTCTGTGGGAAATTTTCCAACATGGCCTGCCTTGTCTATGCTCAATAAGGATCCTTTGTCCAAAGGTTTTAATGGAGGGTCATGTGAAATCTTGTGCTTACAGTATGGATCCTAATGGATAGTAACAGCTGTGCCCTTGGGCTCCCCGTTGACTCTGGGATAAACGTGATGAGCATCCACTGTGGGAACGTCTCTGGGTATTTGGGTAGTTTTATTTGCTTTGTATACTTTCAAGTGAACAGGCCAACAGCAAATTTGCAAGAAGAACCTGAAACATGTAAAATTGTGCCCATGAATATTGAACTTGTTGTCCTTGCACACGTCTGTTTGCACCGTCTTGGAGTTTATTGGGTGGTAGTAGCATAGTGGGAAACACACTCGCTTATGAACCAGGAGACCCAGATTCAAACCCCACATACTACCATTGTGTCCCTGAGCAAGAAACTTAACCCTGAGTGTCTCCAGGGGGTCTGTCCCTGTAACTACTGATTGTAAGGCGCTCTGTAAAAGCAATCTGTTAGACAACAAAACAAATGATGGATTTTGTCTTGCTATTCATCCTGATGTTTTTACATGCTCTTTTGGACGAAGGAGCATGGCAGTGCAGCAGTGAAAAGACCTGATCCGAGAGGCTGGATATCAGTTGATTCCTAGTTTTTTTCTAGCTCCAGGATGAAACCATTCATCACGCTGAGTCATGCACTTTACTTTGTATAAATCCTGTGGTCTTGAGGAGACTCACCAATAATCAGCTGCTGAGCACTGGACGTTCCCTCTGGGAAGCTTGTCACCCAATTCGAAGGGCCAATTTCCTCTTTTTTCCCTATTTTTCTTTGGTAATCAACAAGACTGTTCCAAATTTGCAATCCAAGAAAGACAGAGCATGGGCATTTAGTAGAACAACAGAGAGAGAGGGAGTGAGCACTTTAAATGCAGTCACTGTTCTTGAAGGACTATGGAGGGGGAATAAAGATCTTGGGCAAAGTCAGAGGCCAAGTTACAACTAATTTTTATAAATTTCTTTTGGTAAACAATTATAATATTGGGACCAGTTGAAGCTGGATGGCGAGCAGTTTCAGCCTATTGGTTTGGGAGGAGACTCTGTGATCAGAGGGCACTGCACACTTCTATAGAAGATGCATTTTGTTGTGGGTAACTTTCACCTTTCACCATCAACAGGAAGTTGGAGGCTTTTTGCTTTTTCAGGGAAACTTCATGGTATTGGAAGACAATTGTTTGAAATGCTGTCGTAGACATCATGTCAATACCCATCAACCCTTCAGTGGAGCATCATCGTCAAATCCTCCTTTCCACAGATAACTGGCTATGCATGAAGCTTATTCAAGATTTTTATTTGTCACATGCATAGTTATACCAGTAAAAGACACACTGAAATGCATCCTGAAATGCTCAGTTTTTTTTTTTTTGTTTTTGGGCTGTGCATATATAGAAGACATTCAAGTTATAGATTTTATAACAGAAAAAAACAGAGCAGTTCAGGGAGCTTTCACTGCATGTTGTTGTGGTAAAAATCTTGAATTTTCATGCATAGCCAGTTAACAATATTTCACCTTAAGTACTTTTTACCAAAACACCTTTAGGTGCTTGCGTGAGTACCTGGAGTATATGAGATGTGGATTGGTTTGTAAACCAGTGTAATTACCCCCACCACCACTCCACCAACCCTACCAACACACACATGCATGCACACTTGCTCATGCTGAAAAGACTGGATGTAATCTGATACCCTGAAACCGGAACCCACAAAGAAAATCCTCTGATGGATGGGGTTTTCCATTACAAACAACCACAGTCAAGTATACCACCTATAACTATACTGTCAGGTTGAAAAGAATGCACTGAAAATGCACTGTGTAATCAGCATTACAACTGCTTATAAACATGACTTATTTAAATTCTGTAATAGAATTTATATATTGCATTAGAACTTTAAAGGAACTTTAAATTCCTTTAAGAAAATCAATGGCTGTATGTGCAATGTTTTGTACTTGGACGTGTGCACCACATCTCCCATCACTTCCAGTAACAGTCAGTTCAGAAGCGTTAGACATGTCCAAGCTGGAGTGCAGACTTTCAAAGCAGCTGATGCACTTCCAGAAAATCAGGTTACTGACTCGCCGTGGACTCTCTCCACTATCTGCCTTATCGTCCCTGGCCCATCTTATCAGCCTGTCAGCATGAAAGACGCTCTTTAGGAGAATGAGACCGGACCTTTGTTTCCACGCGACCTTTTTTTTTTTTTATACTTCTCTGTGTCGGTTACTGAGTGGGATATTTGATGTGGGGGTGTTGTGAAGAGTGTGTGCTGTTTACTGTCAGCACATGGCATCTTTAGGGGTTTACAACCATGATGTCATCCTCAGGTTACTACAGTCTCCTTTGTTCAGCGCTGTGTAGGTATGCCGTGTCCTGGGTGGGAGGGGGCAGTGAACTCCTGCCACACCTCCCTGAGAGCAACTAGTGTGGCAACTACTGCAAAAAGAGGAAGGGAGAGACTCAAAGAGACATGCACATGGGCTCACACTGGGCGACACACCCACCCGCCCAGTGCCGGCGCGGTTGAGCAACAGCAGCTTTGGTGGCTTGAGTGATGTGTATGGGGAAGTATTTTTAAACATATGAGGAACCGGTAGTGCTGTGCAGCATGTAGATTTCCCACCACTGGACCACGCTGAGTTGTGAGTGGCGCCGGGCTGGTGTGCAGTCACATGGGAGCCCACCTCGGAGTGGATTAAAGGATGGCCGCCAGAATCAGGATGGAGAGGAGTTTCTCCATGGATCTGAGCCTGTCTGTGGTCACTTCTAACCACAGGAGGCGATGCAGCGATGTAAGAGCCCTAATCTTTAACGTGTGTGTTTGGTTTTATTAATTAAGATATGATTATGATACATTTGCTATCTTCGAAATGGAAATAGGTATAAAACTGCCTGTATATTGTGTGATAACTTATATCACATTTTGCTGAACTATAGGGGTAGACAGGGGCAAAGTATGGTAAATTAGGAGTGAGGCCAGCATCTAGGCTTGTTATGTAGAGTTAGTCACATATTTATAGTACATAAGGTATATATTTGTGACCTTAGGTCTTTACTCACAAGCAGTGCAATTGTGTGTATGTCTGTCAATAGGTGCGAGAAAAGAAGCCAAATACAACAAAAAGAAAATGTGTATTTATCCATCAGCATTCCTTAAACCACCAGTGTGCCTCTGAGATGCCTTAACACACACTCACACACACACACACACACACACACACACACAGCTCACACCACAGCTCAGACAAAACCAGTACATTCAGAAGCCTTGACAGGAAGTTCAAAGAGAGCAGACAACAAAGGGTAGACTCCGTTACTCACACGCCATGATTACTGTTACTCATTAGCCCAGATTACCCCCTCGGGCGAGAGGATCTCTCACTTAGCACATCATGTGGCTGTCCTAATGACCCATGCAAGGTGTACAGTGGGAGCAGGTTAATGGAGATCCTTCAGGGGTGGACAGTAACAAAGTAAATGTAATTCGTTATTGTGTTTAAGTAGTTGTCGTGTGTGTGTGTGTGTGTGTGTGTGTGTGTGTGTGTGTGTGTGTGTGTGTTTAATTATTTCCATTTGGGAAGACTTTTTACTCACCTACATTACAAGTCAACTATCGTGCTTTTCACTCCACCTCGTTATGTCAAATCCGTTGTTAATTTTGAGTTATGAGTTATATTACGTGGTGGTATCTTGTGATTCTCCAGGCAACTTCATTGTTACTTTTACACGTAGCTGACATTTGTATTTGCTGAATGTTGGTTGGAATCTACACACAGAGCTTCTTGCAAGTGCAGACAATGATTCCTCATTCCTGTTTTTAATACTAATGTTCATTGCAATGGCATCAGGTGTTATGCAGTTATATGGTATAGCTGGTTGAGAAATATTTTTTTGTTACAACCATACAACCAAGCGTTTTCTAACCTTTCTCTCATGTTCAATGCAGTATATGAGCTTTACACAAGAACTATTAATACAGCTAGTCCCACCACTTACATTGCATACACATCTTTCTTCTGAATTTATACAACCACCAGGTCTTTTTACCCTAAATCTGACAGTGTTTCACATGATGGAAATAGTTTACCTTCAATTTTCTGCTTATGATAATTTTTTTTGCTTGGTTATTTTAATGAAAGTCAGACTTAAACTAAAAGATTATTGTGATATACATTATTTGACAAAATGATCATAGGACATTAGAAAATCAGCTTTTACCTTGGTATCTCTACACAGCCTTTATTAAGGTCCTTTAATAGCTTGTTTCATTAGAAATAGAAATAGTAGAACAATAGTAGAACAACGTCATTGATGAGATGGTGATTAAAATCAAACGGGAATTCAAAACAGGGGAAGTACCGTTTGTTATTAACATGGAACTTTCTACAGAGTGTTCTGCATTCTGGGCTTTAGATAGTGTAGGGAATTAAATAGAAAGGAAATACAAACATTCCAGTCACATGTTGAAGGGTATGGCTGTATCCTGTGCTTCTGGTTTAGGATCAGTCTTCTTTTGCCTCGATGCACAAACATAATTTTCTTTCAGATTTGTAGAAACTACAACTTTTGCGGCAAGTTGATGCTTTTTATGATGGTTACATCTTCGCCTGCGAACATGGCTCCACTTGTGCCCTTTTCTTTGCCCTCCCGAGATCAGACAAGATGCACCCATGGGCAGATTCACTATGTGCCACCTGTCTACTGTTTTGCTCTGATGTGGCTGGTTGAAAGATTTCCTCACACATCATGTCATATGGCCACGCTGACCTCATGCACTTCAAACAGGAACAATATGCTACACCTGTGGCAGTTTAAAAGCAGCCCTCAGACTGTGTGTGTGTATGTTGTATGCCTAGGTCATATATCCATGCATACTGTGTGTGTGTGTGTGTGTGTGTGTGTGTGTGTGTGTGTGTGTGTGTGTGTGTGTGTGTGTGCAGTGTAAATGGATGTTGTCAGCCAGAAACATCAGTTTGGCACCCAGTCCAGTCAGGTTTCACGCTACTGAGGCAGCTTGCAGGACAGTCAGGTTTATCTATGTTTGGGAGACGGATTTTTTTTCTGGAAAAAACCTTATCTGCAGCATCGCTGTTTGCTGCAAAGGGATCCGCATGGAGCTACTTGCGATTAGCACTGAACCGTCCGGGGATGTCAAGTCTTTTGTAGGTATTGTTAATGTGAATGTTCTTGATAGTCAAACTGTTGTAGATTTTTCTTTTTTAGAATGTGCGTTACAGTTTTAAAGTAATTGACCATTCTTCACTCATGTACATCAGATGCACCGTAGGGAGAAGGCTTTGAAGTTTTTATGAATTCGACCACTGTCTGTGGGTCGTGCGTTGTTAAACTCCGGCTCTCATGGCGCAAACTGCCACGGGCCACAACTGAAATTACGGGATTAGCGGAGACACTGAGCCACTGTTTACTATAGTGTCAATATTTACTGGCACAAAAAGTGCAGGTCAGTGATGCTCAGCGTCTGTGAGCATAGCCCCAGTGTGCAGCAGTGGCGTCTGGACGGACGAGTGCGAAAGTCCTGTGGAACTGTCGCTGATGTAAAGACTCTTCCTAACGAATACACACCCTCTTCTTTTTCATACCACACCCAGACCTCAGACTTGTTTGCAATGATTGAAAGGATGCAGGTAAGCCTTTTCCTGTTCATTGACTTCCTCAATTAATGATCAGTCTGTTTATTCCAATTATTTCTTTTATCTTTCATCATAAACAAAACCAAATTAGTGACAACTGAAATGTGAAGAAAATGAAGTAATAAAATGCAAATGCTTTTGTTTGTCTTCCGTTTGCATTAGAGACATTAATTGCATTTAATTATTCAGTATTTATCAGAATAGTTCTGCAAACTATAGAATAATATGGGCCTGTTGGTGACACCTTCTTGTTATTGTCACTCTGTCTTTTTATCACTCCTTTTTTTTTTATTAACCACTGTTTAGTCTTGTTATGTTCCATTTATCTGTTGCCTCCCCAGAATAGTTTCAGTGCTCATGAACCTCAATAGCAGCACTCAATCTCATAAGTTCTTCATTCAAAAGATGCGTTGACAAATCACTTGATAAGAGGCCACTAGAACACAGACGTTTTATTTTCCTTGCTTGTAGGAACCATGGAGAGGCGCTTTGAGTGTGCTTAAGCTCTGCTTTAGGTTAAGGGTTCTTAGGATGGTTCTAGTGTTCTGCAAGATCCTGGTTATTATCAGAGATTTTTGAAAGATTTTTAGACGCTGCTGTTTTATTGCATCACAGGGCAGCAGAATGGATGAGCAGCGATGCCCCCTCCCGCCTCCCCTCAAAGTAAGTCTGTACTCACACACCCCCGAGCAGCTCCGAGCACAAAGGTTGTTTTATTTTAAGGGTCTCCGCGCCTGCTCCTCTTTTGTCACGAGTCTTGCACAGAGATGGTCCATGCGGTTTAAGGACACCGTAGTTTACGCAAGTGTAATATTCCAATGTTTAGCTCTTTCCTGTTATGTAAGTGTTCTGAGGCGTAGCCATAAAGAACGCATGGGGAACGTGTTTCAAAATATCTACAGATCCTGTCATAGATATGTGCATCACACATTAATAGCTTCCTCTGTTTATTCTTTTTATGACTGCAAGTTGGGCGTGACGGTTTGAAAAACGACTTTACCATCCATTACTGATATTATTTACATTATTTTTTTCTTTTAATTATTCAGACTGAAGAAGACTACATACCCTACCCCAGTGTGCATGAGGTGAAGAAATTAAGACATTTAAATTTGATGAAGAATCGTTTGGTTTCGATGCAGAGGTTTTGCAATTCTTACAATCTGCAGGTTTTGGGTCGTAAGAGTCCCTTCCCGCTCATTTTGCTGCCCCAGTTTGGGGGGTACTGGATTGAAGGAACCAACCATGAGTTAGCGGGTGGATCTGAGTCAGACCAGATGCCATATCCCAAATCAGAAATCAAACTGGAGACCAACAACATAGCCAAGATTTACAGAAAGCAGTTCCTGGGCAAGGTAAAGATTTCCGCTGTTAATTTTTCAATATTCAATAGAGGTTGTATGGAAGGTGGAAAACATGTACCAATAATACTAAATAATTACAAATACTGAGTGTCTGCACAGCTGTCTCCTTAGAACAAAATACCACTCTCAGTGTTGTCAAAGCTTCAATTCCCTGCAAGCTTCAGCCTTGTCATGTAACAACTAAAGGTATATTTCTGAGTTTTAGGCGAGGACTCAGGGGCTGTTGAAGAATGACTTTTTTATATGATTAAGATCTGTTTTGTTTGTAATTTTATGGACAAATCAAAGCCTGCCTGTGTTCCTTTTACAACTTGCATACATTATCTTGGCATAATATTGTTAGATCCAACATATTGGTCATTATAACTAATAAAAACCTGAATCCATAAATGTGCTCATCCTGCTTCTGTGATATTGGACTTTTTAAAGAAGAATTATGGCCTTCATCTTGCTGTGAACTGCAGTCTTAGCAAATCTGCTGTGTTGCTCCAAGGGAGCTGTACCTGCACTTATTTAGTATATATGAATATGGTATATAAATGAAATAAATGAACCGTGCACAGCACCGCTGAGGATTCCCCTTTTGTATGGAATCCCCTCATGTGATGGGAGTCAGGGAGCAGAGTAAAGGCCATTAGCGTGGAGTTACCAGGAGTCTCACTGTAATGTGGCTAAAGTGCGGCTACAGTCCTGCTAATGGCTTCTGCTGTCTCAACAGGAACACTTTAATTACTACTCCATGGACAGTGCCCTCGGCCACCTGGTCTTCTCTGTGAAGTACGAGGTGATTGGTGATCAAGAGCACCTTCGTCTACTGATACGGTAGCACATTCCAATCTCTCCATACTATACTTTTTTGCTCTTTTCTTATATACTGTTGGTCATAAGTGTATATCCATACACCATATAGTAGCAGTGCACATCAATTCCATCTGTTTAGATCACTTATCTACTCAACAAAGAATGCTTTCATCTTCGGTCCTTGCATATCAGAACCATATTCCCAGCTCCATATAGCCAACACAGGCCCTTTTCACTGTTCTCTTTGTTTGCATGCAGTAAAGCTTTCCAAATAGAGCAGAGCGCCTCCCATGCAGATCACTCACTTCACTCAATCTCTGATGAACATGCGATGTGTCCAACCGAAGCTGAAATCAAACCCCTAACAGCAGAGAATGTTAACAGCGTCTGCCAGAGTCATTTTTTACAGTATGGAAATAAAAGCCCTTGAGTTTTATAGCTACTATGTAGGTGCTACTTGAAAGTCAGTGAGGGTTCTCACCGTTGTGTGAATCAGCAGGTTAGTTTTTTATCATGGCAATTAGCACTCAAAGCATTCAAGTGCCCAGGGTAGGGCCACTCGGCATAAATAGACAGAGTAAAGCCTGTACACACCTGAAATTATCTGTAGTTGTGGCTTTGTGTCAGAGCTGATGTAACTGTGTGGAACCTGATAATGATTCATTGTTTCCAATTGTTGGAATGAAATAATAGTAGAGTTAATAACACTTCTGCAACAATACGCTACAGATGTATTTATAGGCTTAAGTCATTTTAAAAATACAAATGTAAAATTATTTCAGAACTTTTGCATGCTACAAAGCAAACATTGCATTTAGCTATTGACTGTTTTTGTTCCTTTTGTTCTGTTGAAACTGCTAATACCTTTGATTTTCTAAACATTCTATTGTCTGCTCCTTGGTATTTCGATAGTGTGATGGTATTTAATACAAATGTTGCACCCATGTAGTACGAGGTTTAAAACCTACCACGATGTGATTCCCATCTCCTGTCTGACTGAATTCCCTAACGTGGTTCAAATGGCAAAGGTAGGCCACAATGTACAGTCAAATTTAATGTTTATACAGATATGTTTCGATTGTTTTTCTCATAATTTTGTCCATTTTCCAGCTGGTCTGTGAGGAAGTGAATGTAGACAGATTTTATCCTGTTCTTTACCCTAAGGTGAACTTTTTATTCCACTCTATTCTATTCTAAATACAAGGTCAAACCTTTTGCAGTCTTCTCCATGTACATCTTTATAATTTTTCTGTCTTCAGGCTTCGAGGCTCATTGTCACTTTTGATGAACACGTCATCAGCAACAACTTCAAATTTGGAGTTATATATCAGAAGTTTGGCCAGGTGTGTATTGCTGCAACTCAGCCCATTCAAATGTGATTTCAGGAAATTGTTACATTTGGTTTGTTGAGGGTCAAAATTACATGTAACTTCTTTGTCCTTGTTTTTTCTGCTTCCTTCTTACAGACCTCAGAGGAGGAACTGTTTGGGAACAGTGAGGAAAGTCCTGCTTTTGTGGAATTTCTTGAATTTCTCGGAGAGAAAATTGACCTTCGCGACTTCAAAGGGTGAGTCTGTTGGTTTCATCTTTCTGAAGCCTGGCCAAAGTTTCCAGGTTAATTTACACCCTCAAAGGGAAACAGAAAGCTCTCAAATGACCGTCATCATTAAACAGGTTCTTGAGCTACTGCCAGGCAAGTCCTTAAAATGATGCATGGGCAGTTCAGAGTGACAGTGGCACAGACACCTTCATGTTGAGTAATTGTGTTGGGATGCCATGGTTGCACCCAGACTTGTGCTCAAGGGCATTTTTTTTCTTGTGTGAATGTAAGAGCGGGAGTAGGGGTGGATGCAAGAAGGTTAACTCTCCGTCTCCATCTCTAATCTTCAGCTTCCGAGGTGGTCTGGATGTGACCCATGGTCAGACAGGCACAGAGTCTGTCTATCACAACTTCCACAACAAGGAGATCATGTTCCACGTGTCCACTAAGCTGCCCTACACCGAGGGAGACTCACAGCAGGTACCTTATTATCTCTATTAGAAATGCATAAGATGCTGCTGTATAACTAAACAAAAGTTCCTATTTTCATGACATCACTAACTGTGAACCCACAGCATGATATAGAATTCAAGGAACGGGCAGATCCCCTCACTGACTTTTCTCTGAAACCTATGTTTATCTTCAATTGAAGTTCACTTGTGACCCAACTGTTCCTACACAGACAAATACAATACTTTTCACTTTCAAGTCACAACTTGTTAAATAACACAAAAATTCCTTTTAGCAGGAAAAATTATTAGAAATGACAACAAAATGGCTTAAGAACATTATATTATTACTTGCATTTAATGTGAAACTTCCACTTAAATTTCTCACACTTTACAAAGAAATTAAGTAAATCAGTATGGTCACAAAGTAATCATTTTTATCCTGAGCAGCAGGATGGTCAAAGCATTAATCTTAAGCATTGTCCCCTTATGACTGCCACATATATGAGGAATGGGGTCAGGGTTGTAAATCAGAAGTGGCAGAAATTCTCGGGGGACATGTCTTCATCACACCCTTTAATTATTTTGATCCTCAAGGGTCCCGCAGTGACTCACTAGGTAGTTCGACAACAAAACCCACAGTTTCCTAGAATAGATCTGATGTCACGGCTCAGAGCTCACATGCTTGTCATTCATCTCTCAGTTTATCTCCTGTCCTACACGATTATCTCTCTCTTACCCTGAGCTACTGGGTGATTCTGAGATCAGATTCTACCCTCGGATATATTGTCATGACGAGAGTCGGCCTCATTTATCTTATCAGACAAAAGAGCTGGACCAAGGATGGAAGGTAAACATAGCCGAATGGAGAGAGAAGACACAATGGGACTCCATAAGACAAAAGCTTGTGTTTATAAAGACAGGCAGGGTGTTGTGTGGCTGGACAGAGAGCAGAGTTGTGTGACCATGAAAGCTGGCATGGTTGACCTGCCTCATGCCCAGTTAATTAAGACACATGGTGTCATGTTGTCAGAGATGGCAGTGCCACCCTCGTTGCTCTTTGGCCATCTGCGCTTGCATGAAACCACAGAGCCATCCCACAGCCCTTCCCACAGTCTCATGTGCCCCCCACACTGTACACACAGCTTAAGGGAAACTTTCATCATGTCCCTTGTGTAAAGGTTGTATTTGATCATTGTATTATCATTTTATGTTGTGGGCAACCACTCACTTTACAATGCTTCATAAAGTTTTTTTTTAAAGTTCAGCAGAACTTTAATTTAGTTCACTGTTTAATTTAGTCTTTGTGTACTTATATTGATGAAATTGGAATTAATTTGCTTAATTTGCTATTACTTTCATTATAATGTGTATTTGTGTTCGCACATGTGGTGACTGTCAGCATGTCTTCCAATTGTTTGCGTCGTGTGCTCTGGTCATCTCTACAATGCTGACACCTTTTACATTTTAATAGAATTTGTGTTTAGCTTTTTCTTTTTTGTATTGATGCAGATGTTTGGAGAAGATGTTTTTATTGGCACAGACACTTTCAGTTAGTTGTGCAAATAGTTCTGCAAATGAGGGAAGAAAAATTTTCTTGAAATTGGAAAGTGTCAAGTGTGTCATGCCTGCTTCTTATGTTGAGTTAAGTTAGCTGCCTCTCAGACTATGAAGCATATTAACAATTAATTTTTTTTTTATTAATAAACCTATTATTTGTTTAATAATAATTGTAATAATTACAAGTTTACACAGAAACCGGAACTAAGAAGAAGAAGAAGCTTTTTTTATGCATTTTGGTTTCAATTTCATTTCAATTTTGTTTCAGGTCACAATTTCTAAATGAAAAGCACCAGTGACTACATTGGTCTCTCAGTGCCACTGACCTGGAAGGATCCAGCAGTAAAAGACATAGTCAATAGTTGCACTGATATATTAGGGAGTAAATCAATAAGCACTTTTTCGTTTTTATCGATGCTATTTACAGTGGCTGCATCTGCCAAATGCTCGCCTTGTCCCTGCAGGTTTTTTTAATCTGATGTAACAGACAACAGGTATCAGAAGATGTGTACCAAAATAGAAATAATAGGGTCAATTATTATCACAATACTGTGCAAACATTGTAGACAGTAGTGGAATTGTTCAGGAAGGGACTAGTAATTATTACAAAAGTGAAAGTGGATTTCAGAAAAACTTGATATTTGGAGAACTGCTGAGAACTGTAACTCTGTGAAGAAACAAAATCTGCAAAGTGCTACTGCTCACAGAACAATACGACATAATTTCATTGTTTAATGGAAATAAGGACATTCTGCAGTAAATGGTTTAGATAAATCATCTTTCGATCAATGTTTGACATAGGGTTATACATATCTCTTGTTAACAAAATTGATTAAACATTACTGTATGTGTTGAAAAGTTATCCCAAGTATTGATGTGTGCTTGGAACATAAAGAAAGGAAAAATATGATCCTGTGTGCCAAGCGTCTTGGCTTGTCATTCTTCTCATGTCGCTGGTTCAGCCAGTAGACATTAACATCAAGTATGTCGTGTCGCCAGCTCCAGCGAAAGAGACACATTGGCAATGACATCGTGGCCATCGTGTTCCAGGAGGAAAACACACCATTTGTGCCGGACATGATTGCATCAAACTTCCTGCATGCCTACGTGGTTGTGCAGGTGGAGAACGCCTGCACCGACAACGTGCTGTATAAGGTAGACATTTTGCACATCCTAAATCATAAAACTTCTCTCTGTGGTTCTTTTGTCCATGTGACAGATGACTAATTTAAAGGGGCCACTGAGTTGATAAACCAGTTACTTTATGGAGCTTTTTGCCGCATGGTTTTGGTACACTTGATCCCTCAGAGTGAAGGTCACTGCAAATCAATGCAAAGTGATGTGATTGATCAACATTATTCCATGAAGAACCAGTTCTGTCCTGATGGGAGTGCTGTCTTAATTCATCACTGAATGGTTGATGAGTATCAATTATGTAAACTATTCAACATGACCTTCAGTCACCAGATTGCAACTGTGCAAGGTTTTACACCAACACCTAAGCAGCTTTGCCAATGTGGCAGCATCTTCTGGAATAATGCTATCTATTCCTCCAATACAGTAACAGAGTCTGGAGAAATCTGTGACCAGTAGCAGTTCAACAAATTGAAGATTTATGTGCTGTTGGACTCATGTTGCAGGTGTCTGTGACAGCCCGAGATGATGTGCCTTTCTTCGGGCCGACTCTCCCAGACCCTGCGATATTTAAAAAGGTAGTATTTTCTGAGTAAGGTTTGTGTGTGGTGTGGTGAAATATATTCATCCCTCTTCCTGCCTTGCTGCTTTTTAGGGTCAAGAGTTTCATGAATTTCTCTTTACGAAGCTAATCAATGCAGAGTACGCCTGCTACAAAGCTGAGAAGTTTGCCAAGCTAGAGGTGAGACATCTAAGGTTTCCATTTTGGGTGTACGTGTTATTTTATGTAAGCAACGAGGTGATCCTGTTTCATATTTACCATTTGTTCTCAGGAGCGCACCCGCACTGCCCTGTTGGAAACCCTTTATGAGGAACTTCACATCAACAGTCAGTCCATGATGGGCCTCGGTGGCGATGAAGATAAACTGGAGAATGGGGGCGGTGGAGGTGGAGGCTTTTTTGAGTCCTTTAAGGTAAGCTGATGCCAAAAACACAAATCCCCTGAGCCTGCTGTGCATCCCTTATCTAAAAAAAAGAGAGATTTATGATATTGTTATTGCACGTATATATCTGTATCTTATTTCAGAAATATGTTTTTGAGTGTGTTTATTTATTAAAAAAATACTAGCGTAATACTAGTAATAAAATAGTTCTAGCTTTACAGATATCACAAGTTCCCTTACTTGCCTGTCTATTTGTTTGATCTTTCCAAATAAAAGTTTCATCTTGTGGTGCTTTCTATTAGAACCTGTCTGCTTTTGTCTATGCCTATTAATTCCTATTTGAAAATGGTGATATATATTGTTAATCATACATCAGTTCCAAGCTTTTTTTGCTTAAAATGCCTTAATGTAACCATGTTAAATAATTCATGCCCAGTTGAAGTCTTCCTGCGGCTTTTTTCTTGTTGAGCAAAAGTTCTTCCTCTCAGTTTCTTCCATCAAGCAACTGCCAGTCTGCATTTTGTAATCGTTTCCTACACTTGGTACACATAACTTACATTTGCTCTTCAGTCGCTGACGCAAACACCCCATCAATATCCATTAAGAGTGTGTGGATGGGCTCAGAGCCATGAATTGGGGCGCAGCGAGCTGTGATCATGGGTCTCTGATGAGCACACTAATGGGTTCTCATTATAGAGCTGATCTGTGGAGGCGACTGTGCGCCCTCTTTCAGCTATTCATTTATTTCTCTCCACAGTGTTTACTCACACCCTGTGGAGCTTATACACTTACACTACTTACTCGTATGTGGGTCTCTCTATTTCTATTTATTTTTACATTGTAAAATAAAACCGAAGGCACAACACTATGGAATACCACACACGATGTTATGTAATAAACTAAAGAAAATGTAAATAAATGTTTCATATTTTTTTCATATGTTGTAAAAATACTAACTTTTGCTGTGATGGCATTTCACACTTTTGGCTTCTCTGAAGTTAAAGATGCTGAAACCTATGACTGGTAGTGTCACTTAAATCCCCAGACTTTTATTTCCAGTATACATTTACCTTACGGCATATATCAGACACCCTTATCCAGAGCGACTTACCTGGAACAGAACAGGCATATTGGGTCGGGTTCCACACTTCCTGTGAACCTTGAGGGCGTTTCCCTGTCTTGTGCTTTTTTTGTGCTGGAGAGCCTCTGTTCCGCACAAGGGTCCTTCACTCCCCTTAGTGCTGTATACAGCGTCCTCTGTAAAAAAGAGAATTTGTTTACTGCAATAACGCACTGTGGCTATATTAGAGCTTCAACTGTAAATACATGGAGTTCTGGAAATAGATGATCAGCTCAACCAAATCTCACCAAAAATGGAAAGATTTGGGATCTTCTGCTGTGGACCCTACCCTCCAGTGTCTGGTGAATCCTTCTTAAATGAAAATGTTATTGTTATATCATTTGTATTTTAACTTGTTTGATGTTTCTGTGAATTTTGACAAATTTTGTGTCTTTCATGCATTCACAATTAATTAGCAATCATTTTGTTTCTGCATTCTTTATTTATAGTTCTCCTATTTCCTTTCTGAACACCTCAACCTCGTCTCCTGTCATCTGCAGCACTAGCCTGACCCTGAGTGTTCACTGGTGGTACTGCGGACTCAGTGCGCCTGTTCGTCTTTTCTTTGTAGCGGGTGATTCGCAGCAGGAGCCAGTCGATGGACGCCATGGGCCTCAGTAACAAGAAGCCACACACTGTTTCCACCAGTCACAGCGGCAGCTTCACACACCCACCAGATACCCCCAAAACACCCGGGATAGTAAGTAACTATTTTGGTTGGGGTAAAGGAGCTCCAGGGCACTGAGCTTTAAGCCCACCTATGACAGAATCTATACATTTCAAAAATAGAAATGAGCTCTTCCAATATAAAGCAACCTAGCAATCACTATATGGCAAATTTGAAACTGAAATTCTCTGGAAATACAAATTTTCTTTTACCATGAAATGGAAGCTGGTGTTTAATACTACTGAATTGTAATATTTTTGTTTGTTTATTGCATGCAAGATGTTGCTATATGTCTTGTATTCATAAAGAGCTGCCATAGTGCTTCATAAGGCTTTAAGGTCTCTGGTCATGATAAGTTCATGTCATTCAGCCTTTTTCTGAAGACAGGCTTTGGAAGAGTGAGCCCTGGTTGTGTAACTGCAGAATTCATCAGTGAGCACTTGGCATGTGACGGGAGTGTCTGTACCTGCAGCACCGCGCATGTTGCTCCCGGTTCCAGTTATTCTTGTTACTTGCAGTTCGCTTGACCGGCACAGGACCAGTGGTTGCCCCGCAGTACTGACTTATTATGGAGATGTAGACAGATGGCGCTCACCCCAGTGGCCCTAGCTGAACCGCCGCTGAGCAGTCATAAACACTCTGCTGCAGGTTTAGAATTTGGACATATAAATAAACAGAGCCAACAAAGAGCACTTCCTCATGCTACCCAGGTTCTCAGTGAAGATAAGTTGTCTCAGTGTCACATTTGTTGCATTTGCTGGAATGTGAAAGTGAAGTGATTGTCACACGTGATACACAGCAGCACAGCACACAGTGCACACAGTGAAATTTGTCCTCTGCATTTAACCCATCACCTTGAGTGAGCAGTGGGCAGCCATGACAGGCACCCGGGGAGCAGTGTGTGGGGACGGTGCTTTGCTCAGTGGCACCTCAGTGGTACCTTGGCAGATCGGGATTCGAACCAGCAATCTTCTGATTACAGGGCCGCTTCCTTAACCACTAGGCCACCACTGCCCCCTGCTGATGGGATATGAGTTAAATTGTGGGTTCAAACAGACCCACAGATGAAATTGAAGTTCATTTTAAAACAGAACTCTCTTACCGTGTTGTCAAGGGAGGAGCATTTCAGGAGAAAGCGGCACATGGGAGTAGAGGATGAACCAAGCAATATCTTCCTGAAGATGTACGCTCTTAGTACCATTAAAATAAAGCTCAATGTTTCATAAAGACCTGCCAGATCCACCCAATGTCTGATGCTTTTTTAAGATCTGTACACATTTTTCCTCTCTCTCTCTCTCTCTCTCTCTCTCTAGTTCTCTTTACCTTCTCTGACCCTGTTTCTTTGCTGAATGATCTTGTCTACCATTGTGACCTTTTCCCCTTCCCTCGTTTTATGGGGTCTCTGTGCACTTGCTGTCGTGTGCTAACCTAAACCTCTGGTTCATGCTTTCAACTTGCAGTTTTTATTTGGCAATATTTGTAGTTTGTCATATGCTACTGTTTAAGCTACTGGCTGCATGAAATTTCACAATGTCTTCTTTTCTCATCCTCCTTCCATTATCTTTCTTTCTTTCTTTCCTTCTGTCTGTCTTTCTTTCAACGCTCTTCTCACCACTGTGTGGCTCAGTCATTGCTTATCCCAGGGAAAAGTCCCAGTAAATTTGGACGCCGCGGCAGTGCCATAGGGATAGGAACCATAGAAGAGGTCCATGTAAAACTCTCCCTACTACTCTCATTGTTTTCTGTGTCCCCATTAGTTTGCATGTTTGATAATGATTATTTTTAACAAGGTCTGTCACTATTTTTACATTATTGGCCACATCTGTAAGACACTAACCCCTGCAGTTCGGTCACAGTGTGGCCGTAAGACTTGTCCGACGATATAAGCAGTTGAGACGTTTTGCGTCATACCCTTGAAATGTCAGCCTGATTGAGTCTTTAAATTGCTGCCAGCAGACAGAGACTAGGGGTGACTGTCAGAGTTTCTCAGATCAACTTCATTAAGCACCAGCCCTCAGTTTGCAGAAGGAGTAGCACTAATTTATCGATCTTTCAGACAATAAAATTGGATTAGATTTGGATTAAAACAAAAAAAAATCATCATCAGTTTGTCATGTGTTTGTGCTGTAGACAGTAGATCTCTCGTATTGATTATGTGACGTTGGGGCTTCGTGCCGTGGCTGAAAGAGACATCCTTATCTCCCACAGTCTTTGATTATTCCTGGCAAAAGTCCCACCAGGAAGAAGTCTGGTCCCTTTAGCTCCAGGAGGAGCAGTGCTATCGGCATAGAGAACATCCAGGAGGTGCAGGAGAGGAGGTGAGACAGACAATTTGACCAGGCTTCTCGGGGATCTGAGAACAAAGAATTACCATCTCTGGATAATAATAAAGCCGTTACATGCAATTGCTCATGTCCATTTTCATTTCTTGTCCCCGGCAGTAGCAGGGATGTCTCTCCAAGCACACAAAAAACCCCTGACAGCGGCCACGTCTCACAGGACCCCAAATCAGAGAACTCGTCTAATCAGAGCTCCCCAGAGATGCCCACCACTAGGAACAGGTGATTAACCATCCATTAAAGTTGTGTTTTGGACCACTGTAAACGCAGGCATTTGGTTGTGTGAATGGGAAAGGACGGCTTACAAGCAGAATAACTTGGGGGTGCAGCTCTTTCATGTGCTGCAGAGCTCCATCCATACCTGAGGCCCAGGATCTGTCCCGCTCCTCATCTAATGCCAGCAGCTTTGCCAGTGTGGTGGAGGAGAACGAGGCTGAGGCTCTGGAGGAATACGACACTGGCCTGGTGGGTTGCTTTTGTTGCTTTTGACACAGATGTTTAGAGTGTGTGAGCATTCACTGGTCTCACAAATCGATTTGATTACGACTATCATGTCACCAACTCAATTCAATACCTCAATGCATCACGATGCACCCCTATCAATTTATATGTTTCAAATACGTCAGTGGGATGAGAGTTGAGGCCTCCATGTCTGAACCAGGCTTTTTTCTGGCATTCATTGTGTCAGGTGAGCATGAACTGAACACAGACACACCCATTCAGCTCCAGCGTTCAGTCGGCAGCGACGAGCATTAAACAGCAACAAGCGGTTTTGAACATCGATCTGGAGCAGTGTGATTCTCAGTACAGGCAGCCACAATCACTACTGGCACTATGTTTTAACTAGACTTTTTCACCAAGCAACGTCATTATGATGATTATGCAGAATTGATTATGCAGAATCAACCACATCTGCATTGCGATGTGCGGATTATTAGATTAAATTTAACACCTCAAATGACACTAATGAGTTTGTGTAAATACTGGGTAGGTGTCTGTAATAAAGTATCTCTGGCTTATTACAGGAGAGTCTGTCCTCTTCAGGGACGCCACACAAAAGAGACTCTTTCCCCTACAGTTCGTGGCCAGAGGATGGGTCCACCTGTTCCCCAGGTCAGACCGAGATTTTACTGAACCAATTTAGTGTTTCCAATTTGTTCTGATGTTTTTGATAGAACTTACACTCAGTGTGTGTGTGTGTGTGTGTGTGTGTGTGTGTGTGTGTGTGTGTGTGTGCGTGCCACAGCACCTGCCAGGCCCCAGCATTCTGAACCTGTTCGCTGTGACATCCGAGCCAAAGCAGAGCGGGTACATGACTACAAGTCATCATCGGTGAGAGAGAAAGTCAGGGAAAGACACACTCTGATGACACAACACTACACTAGACACTTGTGTGTCTGCTTATTGATCAATTGAAACATATCCGTTGTGAAGGCTTGTCAGTATGCAGTGTTATACAAGGAAGAAGCAAGGTTACAGTATAAGGCCCAGTTTATATCACCCCCTTGTGGCTGCTGAAAGCTGTTATTCTAACAAATGGATCTCCAACTGTATGACATACACATAATAGGAATTACATTTAAATTAGGGCTGTGCGATATGGAATAAAATTCATATTGCCATATATAAACATAGACAGCATGTTTTGCGGTATATAATTTGATAAGTACAATTAAATGTAACTGTTTTGATAGGGTAACATGCATCCATAGCAAAGGCACTGAAGCAGGAAGTTGTATAATAAACTTTTTACAGATAGATCAACATACAGCATAACCGTATACCACATCAAACAATATCTGGGCAATTCTACTGAAAGTGAATTCCAGGCATTTAAATGATACAAGTGATTATATTTTCAGCCCTAATTTAAAAAATAGTTATTTTTAATACACAATCTGTCCATATCCATCCCTACTACACACCGTTTATTTGTCTAACAATGCAAGGTTAGCAACAGAAAATATGTATTCCTGTTACTAACCCTGTCCATCCTGTTGCTCTGTGCGTCTGTCTGTGTGTCCTCATGCCTGTCCTGTCCAGAACTGCTAGCCTCTCCCCACTGTTCACTTCATGGATGTCCATTTCCAGGTACATCAAGGGTCTGGAAGTGTTCAGTGTGCTTTTTTTTTTTTGTAGTGCACATTGATATGAGAAACTTACTGTGATATATGTTTCATGACATATTTTACAGATAGATACAATGATTATATTAACTTCTTAGGTTTGCTTCACGTTTATATTAAAAAAAAATTATGTTGTGAAATTGGGCTTAAAGCCCATAGAACTTTCGATAATTTTTTTATTATTGTGTGTCCACAGCATTCCCATAAAAAACACCCATTAGAGGAAACCAGATACGCACATGTGAGCTCCTCCAGAGACACAGAGGAAGAAGACAGCTAGTCGCCTTGACAACAAGGCCCTAGGGGACGGGCCCATGTTACGTGGCCACCCAGTGACCTGTGAACATGTACCTTCAGCCATCATCAAATGAGCCCCATAGGCACTCTCCCAGCATGCCTTGCTGTGGCTGTGTTAGGGTGGGGAATGGCCTGTTGCCATTTTCCCGTGAAAATGAAGATGGTGTCGTACCCTCCGGTTTTCCTTCCCCAGAGCTGAACCCGTGTCTGTAAGCATCAGTGTCTGTTCCGTCACTAATGGTGCGATCCTCATGTTTTCCAGTCTGTTTATATATTTATTTATCCAAAGGTCATAGTCTAATAGCCTTCAGTATACAGAAAGTGCCATTAAGCATCTCAAAGGTGTTTCCCCTTGCTTTTCACGAGTAGCTCAACCAGACAGAATTCCCACCCTGGGATTTCATGTATTTGCCTTGCGGGGTTGCAGAAGGTCATTTCAGCGCGGTGCTGGGTGGTATGTAAGCAGTAGACACTGAAATCCGACTCCTGTAAACAATCTCTCACACACTCAGACTGGCCTGGCTGGTTTCGTTTCCCTTCTCATCACAACTGTGCCCTTAAGTGACGCTGAATTTGTCACCTCAAGCTGTCTGTTCTCAATCGATTGATCAAGGAAACCAAAAAAAACACAGCAATATTCTGTTAATTGTTAGTAACTGTGTAGATAACACAATGTTGACACACACAAAGATGGCCTATGTAGATGGCCTATTCATTTCAGCCATGTTGTTCTACTCAAGGCAAGTGTCACTACCTGCTGATACTGGCTACATGCTAACAGACCATGAGATTCAGTCTCATAACGAATATCCATCACACTTTTCAGTGATGAAACTGCCTGATGAAAACTGGGGTATGAACTCTAGGATGAGGATTACTGTTGAAAAGAATTAGTGATGACAAATAATATCAGGGTGTTCTTTCAATACATTGGAATGATATTCTTAAATTAGATGCAGATTCATCTTTTAACACCAAAAACTGTGTCAAATTTTTGTACGTTTTGTTAGATTTCCATTGTAAAGCTATACTGTGACTTGTCTCAAAGTTGCCTGTAAAAAATATGCTTCTTTATTTAATGGTCAATTGTTATTTTTACACATCAGGTCTGCAACGTTTCACTTTTTTATTCTTAATTTGGTCAACCAATGGCAGCACACACTGCGACAGTCATGGTTGCCTAATCTGCTTGTTACTAGGGACAGATATTGGATTGCGTTTCGGGCCTTGCTTTTAAAAAAAACAATGGCCTATTTGAACTTGTTCTTGTCTGCTATACATGTGTAATAAAGTAAAACATATAATTTTATCATGTTGCAGGATCCCCCCCAATGTTCCTATAGAACCCTAAACTAGGGTTCCAACATCAGCCTCTAAAAAGCTGCGTTGTGATTGCTTTCTCATGACTCGTTGATAAATATTCAGCATTCATTTAGTTGCTTGATATGCTGATTGTTGTGTTGATATAAAAAATCACATTTTTTTTTTTCTCAGTTGAGATCAGACAGCCTAGACTCTCTGTGTTTTTTTAAAGCAAATGCATTTCTGCTAGTGGAGACGAATGAACTTAAACTGACACAAATTTGCACAGTGCACACAACATATTCTTCCTACAACAACTTTCTAAAGAATTGTTGCTGATTGCAAATAAGTTATTCCCAATTTACATTGAACATGACAAAGAAACATGGCTCTCACATTTAAAAAGCAATTCCAGCGTACCAATCACACACAGGCTACATGGGAAATTTAATTCTCATTACAGGCAAAGGAGTTTTTTTTCAGATCAATTCTTCTCGTGATTTTTTTTTGTGTTTTGGAAGTCTTTAGCACTAGCAAATAAACCATGTTTTCATCATATATTCATTTTTGTCTGGATGCATGTGACAGTGTGTTTCCCAAGCCCGGGTAAATGAGGAGGATTGTTTCAGGAAGGGCATCTGCCGTAAAATCTTTGCCAAATCAACTGCCTGCTGTGGCGACCCCTAACGGGAGAAGCCGTAGGAAGAAGGTGGATTCAATTCTCTCTTTCTCTTTCTTCCCCTGTGAGTCTTGTGCGATGTTGAACCAGAAAGCTGCTTGAATGTAAATCTCGGTGGTTTGTTGCTGGGGATGCGTGTCTGTAAAAAATGGCTGTGATGTCACAGTTGACGTTTCTGTGAAATGGACTTCAGATGCTTTTGTGTTCTCTTCTTTCCAGCTAAATATCTGAATTTGTATAAAAGGTTTTTGTTCCTCTTTCAGAACCAGAACATCTCTGCGTTTCATGTGGTCTTTGAATGTCTTGTTTCTGAGACAAGCTTCCTGTCTGCTATCTAGATTTGCGTTTGCAGTTAAACTTGAATGTCAAGTTCCGCATTTTTTGAATTCGTGGAGGTTTATGTCTCTGTTGTTGTTTTTTTTATTTTTATTTATATTTAAATGCGAAACACTGAACATTTATATACTTGTATTGATTCCTGTGAGTATCTTTGGTCTTAGATAAAATGCCAGCTGGGCTGTTTTGAACAGCTTTTCCTCAAGTTAAACCACGCGTCCTGCTGTTCATGGCCAGGTCTGATTAGAGTGCTGGTGTATTACTGTTCACACCATTTACATCCTCGCATCTGCTGTGTTGCTTAATGTCGACAACAATTACATGCAGATGACTTGCACACAGGTTCCCAGCTGGCCTGCAATATGCGCCTGTCTTTCAAATGTACATCTTCTTTTTCAGTAGGTCCTTGTACAAAAGCTTTTGTCTGTAAATAATTGTTTGCTCCCATGTGTATATACTGACAAAAAGAAAAAATAAAGTAAAGCTGAATAACGTATATAAGTTCTTGTTTGTGACACTGTTGCACAAGGTCGTAGGAAAAGGGTAGGAACATTCTTACACACGTGTGAAAAATAAATGCTGTGCTCTTGAGGAATATCCATCTGGACAATGCTTTTATTTGAATTCAGTCTTGCTCACGGCACATGATGCTGTATGTTTTGTGGTCCATCCCCATTCCAGGCTTACTGACTCACTCACCTTCCTTAACCATGAAGTGGGAGATTTCCCTCATAGCCCACTACAGTACCTGAGCACAAGCTCAACACACATCAGGTGGACATTTTTATTGGATGAAGGCACTTTTAGAAACTTTGCCAACACGCTTCAATTCTGAGAGCCTCATGAGAACAAAGACTCCTTATCAAGGTTTGTGTACTAAAGTGAGTTAATCTGAATAAAATAAATTTCACACTGCAATGCAGAGGGTGTTGCATTAGATTGTAGATTGTTGCATTGAAGCAGACTTGTTTTCTTAGCAGTAAAGTTAGTGTGAGCTGAAACTGCACTGCAGATGGTGCTATATAATATGTGGCACATGGGGAGTGTTGACAATGTCTCGACTTAAACCATTTAAAACATTGGTCATTTATCTGCATGGTTGGTTGCAGGCATGGCCCTGAGATGATGATATGCATTGATGTTAGGAGGGGGTTTAAATTGTCTTGTAATCCAGAAGATTTGCTAACACATCTATTATAGCGCTGTGAAAAACACATTGATATCTACCATTCATTCTCTGCCTCTTCTAAATCTCACTGCCTCACAGCTTCAGGCTCCACCACTTGGTTTTGAAGGGCTCTCTGCGCACGTTGGAGCCACAGTGCACCTCTCCCAGCAGTTTGTGGTAGGAGGCAAAATCGTCGATGAAGGTGCATCTGAGGCCCAGCTGCGCCATCAGGGAGCACATCTCCGCCTCCAGGGCGCAGCGGCCGTTCACTTTGGGTCCGAACGGTTTGGGCACGCCGAGGTTCTTCCCCAGCACTATCATGTTCACCTGGCGGGGCAAATGCACACATCTTCACAGCATAACCTGGTACAGAAGATAATCGGTGAAATGCATCATGATGTGCAATCTCACCATATCTGGATAATACGCTGCAGCTCTATCATCTTCAAGAATTGTAAACAGAATGGGCAAGTCGATGATATCTTCATCATCCAAACCCAGCTCCCTCTTCAGCACGTCTCTGTTCCAGTCGATGCAGTTCTGTGCCAGTAAAGAGACACAAAACTGGCAAATCCAGCATCCAATATCAAGACACCATAAATCTGACAGAATCAGCCACCCCGTACTTGTACGTATCTGTTCTCTGCCTGAAGCTTCTCATTGCTCAGAAGATCATCCACTGTGATCTCGTCTGCGTCCTCTAACCCTGTAGAGGCAGAGGAGCTGGGCTTAATAAAAGCTCTTAAGCTATCAGTGTCCAGCAGAAGTAAACACCATGGTAAAATCATTCTCCACCCTCGAACAGCTTGGCCTGTCCGTGACCCTCCTCCTGCACCTTTCGGAGGAGTTTGTACCCTGCATCAGGACTGGCCAGCAGCAACCGGAACCCCTGCATTCATTAAGAATAAGCCATATTACAGCAAACAAGTAGTTATTAACTATTCTGGTTTTCTGCAGAATGTTGAGGTTGAAATGAAATCAACTCACGGTGGTGGAAGATCTGTTAAATCTTATTACCTTCTTGTCAGGGGCTGGAACGAAGGTCATGAATTCATCCACATGTCCAACCACCAGCCAGTCAGAGTACAGTCTGATGGGATCTTGAACCTTCTGTGCATAAAGGAAGTCTTGCACCACTTTGGTCATGTTGCGGCCCTGAGTCACTCTAAAGAGGAGAGAAGTCATCAGGATGACAGTCATGGCAACTGGACATGTGGCATCTTGCAAGCATTTCATTTCAGGATAAACTGGATTTTGAGATCCATTGGACACTGCTGTGGCTTGTCTGAAAGTTGAGTCTGTCAGATCTGTCAGATTGACAAAGTTCTGTTGATGTAACGTCTCTACATTAAAGAAAGAAAGTCCAGTTGCCATGACTCAGCTTTCAGACAAATTCACCTGGATGACTGAGAATCTCCTCAGACACTGCTGGGGCTTGCATACTGCATTGTACTGTAGACAGCTTCAATTTTAAAGAGGTTTGGGCAGAACACTGGGTTATACCGATATGGTACTAAATGGTGAGTGCGCGGCATAAAGATTCAAGCACCGGGCATACATGCCAATTATAGAATACAGTTTTTTTTCTTCCTGTGTCGCTCCATAAATGAGCTCCATAGCTTGAGGTCTGACCACCAGTACTCACGTAGGGAAAGCAACTCCTATGATGATCCGGCCCAGTGGGTAGCTTTTCCCATTCACAACCACAGGAGGACTCACTTCCAGGTTCCCAAAGGAATCCAGACTTGTCACTTCTTCAGTCCAAGGCTCCCTGGTCACATAACCGAAGTCTGGGCCCTGAGACAAATGGAGCTTGGCTTTCAGGAAACTGTCTCTTTCCTGCAGGAATTTGCATTTCATAAACAGCCAGCTTCCTCACCAGAAGCTCCTCATAAGGGAAGTCACCCAGCTCTCCGTTCCGTGGTGAGTCCAACACCACAGGGAAACCCTGATGTGGGGCGTCAATGTAGCCAAACTCCAACTCATCCTGTGCACAGATCCAGGTGAATTTAGGAAACACTTACATTTCTGTCAGGACGTCATTGTACAGCCACTGGTCACTTTACTAAAAACATCTACCAGTGTCATTTAATCTTGTGGTTATGTGACACAACATAACCGCAACAGCACACAGATGTTGATGTTCGTGTCAGGGCAGGATTTGGGAAGGGACAGGATGATTAGGCAAAGGTGATAGGAGAGGAGACCAAACACGAGAGATCTTACTCTTGGGACAAGGTGAATGGCAGTGGTCAACTTGCCAATTTATGGGAGTCGCGTTACCTCATCACTGTGTTGCTCCCGGTCACGTGGATGGAATCATGTGACATAGCTCAACTTGTGATATATCCACACTCTTTTCTTTATTCTTAATTATTCTTAACCAATGGCAGCACACACTGCTAAAGTCATAGTCTAGGGGCAATGATGGCTCAGCAGGTAAGGAAGCAGGCTTCATTTCATCCACATCCTACCTGCATCCACCGGTCGCCTCGATTCATGTTCTCAGAACACACTCGGAGCTTGGGCCCGCTGTCTTCCACTAGTTTTCTCATGCCTTTCAGGAATGGGTAGTTATCTGAAGTACTGTCAGATGGAGGAAAGGATTAGCCTTCATATAGTATCAGTCAATATGCTAAATGTATCTGTGAATGACAGGAGGCATGATGGAGTCTTGGAGCACTTGGAGTCTTTCTCTTTGGAACAACTGGTGTTTGAACTTGGACTTTGCACTGAATTTGGAATGGATTTTTTTTTTTATGAAATGCATAGATGTCTGCTTCAGGTAGCTTGAGGATTGCTGCTTATTGCCTGGTATTATAACACATTTATATGCTTTTTAAAAATAGAAACAAAGTAAATGTAGTACTTGTTCATCACTTCTTACCAACACACAAACACCTCCACCGGCTTAAGGGTATTCGGTGTCATGATCCAGGGGGCCACACGAAACACAACCTTGTCGGTAAAGATGGGCGTCTCAGGGAAGTTCTGAAAATAACAAATGCATTATTGATGCAGGGGCGCAGAGCTACTCATGGGTGAAACGGCAGCTCTGTAGAGGAAGCCGAGGTGTGTGAGTAAAAGTCACAGCCAATGCAATCACGGGTGGAGGTTAATGGCGAAGTTACTGAGACCAATTGTTTTTCTGCACCAGTCATCCCTTTTTTTGCACCCAACAAACAGTACTGCTGGCTTAGTTATGATGCTGATGTTGTGTTGTTTTTGTGTTGTTTCATGTTCCTGACAAAAAAATTGTCCATCAGTCATGCTTATGAGAGATTCCGGACCTACACGACCATTAAAATAGAGAAATGTACAATGTACAAAGACGTTATTTGACCATTAAAAAATAGAAATGGATTCTTTTCCAACAAATTGCAAGCCGCTGACCTCAGAACAGGGCTCCAGTAGACTGAGGTTAATGGTAACCAGGCCTTCAAAATCCTTGTCCGGGAATCTCAGTCCCTCCACAAAAAACTCCACCTCACTGGTGCCACCAAGGTAGGGCACCTCCTGAGACAACACGTCACTGCTCAGAACCACAGGAAACTCCTTCACAAAGATGGAAAACAGCGTGCCTGTAAATGCCAAAAGGTCAAGTTATTCTTTTTTCCCAATCCCACTTTTCAACCTCTACACTCCAGCAGTAGGTGTTCCTAATAAAAGTCCCTGACGGACTTACTGATGACGCCGTGGGTGCCTTCTGATCTTCTCCTGAAGATGCGGACACTCTCTGCATCGGTCTGGGAAATGTGGAGGACCAGTTTGTAGCCTTCTGGTAGCTGAGAAGGCCCATTTGTGCGCACGATCATGTGGGACATGTCCTTCAGATCTGAGGCACATGAACCATGCATTATACTTATGCATTATATTATGTGTGCATTCATATCCTGCATGTATGTTATGCATGTCCGAGCCTAAATGATTCATACCTGACACTTTAACGATAGCGTCTGACTCACAGTCCCTCTTCTTCCTGAATTTTGACTCAGAGTCACAATTCACCAAAAGGACGGCCCCGTGTCCATCTGAACCCCACTGCCAAGAGCCCTGCAATTTTTTTTTTCACAGGCAAGGCAGTGTGTGCATTTCTATTAATGCAGTTAATAGAAATTCTATTACATACAGTTTCATGAAAATTCTTGAAAATGGTTTTGGTAATGCTATGCTAATGCTATGATCTGTGTAATGTGTACACAGATCTATAGACAGATGTGCCCATACATGAATACGAACACGCCCTCTGACCTTGTTTGGGTTGTTTTTCTCCACCACACCATCTCTATCGGCGTCCACATCTAGAGAGATTTCTGTAAAAACACGCAGGGTTTAACATTCAGACGCAGAGAGGGCTGGTGTACCTCTCTGCATGTACAGTACATCATTTTCCATAATTCATTGCACAAAATCTATAGCAGATAGAAAAAATTATTAGTTTTTTTGTGCCTGAAGCAAACATACCCACTGCAGTGATATGCACGACCGCTTTCCCCAGGTCCTTATTCTTTTCTCCATAAAACGTCACAGAGAGCTACAAAAAGTTTGCATTGTCAAGTGTCATTTTCAACTCATCTACTAAGTCTTTACTTTACATTTATGGCATTTATGGCCTTATCCAGAGTGACGTCACGTTACAATACGTTATAGGGACAGTCTCCCGGGAGACACTTATGGTAGTGTCCCCACATACACAATGGTAGTAAGTGGGGTTTGAACCACCCTACTCACCAGCAGCAATACTGCCTCATGCCATTCAGACTAAAGGTCGGAGAACACAGACACACATTTCTGTCAATCATCACACACAGCACCTCGTTACTACACGATCTGCCACTGTCATCAACTTCAGCTAATTATATCGTTAGATGCTGACACAAACAGAGACACTACAACCAGCACCAAAATAATGCCAATGAGACAAATGTGTCTCAGTGGTGGCCTAGCGGTTAAGGAAGCAGCCCCGTAATCAGAAGGTTGCAAAGCACCGTCCCCATACCCCTGTCATGGCTGCCCACTGCTCACTAAGGGTGATGGGTTAAAAGCAGAGGACACGTTTCGTTGTGTCACCGTGTACTGTGCTGCAGTGTTTCACAATGACAATCACTTTCACTGATCAGCCTAGACAGTCTAGACAAATAGCTGCCCTATAATCTCGCAATCTGCAGCTTTTTATCCGCTGTGTCAGTGAGAATGCCAGGGATAACCTACCTTGCTGTCATTGGCAAGCTCACTGATGGTCTCCATGGTGATGAATAGCACAGAGGCAGCAGTGAGGGGATAGAGCCCGGGCGGCGCGTGCCCGTCCGGAATGCCCGGAACAACTCTGCATCGCACTGCGTGGGTGCTGTCCACAGAGAAGCGAGCGGCCCCGGGGGGAGCGTTCCTGTCGGGGCGGACAGTTCTTATCAGTGCTTTTTCAAAATGACTCATGAAGTCTATTTCGAGAGACAGCAGGTGCCAACGGCACAGTGGGGTCTTGTGTTACCAAGAAGTTTTCCACCTAATCTCAGCAACATTGGGACCCGACCTGGGAATTCAGGCCATTGCTCCGCCCCTGAATCTGGAGTTTCTACCATCATGCACCTACAATGCACACGCTCGGCCACGGGCCATGCCGACACTGGGGCTCTGCAGCCGGAAAAGACATTATTACAGTCATTCCAGCAAATAGGATCATTTAGGCTTCTACACATTCAGGAAACATTTTTGAAGCAACAATTATTAAATTATTGATTCTATCAATTCATGCACAAGCTTCCTTTTTGAAATATACTACTTGCATCCTATTTCCTGCTGCAGTACTAGACTATAAGAGACAAGTATTAAAAAAAAAAAGTTAGAGAACTGGCATCAACGAATAGCTCCGAACAGAATAAAATTGTGCAAATTGAGGTCTTTTAATGCTACATAAACCAAAGAAAGTAAGTAAGAGGCGCGCACGCTGCCCCACCTGCCCGGATTGACGCACAGCTCCGTCCCTATCACGTACAGCGCGCGGGTGACGGTGCCCGTCTCGATGCGCAGGGTGCGAGGGGGGATCATGACTCGCTCCAGATTTAGTCCTTGTGCCGAGCAGTAACGTGTGCGCGCAGTAAAACGGCTGGGCTTACGTAACGCGCGCGCTCGTACGTTCGGAAAGTCCTGGGATAGTTCGGGGGAACCGGAGCTCGTCCGCGTAGGCCACGCCCACCGCCTGCTGATTGGCTGCGCACTCTTTACTCATTCATGAGTTTATTTCACCATGATACTGGATACAAGTTCAGAAAGTGGATACACCTCTACTTTGGTCATACACTCATACAGTACAGACAAAAATTTTGGAAACACCTTCTCATGCAATGTGTTTTCTTTATTTTCATGACCATTTACATTGATAGATTCTCAATGAATTTGGGGTGAGCTGGAACGCAGAGTGAAGGTAAAGGGGCCAACAAGTGCTAAACACCTCTGGGAACTCCTTCAAGGCTGTTGCAAAAGCGTCTCAGGTGACGACCTCTTGAAGCTCATCGAGAGAATGCCAAGAGTGTGCAAAGCAGTAATCAGAGCAAAGGGTGGATATTTTGAAGAAACTAGAATATAAAACATGTTTTCAGTTATTTCACCTTTTTTGTTAAGTACATAACTCCACATGTGTTCATTCATAGTTTTGATTCCTTCAGTGTGAATCTACCAACGTAACTGGTCATGAAAATAAAGAAAACACATTGAATGAGAAGGTGTCCAAACTTTTGGCCTGTACTGTGTGTGTGTGTGTGTGTATGTATGTATACACACACACACACACACACACACACATATATATATAAAACCATAAACCAAAGAAACACACACACACACACACACACACACACATATATATATATATATATATATATATATATATTCCACCCAAAGAAATAATGTGAATAAGATCCATATACATTTTTACATGGTTTATTAAGAAGTCAATTACATTACATCAACAAATTAACACTTATCACAAGGCATTCAAAGTAAAACTATTTGGCGAGGGAAATTAAAATAAGACCTATTAAGCCCAGGTGAATTTTTTTTTAATTCAGTTAAAACATGACATTTGAAAAAAAAATTCCCATCATAAAAGCTTCTATATATACTTCTATGCATACTACTCCCTATCACCAAAGGTTTATCAGTAACAGAATATTTTTGGAATTTAGTTCCCTTTTCCACGCCTCACAGCTCCAGGCTCCACCACTTGGTTTTGAAGGGCTCTCTGCGCACGTTGGAGCCACAGTGCACCTCTCCCAGCAGTTTGTGGTAGGAGGCAAAATCATCGATGAAGGTGCAGCTGAGGCCCAGCGGCACCATCAGCGAGCACATCTCCGCCTCCAGGGCGCAGCGGCCGTTCACTTTGGGTCCGAATGGTTTGGGGATGCCGAGTTTGTTCCCCAGCACTATCATGTTCACCTGGTGGGAGGAAAATGATTCTGTTTTAAAATGTCCCTTGTACAGAACTTCCATACCACAAGGCTATGCATGTTCTGAAGCTATTGTGTTGCCATTGGGAAGAAATAGCAAAAATAGTATTTTGAAAGGCAGCACAGTGGCTCAGCATTTATCACACCTATAAGATTGTGAGTTCAAATCCCAGCTCAGACCTTGTGTGTGCAGCTTGTTTGCGTGCTCTCCCCGTGTTGGTGTGGATTTTCCCCAAGTTCATCCATGCATGCTAGTTTGTCTGTAAGTGTGAGTGCGTGTGAGAATGGTGTGTTGGCCATGTGCAACATTGTGTTACATTGTGTTACATTGTGTCTCACCATGTCTGGATAATACGCCGCAGCTCTGTTGTCCTCCAGGATTTTGAAGAGTATGGGCAGGTCGATGATATCTTCATCATCCAAACCCAGCTCCCTCTTTAGCACGTCTCTGTTCCAGTCGATGCAGTTCTGTGCCGACAAAAGAGACAAAGCACACGCACGTGGAGTCGACAATACTTCACCGAGCCTTCATTTCAGAACATGTTTATTTTAGATTATGCACAATTGATCAGGTTAAACTTTACTGAGCCCTGCAGCTATTGTTTACTCTGAGTTAATCACTTGTGTTTTTACAGTGCATATTTCTGTGGGCGATTAATCTTGTCAAAACTTGGTTCTACTGTAGAAAATTGTCAATAGCATTCCTTACTTACCTGAACATAAAGGTTTTCTGCTCTGAGTGCTTTGTCACTCAGAAGTTCATCCAGTGTAATTTCATGCTTTTTGCCTAGACCTGTTGAATAGGAAAGTTTCGTACATTTCACACAAGTTTCATGTCCCAGGAAGGCTTGAGGAAACACATGGAACCCAATATCACTCCAACACAGTGGGCAGCCTACCGTCAAACTGTTTGGCCTTCCCATACCCTTCATTCTGAAGCCTATGGAAAAGTTTATAACCTGCATCAGGACTGGCTAACAGCAGCCGGAAGCCCTGTTCATTGAAAATATAAGGAAAACATAATTAATACAATTAATATATTACTGTTAATTAATGATTTCCATACTGTGATAAAAAAAAATCCAACTCCGTTTGATTAGCAATTTATTCATATAAAAGTATTTCTGAATTATTATCTTATACCTTGGTCATGTACCACAATGATAAATATACATTTTTGTTGAATGCTGTTTAAAGTCTCTCATCAACCAATCAGAATCTAGTATTCCCCAACACAAGACAAACCAAGAAACACAGTGATAAGATTGTCTTGTATCCTGGTCTTCCCTCAGATGCCAAGCTTCATCTTACCAGCACAAAGATTTTTACCTTTCGGTCAGGTGCAGGAACAAAAGTCATGAACTCATCGACATGACCCACTACGAGCCAATCAGAGTACAGCGCGATTGGTTGCTGAACCTTCTGAGCCCACAGGAAGTCCTGCACCACTTTGGTCATGTTGCGGCCCTGACTGGTTCTAAAGGAATTAAGATGTCACTCTAGAGTAGACATTTCTATACAGGATTTAAAAGACTTGAGAATGCATGCATTTGTAGCTGCAGGGTTTTAACACCACTTCCATTTAAGGTTGTGAAGATACTTACGTGGGGAAGGCCACTCCTATGATAATCCTGCCTAGAGGGTAGGCCCTCCCATTCACAGTGACAGGTGGGCTCACCTCCAGGTTCCCGAATGAGTCAAGACTTGTGACTTTTTCATCCGAAGCCATCCTAGTCACATAGCCAAAATCTGGGCCCTACAAGTAGACACATGGAATAATCTCAGCCCCCTCCCGTTTAGAATAACATTCACTGAACATCAATGTGTGAAATAATCAAACATGTAAATATCAGTCATATACTCAACCATTCCAGAGCAAGATTTCTGGGCTAAACTACAGATGTTACCTTAAATCCAGCATAAAGTTTTTGTGGTTGTTTTTAACAAGAATGCCTGAATCAAAACTCCAAGTTAACTTTGGGCTAAACAAATGTGAAATATTTGCAAATTTCATCCTTCAATTTCCAAACCAAGTTTGCAGTGATGGGGATTTGTTCAGTGGCACCTCAGTGGCACCTTGGCGGACTGAGATTCGGCAACCTTCCTTAACCGCTAGACCACCACTGCCACCACCTCTGCTCATCAAAAAAAACAAGATCATGAACTGCCAATGGGCACAGGCTCATTGTGAGCAGACCAGTTCCTTACCAGGAGAACTTCATAGGGGAAATTTTGCAGCTTTCCATCACGGGGTGAATCCAGCACGACAGGGAAATGCTGGTGAGGGGCGTCAATGTAGCCAAACTCCAACTCATCCTGTTAATTTGCAATGTCTTTATGAAGCTACTCTAAAAAAAACGCAACCTTACACAGTCCCAGGTTTTCTACTGTAATGTTCTTCAGGTATTATATCAATTATATCATACATCATATATTATATCAGCGTGAATTAGGATATGATGGCAACTTACCTGCATCCATCGATCTCCTCTGTTCATGTACTCTTTGCAGATATTCAGCTTGTACCCACTTCCTTCAACCAGCGCCTTTATTTCCTTCAGGAATTTGTTGTTATCTGATGTGCTGTTATTACACGTTTACAGACCAGTCACCATTACTACAATGAGTACAGAACTCACTTGAGAGAATGCAGATTCGTAGAATGACAGCGGAGCTTTACAGTTAAAGGTGTCTCACCTACATACAAATACCTCCACTGGTTTAAGGGTGTTGGGTGTCATGATCCAGGGTGCCACGCGAAACACAACTTTATCTGTGAAGATCGGGGTCTCTGGGAAGTCCTGCAACCAGCAGCATTATAATAAGAATCGCCGCATGAATACCGGGTATCTGATTTCACACCAGAACCCGACTAGAACCCCCGACGGACATACCTGAGCACTGGGCTCCAGCAAGCTGAGGTTAATAGTCACCAGGCCGCCAAAGTCCTTGTCAGGGAACCTGAGGCCTTCCACGAAGAAGTCCACCTCGTTGCTGCCCCCCACATAGGGTACCTCCTGAGAGAGCACATCATTGCCCAGCACCAGGGGAAACTCTTTCACAAACATTGAAAATATTTTGTCTGAATGGCACAAAAAAAAGAGAGAGAAAGACATATTGTGGGGTTAGAATTCTCATTTCTGTGGGATATTCCTTATTATAGTAAAAGCTGAGAGCAGTGAGCAGGGTTTTCTGCAAACATCGGTGCAGACTTACGAAGTGACTTCATTGCTCCTTCCGGCTTTCTCTTTTTGAAGACGCGGATGCTCTCTCCATCACTCTGAGAGATCTGCAGGGCCAGCTTATAACCTTGTGGGAGCTCAGCGGGACCGTTAGTGCGCAGAACCATGCGTGACATGTCCAGGAGGTCTACGTTTTTTCAGAATTATTAATCAACCATCAATATTCCCATATGGCAACACTTAAAGGCAAAGGTAACACTTTGCCTTTATTACCTTTAACCCTCAAGACCTACTGTACCTGAAACCTTGGTTACTTTGTCAGTAGAACTGTCCACTTTCTTCATGTATGTGGACTCGGAGTCGCAATTGACCAGGAGGATGGCACCATGTCCACTAGGGCCCCACTTCCATGAGCCCTATTTTTCAATAAAAATTGCATTTATGATTATATAGTCTTTGGTGTTGCATATACTTTGCCAGCAAATGATACTATTTCATTGGTTTTGGACCAATACTCTTCACAATGTTAATATCAATAAAAAAAATATGGCTGGTCATCTAACCACATGAAAGGAAATATCCGCAAACAAAATGCAATAGACAGTAGTCTCAGTAACACAATTTCTCCATGCGGGCTGCATGCACTCCACACCACTAGTATTTGGTGGCCACGTGATTTTGCAGTGGAGGAGTCCTGATGACAGAGCTTACTTTGTTGGGGTTGTTCTTTTCCACCACACCGTCTCGGTCGGCGTCCACATCCAGAGAGATCTCTGCAGGAGAAAAGGCTCAGTGTTTCGCCCCAGATCAATTACTGCCTCCGACATCAACACTGGCACTCCCTGATGAATCCACAATAATGCCTCCTTCACAGAAACCGCAGCAGGTCGGCCAAGATCTTGTTTACTTTCTCAACCTTATCTTCTGTGGCAGTATCAGCAGTATCTTTACACTATTTTTACTTTACATTACCATACATTACACTCGTTTCACTGCTCTGTCTTCTTTGTTGTCCACATTTTGTTTGCCTTAAATGCTAGTCTTGCACTGCATGTTATGTTTGTCTATGTCACACAGACCATAACTTTGTGTAAATGATTTATGTAACACCTAGTTCCAGAGAAACGTTGTTTAAGTTCACTATGTGCCCTCTAACATGTATGTAGCTGAAATGACAGTAAAGCCCTTTAACAGATTGCTTTAGACAGGTTTCGGGGGTCTTTTCGAGAGCAAATGTATATTTTAGTCTTCATGCTGAACATGTAATCGTTATATAAAGATTAAGAGCATTTCAACATATTGATGGTTTATCCAGCATGTCGTTGCGAAAACCCACCCACTGCAGTGAGGTGCAGCACCGCTTTTCCCAGCTCCTCGGTCTTCTCTCGGTAGTAAGCAATGGACAGCTGCACACAAGATATTTGGTGTTTTTTAATTCCTGATTAAATCCGTACATTGTTTTCCTTTTTTTCATATCACACTAAATCACAATAAAGTAAACTGGGGATTGTATGTGTCGCTACCTTGTTGTCGTTGACACCTTCACTGACTTTGTTCATACTGATGGTCAGCACAGAGATTGGGAGGAGGCGCTGGAGGCCATCGCTCTGAGGCGCCTCGGTGGTGGGGACTTTGCACCGCACATTGGGGGTGTACTGTACGGCAAAGTACTTAGCCCTTGCAGGGGCACACCTGCAAGAAACACAAACCAGTTTCCATTGTCTTCATTCTGCTCCTCCAAACCAGGGTCACAAGGTACCTGACTATCAACCCTAAATGTGGAGCAATAACATAAAGATGGAGGGGTTTAAGGTCCGCTGACATTTTATTTTTGCTTTTATATCGGTCTTAGTTGTGTCTTAATATTGTACAGAATTATAGCCACTTTGAGCCAGTCAAACAATGAGATTTCCTCGGGATGCGCCGTTTCCGTGTCTGTAGCTTTAAATGCAAATGAAGAGGAGAGAGGTGGGACGAGGAGGAGAGCGGCATATAGAAGTGAGCAGGCATTTGTGGGAATAATGTCATCAACACCATTCACAACCACAATGTTTGGCACAGACGAGACATCATGTAAAGTTTCCCCTTATGATGTCATAAGGGGACAAATTCCAGATCCGGCCGTCTGAGCTGCTGATCTCTGAACACTTTATACTTATCGCCATTTCTAGCCACTGCAGGACCATAGACAGGCTAGGGGAACTCGTATTAATGTTAAATAATCTCACAACTGTGACATTTTCATGTAAAAATTTTTTTAAAAAAGTAGGTTTCTGAATATTGTACATAAAATATTAATTTGACTATTTGATTTGCTAGATTTTGTAAATTAGACAGACAAAAATCTTTACCTTGCCTAGTGTTGCAAAATCGTTCAATAGATCATTTCATACAGAAACACTGAAGCATGACACGGACTGGGCGTTCGCTGAAACTGCAGAAACATGTTTGCAGTTCGCATGAAAGACTGGGGAGAACAGAGAGCAAATAGAGAACGAGAATACCACCAACAACAAAAGAATCACACACATTTTCACAGGACAATGAAGTCAAAACTGGAAAAAAAACTGCCCTATGTACACAATGAATCCTTTCACTTCGCCAGGCTGGAGGAGTGCATTCCTTAATCCTACACTATACTCGAGAAACATGATATCCAGAAACTGAAAATATCTTTAGGTTCTAGTCTTCAATGAGTATATTTTTTACAATTAAGAAACTCTCATTTGGAATTAAGCATCAAGTCAATACTTCTATTAATTTACAAATTAATACCTACTACAGAATATATGTGCAGAGTTATTCCAGAAATGTGCTGTCTTGTGACCATTTGAAAAAACTGCATACATTATGGATTTGTGGTCTCCACAAATTTGTGCAAATCCTGATGATCCCTGTTATTCCGGCATAATCCAAACCATTTTTAAGTGGCTCGATGAGTGATGTGACATTTGCCTGCTGCCAGCAAAACATAGACAACACTGCAACACTGTGTCAACTTCATATTTTTCCCCGCTCTTATACATTAATCAACCCATTACCATTTAGACAGGTGGGTGTGGCCTCCTCATATTCCAGCACATTTAAAGGTCCCGCGATGGAATAAAGCAGTGTTTCTTGAGATGCTTTATCGTGCTCATGTTTTTCCTTAATAGCCTGACAGTAAACGAGTCTAGGCTTCGAGACGTGTGGGGTTGGAATGGAAACGCACGGTGACACGCAACCACGAGGGGGCGACAGAGCCCATAGGACGAGAAACACATTCGCGCGTCACCTTTTAAATACAATCATTTTATTAAGCAATTTTTAAAAAGGTTTATTCTATAATTTTATAAACAAAATATGAACTAGGCATACACTGTTGCATAGAACATAAAATAGCCGACTGAACGTGTGTAAGGTTCATTTAAAATAAAGTCAAACACATAATACATAATGTTAAGAAACTCACTTTACAGCATTATAACTGTTTTATGCGTTAATTTGGACTCCACGACTGCATTTGTAATAATACTAATTGACATGTTTTCGTAACATGTTTTTCGCAGTTTTAATGGCCTTCTCACCTGTGCAGGTTGACCTGTAGCTCCGTGCCGAGCACGTACACCGCGGTCCGCGTCCCGCCCGCCTCCAGCCGCACCGTCCTCCGGAACATGTTCTCCCCGCGGCCCTCTGCCGGTTCTGCGGCCCCACGGCCTAGTTTCGCACCTGGGCGGCGTCCGCGATGCCTCTGCGCTGAGGTGGTGCGGGCTTGTGCTGAACCGGCGCTTTTCTTCCTGGTTGCGGATCTGCGGACGACGCCCCAGGAGGGGCGCGACGTGCGCGGCCCCGGGGGCCGATTACGGTTCGGTATAAAAATAAAAGTCAATAAGCCTGTAGGCCTGCCATGCCTACAGCCTTATTTCTGAGAGCTTTGGGGTGTTTGTGATCATGCTAGAAAAAAAATGGGGTCAAGTGTCTTGCTCAGGAACACAATGAGTAATAAGTGGGGTTTAAACCTGGGACTTCATGCTCTTCTGGTCTATGGAAGTTTCGTAGTTGTCCAAGCCTCCCCTGACACCGACCACATGCTTTCTGTACCCTGGATGGGGATCCTCTTCTAAGCAAGTCCTTCCCAAGGTTTCTTCCATTTTCTTCCAGTTGGGGTTATGTCAACTGCAAAGGCCTGGAGAAGCTTACCTTGTCATACTGTATGTGATTTGGGGCTAAAGAAAAAATAAAGGCGGTTGTTGTTTGTCCCAAGATGTTCCCAAAGGTCGTGGCTGTTGTTAAGCCAATCACTGTGTGTTCAAAGTTTTTATAAAAAGGTGCATAAATGACTGCAGCACAGCACACGGTGTACACAACGAAACGTGTCCTCTGCTTTTAACCTCAGTTGCACCTTTTTTTTGGTTGAAAAATGGTTCGTGCTGCAGGGTTTCGCGAACTTGGCTGCGAGTTCTTTGATTTGTGACCTTGTGCATCACCACTCGCTCCGGACCGGCCGGACTTTGATTGAGGTCTCCGTTGGCCAATGGGAGAGCCGTACAGCGCGCAGCGTGGGCGGGCCTTATCCAAGGGATCCAGTGTCACAGAAGGAAGCGCCTTTGTTTTTCCCTTTAAAAAAATGTCGTGGGGAATGACGCCGAAATGCGGCCATAACTAGCGGTTCTGGCCGCGTTTGGCTTATTTCTGTCAAATTCCAGCGGACTGTCCGCCCGCATCACATGCCGAGCGCCTCTGCTCGGGCTGAGCGCGGGGCGGGACGCCAGGTTTTCCAGGACTTCCAGGTCCCGTTGAGGAAGAGCCGTCGGCGCTCCGGAGACCGAGGCGGGGGGCAATTCGTAGAGGCGGAGGACCGGCACGCCTTTGCGGGCATGCTCCGCGTCGCGGCCCGCGTCCACCGCGCCGGCCGCCCGCTGTAGACGGACCCGCGGCGCACTTTGTCGGAGAGGTGTTGGCGGCGAGGACACTCAAAATGGCGGAGGCCTGGCCCATCCCCCCGGCCCTGCTCCTGCTGGTTCTGGGCGCCGCGGCCTCGGACCTCTGCCCCGCTCCCTGCTCCTGTTCGGGACCCCTGGCCGACTGCAGCAGGAAAAAGTTGACGTCCGCCCCAGCAGACGTCCCTGTCTGGGTAACGCAAGTGTAAGTAACCCGTAGTAACGGAGTAATGACGCACCATCCGATGTACAATGTTAAACGACACCTGCGGGGGGGGGGAAACTGGGAATTCGTTCGAGTGTTGTATGGACTGTGAGCATATTTTTTTTCCAAGCTAGATTTTTCATCGTTTTAGTTTTGTAAATATGTGTTTACGTTTGCTGCACGGCGCGTCACGTGGTGTGACGCTGCGTCGCGATCAGTAAACACGTCCTGAGTGTCATTTTGCGTTTATTCTTGAAAAGTAGTTTTTTGCTTGTGATGATGACAAAAAACATAATTTTTAAATATATATTTATTTTCAGCTCTTTGAATCACAATGACCTGACCTCCATACCCTCTTTTGGAGATGCAAGCACAAACATCACAGCGTTGTCCCTGTAAGTCACCCCCCATGCATTTGAATTTGGATGTGCTTGATTTCCTGGTCTACATACTATTTCTAGTGGAAATATTATTCCAATCGGCAGTCATGCAGAACGTATTAAAAATTAAATCTCAATTCTGTCGGACCTGTCTTGATGTCTCTTCTGTTTCTGCGACCAGCGTTCATAATCGGATATCCGAGCTGCTGCCAGATCAGTTGCAGCTCCTCGGCTCCCTGGAGACCCTGGACCTGACCTCCAACTTTATCTCTGAGATCAGGGCTGGCGCCTTTCCACGCATGCAGCTGAAGTACCTGTGGGTGTCCTTCTCAGAAATCATTTTTTAAAAAGGCAGCGTCAATAATTTAATTTTTTTCTTGTGTTATTGTTATGTTATTTCTTCAGCAATTTGAGTAATAACAAGATAACACTTTTGGAACCTGGATGCTTTGACAACATAAGTTCTCTGGTGGTCCTGAAGATGAACAGGAACAGACTGAATGTCCTACCAGCCAAAGTGTTTGTGCTGTCAAACCTGCACTACCTGTAAGAACAGCTTTGCCTTTTGCCTTATTTCAGTGGCTGGTGTAGTGTTGGTGGAATATACCTGGTATTTCCCTGTAATTTTCCATATTTTTTTCTCAGGGAACTGAAACGCAACAGGATCAGGGTCGTGGACAGTTTGACTTTTAAAGGGCTCGACTCATTAAAGTCCTTGAAGATGCAGCGTAACGGCATCACCAAGCTTATGGATGGAGCCTTCTTTGGACTCAACAACATGGAAGAGTTGTGAGTGATTCCCTGTATTAGTATCCACCATCCATGTCTCATGAGCCCATGGTCATGTTTAACATGGAGAGAAATGGTTATTATATGTGAAAGTGAAGTGATTGTCATTGTGATACACTGCAGCACAGCACACGGTGACACAACAAATTTAACCATCTGTATTTAACCATCACCCTTGGTGAGCAGTGGGCAGCCATGACAGGCGCCCCGGGGAGCAGTGTGTGAGCTTTGCTCAGTGGCACCTTGGCGGATCGGGATTCGAACCGGCAACCTTCTGATTACGGGGCTGCTTCCTTAACCGCTAGGCCACAACTGTATAATACCTACCTAATACCTATAATACTGTACAATTGTTTTTTTATATCCTTCTGTTTGCATGCAGTAATACTTATAACTGCATGTACATCTATATTTTTTTGTGATGCCATTATTATTTTTTTTTAAGTTTATTATATATTTGTGATTCATGCACAGAGAGCTGGAGCACAACAACCTGACAGAGGTGAATAAGGTGTGGCTGTACGGTCTGCGGATGCTGCGCGTGCTGCGGGTCAGTCAGAACACCATCGGCCTCATCCGGCCCGACGCTTGGGAGTTTTGCGAAAAGCTGGAAGAGCTGTGAGTGTCCAGTGCTCCCTTACCGACCCGTTTCACCCTACCAGCGTTGCACGGAGTACTGATCCTAATGCAGCATTTTTCAGGCGCCCTTGGTAGTTACAGGGACAGTCCCCCTGGAGACACTCAGGGTTAAGTGTCTTGCTCAGGTAGTAAGTGGGGTTTGAACCTGGGACTTTGTGGTTCACCGTTTATTATGATTCAGACTGATAGAGGAATCTGCGGTTTTCTACCACGTAATGAGAAGGAGGCAGAATTGTGTATCGCATTTCCTCATTCAAGGCAAAATATTGGTATGACTCTTTTATTTCTTGATGTTATTACTTCTTAAGTTCTTGATTTTGCTCTGTTCATACAAGAATCACGCCTCCACTTTTAATTTGCTTCACTGCATTTCTGCTTGATGTTGTCCATGTAAGAGGAGCTGCCGTGAGAGGCACTTGACATTTGGGCGATTGCTTTATTCAATTACCTTTCATTCATTATAATGTCATTTCAAATTGCCTGTCGTTAATTGTGCTAATGGTCACTTGGTTTTGACTGTATTGTTGAAATAAGGGTGGTCGTAGCCTAGTGGGTAACACACTCGCCTATGAACCAGAAAACCTGGGTTCAAATCCCACTTACTACCATTGTGTCTCTGAGCAAGACACTTAACCCTAAGCTGCTCCAGGGGGGGACTGTCCCTGTAACTACTGATTGTAAGTCGCTCTGAATAAGGGCGTCTGGTAAATGCCTTGAATGTAAATGTAAATATAGAAGATCCATGAGTCCCGGTGTGGACTGGCTTTGCTCTCTAATGAAACACTCTGGATGTTGATTGGCTAAACGTCATTGTTGGCGCGTAGTCTTCCCACATACATTCCAGGCCCCTGGTGCGTTTCTCTCATTGTTCCCTTTCTGCTGTGATGGCACCGGGCCCGTTTTAATAAAAGCACGGTGTCGCCCCGTGCTATTGTAAAACGATCATGGAGGTATGTTTTCTCAGGAGCACCCTTGAGCACAGACTAGTTTTGTGGAAGCATTTCCCAGTGGTCCCTCATGCTTCATAATTGTTTTTCTCCAGGGACCTGTCCTTCAATCACCTCACCCGGCTGGAAGGGTCTGCTTTTGCGGGCCTTGGCCTACTCGTCAACTTGAACCTGGGGGACAACTTGATCAACCACTTGGGTGAAGGGGTCTTCAGTAACCTGGCCAGCCTGCGTACGCTGTAAGAGCCAAAGCACGCCTCCGCTTTTTTTAATTTACCACATTAATCATTGTAACTGCTACTGTCATGTGACCTGCCCTTGGCTGAAAATGAGTTTGTGTCTAAGCTATTTTATTCATAAGTAGAGCAAAATAATTAATGTTTACCCCTTCAGCATTAACAAAGTATTTAGGCTCAATTAACCATTTACAACCCAGCAGTGAAAGGAACATTCCTGGGAAGGGGGTGGGGCTAAGTGTATTAATTGGGCACGCAGAACAGAGAGCACATTGAGTCTAGGGTCGGGTTCTCCTCGTCCTGTAGTGTGCAGTGAGGCTGCTCCACTTTGGGGAGCTGTTCTGGCTTGACATTCTACTGAAATGCACATTATTTTTAACAACCTTAATCCAACCAGTTTTTTTAATTGTCATTTTGTGTCTTGCAGCAATATCTGCAATAACGAGATCTCCTTGGCCATTGAGGACTCTGTCGGAGTGTTTGTAGGAATGAAGGCACTGAACACTCTGTAAGAACTCCTCGCCTTCTGTGCAAAACAGAAAAGTTGTGTCTTGTCATTTATTCATGTATACATTTTATTTTTTGTTCAGCGTTCTACAGAAAAACAAGATCAGATCCATCACCAGTAAAGCGTTTGAAGGCTTGTCGGAGCTACAACACCTGTGAGTCCCCACATTCATTACAAATGAAGCCCACATTCATTACAAACTCATGAGGTGTGGAAAAGCTAGCTGTGACCAGCTCGGATTTCCATACCAAAAATGTGTCTTTTGTATTATATATTTTTTCCATTAGTCATAATATTTTAGGATGTTTTTTTTATCAGTTTTTTATTAATTTTCCAGGGACCTGAGCAAGAACAGGATTATGTCCATTCACCCTAATGCCTTCTCCCATATGAAACTCAAAGTGCTGTAAGTTTTATCCTTTTTTCCATTTTGTTTCTTTTTGAGCATTGGACACTTTTGTCCTGCACTTCAGTATTCATGTGTTTTCATCGTTTTGTCATATCTCTTGCCCACTAAAACGCAACTCTTCCTTTCCCCCTTCAGCTTGTTGAACACCACCAGTTTGTTGTGCGACTGCCACCTCCAGTGGCTGGGCCAGTGGTTGGCGGATAGTGGGATTGACCAGTCAGCGGTGGTGGTGTGCGCTCACCCCTCCGCTCTGCTCGCCCGCAGTGTGCTGACGCTGAGCCCGGAGGAGTTCGTCTGCGGTGAGTGTTTTTCACAGGGGACCGTGGGAATGCAGTTGCGCCTTTTCCACTGTTAATATTCAGAGTGCATGGCTCAACATTTGATTTGTGTCGACTTTAAGGTTTTGTGTGGGATTTGTTTTTTTTACGTAAGCCTTTGTCGTTTCTGCACAGATCAAGTTGTTTCTTATTGGATAACAATGATCTCTTTGAGCTCAGGATTTGACATTTGGTAAATGTGAAATCAGAATAATAGACAAGCTGTTCATAATATTAGGCCAAACTGCCTTAAGCCATCAGTAAAAGAATAAAAGAGGGTTAAGCTTAGCTGAACTCCACAGGTTATATGGATAGTAAAGTCCAGTGTGTTATAAATTGCTGGCATGCAGTATAATCAGTGGGGCTGAAATATTATATTTTAATTTTTTTCATTCTCTCCCATCCAAACGAGAGCTAACTAGGATTTGTCTCCCATAGGGCCAGGCAAAACAATTGTTTTATTAAACTAATCTAATGCATTTTCCCAAATTTTTGATTATTTTCACATTAATTAACTAATATAGCAATTTATGCATTCTAATGAACATACTTAAATGAAAAAATAATTAACATGCGTAAAATAGGGGAAAAATACTGTCTGAGGTAGCATTCATTGCCGCAGGTGATTGGCCCCAGCCCTTATCTCCCTCAACGTATACACTGATTCCTGGTTACATCAGTCCTTCCAAGAATTCTCATATGTTGCGATCGCAACAATTAGCCAAAGTTCTGACAGTGCAAATTATTTGCGTTTTGCACTTTTGTTAAATCACTGCAACTCTTGCAGCACTTCCTACATTTTGCATCACTGAAATGAAATCAGTTTTACAAGTAGACAATAGGAATGCTTGCAATAGGAATGCTGCTCATTTACCCCCATGGGACCTGTGTCCCTTTTTTCTTATAATGGCTGACGCTGCTGTTGGACCACGTGACAGGAATCCTGTTCAGCTTCGCCATTACTGGCAAATCACATGTTGCAGAACATGGACGGTCTAGCTCCAACATCTGAACTCATGTTAGATGTCATGGCGGGCAGCTCATCACAATCAAAAACACTCTCACATCTGCCTCTCTGGAACTATTTATACTGGACAGCCAAATGTCACTCTCAGTCTTCCCATTACACTATTTAGTACAGCATGCAATGTGGTGGAACAAAATCTATAGTCGTCAATTGAAAAAAATTCTACCGCAAAGCCCTCACAGAGAGATGCAGATATGCGTGACCTGCCAAGGCAACTCACCGCGATGGAGTCTCACTTATTTTACAGCAGAAAAATACACCACAGCTTTTAATTGCAACTTTTTGGCAAATTCAAAGGCATTTTAGATCGCAACAATCATTAAAGTTAATCACGAAATCCTGGAGGGACTTATCAATGCACATTTAGCTGTGAAGTTGTCCACTGAGCTGAGACTGTTCCTTTGGTCCCACAGGTGACTTCCCCAAACCGCAGATCACCACCCACCCGGAGACTTCGGTGGCTCTGCGCGGGACCAACGTGACCCTGAGCTGCCACGCCTCCAGTAGCAGCGACTCCGCCATGACCACGGCCTGGAGGAAGGATGGGGAGGTGCTCTATGAGGCTGAGGTGCAGACCTACGCCCGCTACCAGGAAGGCCAGTTGCACTACACCACCCTACTGCACCTGCTTAACGTGAACTTCACGGACGAGGGCTGCTACCAGTGCGTCATCTCCAACCACTTTGGCTCCAACTACTCGAACCGGGCCAAACTCACAGTCAATGGTGAGTAGAGCACCATGCTGGTTAGTCAATAAAGTGCTGCTTTAGAGGAGCAGTCTCTGTTAATCTACTGGAGGGATCGAAACCTCCGTGTGGTGTTATAATGATGATGACGGTGGAGACTTAGTTGTCACTGGTGTTTGTCCAATTTAATAAAGAAATAAAAACCATTTAGGCCTTATTTTTTCCATGGCATCTGTGCTTGTCAAGATTAAGTCTGCAATCACGAGCATGATGTTATTATTTGTGTGATTTTGCATCTGTGCTAGAATAATTCATCATACAAATGAATATGGTGTGTGCTGACATGTTGTCAGCTTTATGACAAGGCACGTCTAACACTTGTCTGCATAGATTTTTTGTGTGATTGCTTTTTTGCACCAAACTGATGGTGCCGACTTCAGTTAGTTAATCTTCCACAGATCAGCACTATTACATTAGCTGGGAACCCGTAAATTAGACAGGAAATGTGTGAGATTCCGGCAGCTTGACCATCACATTCTTCTGCTTTGTCCTCACTTGGAGGTCAGTCAGAATATGTTTGAATATGTTTGCATTTGGCAGACGCCCTTATCAAGAGTAGTTACAGGGACAGTCCCCACTGGAACAACTTAGGGTTAAGTGTCTTGCTCAGGGACACAATGGTAGTAAGTGGGGTTTGGACCTGGGTCTTCTGGTTCATAGGCAAGTGTGTTACCCACTAGGCTACTACCACCCTACATGTTTTCATTTTATGTGTGTGTGTGTGTGTGTTTTCCTTACTTAGTACCTAGAATTTGATTTCCTGTCCATGGAACATCTTTATCCTGCCCTCCGAGCATCTGGCCTGAAATGGCTACAAATTAAATTATCTGTTACCATCTTGCCGGTTTAGTGTGGACTGGGGGTTGTGCAGGAGCTCGTATGCTGCCGTGGTACACTACAGTGATTTCAGATGTTTTTTATGCTGCAAGCTGGACTCTGTGACAGCCTGGGGCTTATGCTTCTGCATATGTGTGTGTGTGTTTTTGGCAGAGCTGCCCTCCTTTCTGAAGACTCCCATGGATTTGACCATCCGTACCGGCACTATGGCCAAGCTGGAGTGCGCAGCAGACGGTCACCCATCCCCCCAGATCGCCTGGCAGAAGGATGGGGGCACCGACTTCCCAGCTGCCCGAGAGCGGCGCATGCACGTCATGCCCGATGACCACATCTTCTTTATCGCCAACGTGAAAACCGAGGACATGGGCGTGTACAGCTGCACGGCCCAGAATGCTGCTGGAAGCCTGTCGGCCAATGCCACCCTCACTGTGCTTGGTGAGTTCCTGTTCTGTCACGCACACCAATGTAGGCATGTCAGAATTATTTCAGTTGCCAGCTAAAAAACTTGATTGCGATACAATGCAGCACAGCACACGGTGAAATGTGGTTTAACCCGTCACCTTAGTGAGCAGTGGGCAGCCATGACAGGCGCCCGGGGAGCAGTGTGTGAGGACGGTGCTTTGCTCAGTGGCACCTTGGCGGTTCGGGATTTGATCTGGCAACCTTCCAATTATGGATCTGCTTTCTTACCCGCTAGGCCAACCACTGCCCTATTCATGCCCTATAGCTGTGCATGAATAAATGCACAGACTTGAGTTAGATACATAGTTACAGGACAACAATTATACTGCATTATATCATGACTATATGTTTCCTTTGGTAATTTATTTTCAATACAGTGGTATCCAGTAATGGTGTATTTCTTCAATGCTTTTAAAAACGCAGCAATTTATGGTAAAAGTTCTAAAAGCTGATCATTTTTTCATAGAGAACAGTCCTGCAATTACAATGAACAGCAGTGTCATGACATTGTTATTGTGGAGAACATATTGAGATTTTATTGTATCATGGGATTGTCTAGGATTTTTGTTGTATATTTCATTTCTCCACCAACAACTCCCTGGAATTGCTTTGGATGCATTGTGAAGTACCAACAGTATGTGAGAAGTTGGTTGTGATCTACAAACCGGATTCCAAAAAAGTTGGGACACTAAACAAATTGTGAATAAAAACTGAATGCAATGATGTGGAGATGGCAAATGTCCATATATTATTTGTAACAGAACGTAGATGACAGGTCTGACATTTAATCCGAGTAAATGTAGCATTTTAAAGGAAAAATGTTGATTCAAAATTTCACGGATCAACATATTTTTCCCTTAAAATGATACATTTTCTCAGTTTAAACTTTTGTTCTGTGATTTAGGTTCTGTTCTGAATAAAATATTAGAAGTTGGCACCTCCACATCATTGCATTCAGTTTTTATTCACGATTTGTATAGAGTCCCAACTTTTTTGGAATCCGGTTTTGTAATAATATTAGCTGTGTTCAAGTTGTTTACTTTGCGACGCTTCCTTCTTTTGACAGAGACTCCTTTTTTTCTGCGCCCGCTGGAGGATCGTACCGTTGCTCGTGGTGAGACAGCAGTGCTGCAGTGTATTGCCAGAGGCAGCCCGGCCCCCCGCCTCAACTGGACCAAAGACGATGGCCCACTGATGCTCACTGATCGCCACTTCTTCGCCGCTGCCAACCAGCTACTCATCATCGTGGACGCTGGCCCGGCAGACGCTGGAAAGTACACGTGCATCATGTCCAACACACTGGGCACAGAGCGTGGACACATCTACCTCAGCGTCTCCCCGTCCGCCAGCTGCGACCCAGCTGAGCAGGACGGCTGGGCCATGGTGGGCATTGTGGTGATTGTGGTGGTGTGCTGCGTGGTGGGCACCTCCCTGGTGTGGGTCATAGTCATCTACCACATGCGTCGTAGGAGCGAAGACTACAGCATTACCAACACAGGTCAGTGCCTTCTGCCAATCAAATACACGTTCTCAAATGTTCTCACGAGTTAGCAGGGTACATTACACCTTTGACTCCAACTACTCCAACCGGGCTAAACTCACAGTCAGTGGTGTTGTGTTTAGCCAATAAAAGTCTGTCCAGTGCTGCTACTGGAGGGTGTTTTGGTGTTTTATTGATTATTAAATGGGGTTTGAGCAGCACAGTTTAGGTATATTTAGCTAGTTTACGCAGGAAGCAGTTTCATTCTTATTATGAGTATTATTTATTATTGAATGTCGTCCACAGTGGCCCACATGGTTGTGAGTTTATGGCATCGTGTGTGTGCAGTAGTTTGTAGTTCATGGCTGCCCACTGCTCACACAGTTTGAGAACCGAGTTACAAAATGAAAGTAATGATAAGTAAATCTTCTTGTTGTGGTTCTATTGCAACAGATCTCTGAAATAAAAATCCTAGGCCTTTTTTTACAAAAAGGAAAGGAATCGTACCTGAAAAAAGTGTGGTTCCAGTTGACTGGTGCCACAAATTTCGCTTTGTAGTTAAATCAAAGTGTTCACTTTTGTAGTTTCTTTTACTGTAGCAGCTTCCCTTTTTTCTTCTGTGATCATTTAAAAAAAAAAAAAAAGTCAACACGATGTTCACCCTGCTTCTGATGTGTTTGTTTCAAAGCAAATCCACCTTCAGACACTAGCTGCTCAGCTGTCAGAATGAACTGCAGGGTGTGACGGGCGTGACAGTCTCTGTGTCTGTGTGTATTGTGTTTACAGATGAAATGAATCTCCCAGCGGACATACCCAGCTACCTGTCCTCTCAGGGCACCCTGTCTGAGCCTCAGGAGGGATACAGTGGCTCAGAGGCCGGCAGCCATCAGCAGCTCATGCCCCCACTGGCCAACGGATATGCACACAAGGGCACGGACAGTACGTTGCCATTGATTCACATATGAATGGCTTTGGGGGTTTGCGAGATGGATGAATAACTAGTCTGGGATCCCATATGCAACAATAACATATTTCTCAGTCTATTATGTGACAATATATTTTGTGTGTATTCATATATTGTGAATTGTACATAGTAATATATGTTGATATGTTCTATAATAATATTTTTTTATTTGTATGCAATATGTGAATATATGAAAAAGGATATATGACAAAATATGAAAATACTGCAATTATTGCTGTTTTCATATATTGAATAAATACATTGTTATAATATTGAATATATTATTATATATACTGAAAAATTATTAAATTTATATTAAATTTAAATTATATTAAATTAGATTATATATTTAGGGGCATTGCAAAAGTGCATTGCAAATATATGGGGACATTTCTCAAATATTGATATATATTTACCAATGTATTGCAATATAAATTCTAGTATATAGCAATTTGTTTCACAAGGGTTTTGGGTTCAGGTAATCAGAATTACAAACATTCCCAATTTTACAATGCGACCATCAAATCATTTTTTTATAACTAGTGAAATGCTTGAGTGAAAAAAACAGGTGAGTGATATAAAAGCAGTGATATCACAAAAAAATATACGACATGATATAGAAATTCACATTTACATTTATCAGACCCCCTTATCCAGAGCAGCTTGCAATCAGTAGTGAGATGGACAGACCCCCTGTAGACACTCTTAAGTGTCTTGCTCAGGGACACAATGGTGGTGAGTGGGGTTTGAACCTGTGACTTTGTGGTCTTCTTGTTCAAAGTTGAGTGTCTAGGATACTAGCACCCTGGAACCCCAGAAATGTATTGGTTGGGTGTGATTCTGTGTTGTAATTTGTCAAATACAACGATATAATGCTGTTTTCATTCTGGCAGGGCAAATGGTCCAATTAATGTGTTTCTAACAAAAACATTTTGTGTGCTGACTGTTAGGTGTGTGTTACGGAGACCCCAGCAGCGAGATGGATCCAGAGGGGAACGGGCTGCTGCCGAACCGAGTCGGCTCCCTGTTCCACACCCACACCAGCTTGCACCCCGCAGAGCCACGGGAGGGGCTGGCGACTTCGGCAGGTACACCCACAGGGGCAGTGGTGGCCTAGTGGTTAATGAAGCAGCCCCGTAATCAGAAGGTTGCCGGTTCTAATCCGCCAAGGTGCCACTGAGCAAAGCATCACATACAGTATGTTTCAATGGGTTTGGACAGACCCTACAGCTGACACGCCCCCACACTTGACCCTTCTGCACACAAGGAAAAACTCTAGGAGAGAGAAGTGCAGGGTTTGTGATTGTCCTATAAGAAAAAAAAAGGCCTACAGTTTTTAGAGGAAGAGAGGTCCAAAATGTAGTAATATGTAATGTAATATCGTGATACTGATATTAACCGAGCATTTACTGAATATTGTGATTGATCTGTTCAGGGAGCTTTTTGTTGCCCTTGGTGCCTTTGGCTTGCTCACTAGGATCCTTAAGTGATGTCGTTTTAGATGTGAGGCTCTTTTTGTGCAAGCGTACATTGTAAAAATAAAAATTGATTAATCCGTAGAAGATGCATGAGGTATAGATTTTACAGTGTAGTAAGAGAGCTGTGAGTACTCTCATGGAATTGGTTGGTTGGGGCATTTGTCTCTCCTCAACAGGAGGTGCCGGACCACTGGTTATCTGTCCCGACTGCTACGACAATGCCAACATCTACTCTCGTACGCGGGAGTACTGCCCATATGCATACCTGGCTGAGGACGACCCCTTGGACAAGAGCCTGTCTGGGATGATGGCGCAGCTGCCACCCGAGGGCTATGGGGGTGGCCATGCTCAACACGAGGATACGGCACTGGAGAGCCTCATCAGCAATCCTGACGCCTCAGTGTTTCTCGCCAGCCATGACCCTCAGTGCAGCACACATGCTGCAGCAGAGCCCTGCGGCTGTGGTGAGAAGGCACACACACACTCATTACACACTGCTGTAGAACACACCCACCTACACACAGTGCAGCAGAGCCGATAGCCAGTGATGGGAATAACGGCGTCACTGAAAAACAGAAGGGCTACAAAATCTTAAGCATTTACTGTTTACATCGTTACCACGGCAATACGTTACTCACAGTAACATATAGCATGTTACTGTAATTAATTAAGCTGTTTTCGTCCGACCAGCCACAAGTGCAGGAACGCATTTTATTGTCTTTGGTGAGGGGCGAGAGGACGGGTAAGACAACTGCATAAGTGATGATTGGCTATGGTTGATGATAAGCCAACCAGAGGCTGGTGTGTTTTGTTTCCATGAATTCAAATATACAGACGCAAGAGAGACACAGGAGTGTTTGTACAGTGGAAATACGAACATGATTGAACCTTATTGAAGGTAGAATGTATATGTTAAATGTAAATTATCCCCAGGAAGTGAGTTTTTATCCACATTGATGACAAGATATTAAAATCTGACGTAGCTCATCTCTTCGACTCATGCTTCATCAAAACTAGCTGCCAAGAATGTGGAAGCTGATGGCAGTGAAAACTCAGGTGGGGCTAACATGAGCTCTGCTAATGAAGGAGGAGCCGGAGCAGTGCCCTACACATTTTTTAACATTACTTTAACGTTACAACTCAGTTACAAACTCAGCTTTAAATAAACTATAACTAATTACTTTTTTAAAGTAGTGTTCCCAACACTGCCAGAAGCTGTTGTGGAACAGGCACATGCATGCTCAAATTTTCACGGTTTTGGAGCTTCAGCTTTAACTTCAGTAACTTCTAGTACTACAGGAGAACACACACACACACACCTGAAGGGCCCTGAAGCTGTGCTCATACTTACAGATGAAGGGAGAACCAAACACACACACACCCCACTTCTGAGAGCACGTCATGGCTAACGTTGCATCTCCCCTTTGCTCCTCCAGGCGACCCACCTCGGCTCTTTTGGTCAGACCACGAGGACCACGCTCTGGCACCCCCTGCTGTTGCCCCTCAGCAGCAGCAGCAGGCAGTGACTGTGCACAAGCCTCCCCCAGTGTGTCCTGTGGGTGAGGGCTGGGCGGAGAGGAGAGAGCAGGGTGACAGCACCCCCTCCGCACACTCGCAGGAGGGGCAAAACTGCGCCTCATTTAGGACTAACCACCAGGAGCCTACTTCTGCACCCACTTAGGGGTCACAACTTTCATCCTTTGCCTCGCCCACCCTTGTCACTGTGTCTTACACCCCACTACCTCCAAAGACGAGCTTCACTATCTGCCAAAAAAAAAGTCTACTCTTGTGTGTTTACACCTTCACATCCTGCAGAAGGGAACGACAAACAAGGGCCCGAGCATCGGCGGGCTCAACACTCCCCAACCCTGTCTGAGACTGTGAATGTACTCGTCCCACGACTCACTGTACACCGCTAACCTTAAAACTCTGAAAATACTCCTCATCCCCACAATCTTCGTCTGTGGTCTGGACGGCAAAGCATCAAATTGTGTGTGTGTGTGTGATGAGTGCGCTGTGACCGGATTGTGGCATTTTGTCGAGGACTTGACAGTTGATGTCAGACTTCTCTGAGGTACTTTGTCAGGGTGTCTTGCTCCCTTGTCCAGATGAAATGAGCTCCTCTGCGGCCTTTTTACATTCCTTACAACCCCTATGGGAGTCTAAGGTTCATTATCCGCTGCTGTGGTACGAAGGTTCTGCTCTGCCACTGCAGATATATGTTTTTTAATTTTTTTCCAGACTTTTTTCCTGCATTATAAACAGAGCAAGTATATAAATATATATATATATATATGTAATGTTATGTTCTCTTTATATATCTTTTTTTTATTGTTTTAAGGAAAGCGCATTATGAAGCAAGCTTAAAAAGACGCATATTGCACCTTTCGACAATCAGGCTCTTGTGGTGTCTTAGTGGCTCTCTTAGGGCATGTGTATGTGAATGTGCTAGAACACGGGGCATGCAAGTTTGCCCTGGATCACTGTGGCTCCATGTCTTTTGATCACTGTGGCTCCATGTCTTTTCTCTTGGTTTGAATCCTCACTAATTATTCATATTGCTTTCATTTGGATGCAACTCAGGCTATTTTTTTCCCTCTGTCAGTTGTTTGACAGAAGGTTGTTTAATGCAGTCTGCACACATCTTTTAATGGGACCGAGGGTACAGTTAAACATGTTTGTCTCCGGGGCATGTTTATGCAAATTTAGCGTGTATGTATGCATTTGTGGTTACATACGTTTGGGTCGTGAATAATTCAGGAAAAGTCTCATGTGATATGCTGCAAACTGATTCCCAGCATGAGTCCTTCAGGTACATCAAAGTAAATGGGTGACACATCAGTGGTGTTGAACAGTATTGCCAATTTACTTGTGGTAGTTTGTGGTTGTTGTTTTTTTATGCAGACCCAATCCTTTACTTTTTGGGAGTTCAGGATATTTTTCTTGGCCAAATATGCATTTTCTTTGCTTTCTTCAGGTTTGAGTTTCATTAACACATGAACCTCATTCCAGAGGGTATGTTTCATTGAACATGTGCTGAATGCATCTCTATTGTGCTTTTTCATGATTCCTGCTGTCCCCATAAAAACAGATTCCAGGTGAGCATGCTCCACCAGACCTACACCACTTTCGTGGATTTAAAGAGAGCTCTCTTTAAATCCAATAAGTCCAGAAGCAAATGCATCATGCATATTTATGAATGCTCTTTATGCATAATCAGTCCTGGTTTTGTTGAGCATGTTCTGCCGCCATGTAACATGTGCGTTACTGTTTTCTTGTACACACATTCCCCCTGATACGAAATATTTATTTGTGTTTTTTTTTTTTGTTTTTTTTTTTGCATCAGTGGTTCAGTAGCATTACTTTAGAAAAGTTCTAATCTCCAAATGGTGCTATAAAAAAATCCCTGAAGGGGAGTTGTGACACAATATTTAAAGACATCTTTTGTGCATTTCCTTCACATTTAAAATTCACATTCATCCTTGTTTCAAATAATCGTTCCTCCCCTTATTCCCAGTAAAGGCATTTCCACGCCTTGTTACTAGAATACTGATGTTCCTGAGCTTTTTGCAACAAGCAAGTCAGAGGCAATAAAATGTTGCATTAATATCCAAGATACCACAACAATCAACCCCCCTTATTAAAGTAAAGCAATTTAATTTGTGGACTTGCTCCTCTGCCTTTTATTGGATCTGTAGAGATTCTTCAAGTAACCACTGTTGTTAATGAAGCCACTAGCTACTTCCTTTAAAGCCTGTTTCCGAAGACCAGAAGTTGAAGTCTATAATAAAAGTGCTTTTTTTGTCCTGTGTTGAATGATGAGCAAAAACTGAGTATGATCTGAATTTTCTGTTTTCTGAACAAGATGTTTTGCATCAAAAGTGAGTCCCCCACTCTAATCAATTTATACCAAAGTTCAGCATTACTGCTTTGACAATGTCATGCTGCTTTTTATGTGTTCAACAAATGTTTTTTTAAATACCTGTACATCTTGCAGAGCATGTATAAATGTGTTTTTGTTTGATTAAATGTAGCTTACATTTAAATATTAAATTCTGATATACAGTTATATTTGTGTCGGGGGTCTTCTTTTAGTTTTCTAAATCTGTGTGAAGATCAAATTTAAGGCTGATGACATATATGCTGTCTTATGACCCGCTCTCTGACCCTGGCCTGGATATGTGACCTGGATCTGACTGCGCATAATAAATGGTTCAGAGAAGCCCTGTCAGATTGCCCACTTAGACTTTTTGTCATGATGGGTGAGCTGTAAAGCATCTGCCTTCCAGGGAGCACAACAGAGCATTGATTTCTGTTGTGTCCTATTCCTGCAGTCTCGGTTCTGACTGTTTTCTGCTTTAAATAGAAGTCTCTTTAATATACACATACAAACATTTGAAAAGGAGCATTCAATATTTGCCAGAACGCCTTCATCTTACGCCCTCAAATTAAAGGTGAAAGTCCATAAATTAATTGAACACCAATCGCTTCATTCCAAGTCCATTGTGGGGGTGCACAAGAGGCAAAATTATGACCTGAGCATTCTGCAGGATCCGCAGCAGATTTTTGATCTGGATTTTGAACCAAACACAAGCAAAGCGTTGAGTCATGTGCTGTAGATGAGATGAAAGAACCTTCAACCGAGCGCTGAATTATTCATTCATGTTCACGTCTACCATCTACCATGGCATCCCGCTTCGGCAGGCCTGGCGTCTCTGCCAGTTTATTATGCGGATATTTTAGCATGCACAGCAGCCCCATTCGCTGGAGTCGCCATGAGGACGGCCCGCACTTCACCGAATGCCCGAGCCGGGCTTAATAAAGCCTCCGCCCTTCCTCACATTCTGTATATGCAAATGATGATAAGAGGATTGAAGCTGGTATGATAAGGTGTGATTCGCACTCTTATTCTTTGCGCTGGGACTCAGAGCATCAAAGCCAGACAGCAGTGTGTGAGCTTGTTTGACGGATTAAGAAATGTGCACGTGTGGATGTTTTCACCGTACACTTAAAAAAAAAAAAAAAAGTGGGCAGCCATGACAGGCGCCCGGGGAGCAGTGTGTGGGGACTTTGCTTTGCTCAGTGGCACCTTGGCGGATCGGATTCGAACCGGCAAGCTTCTGATTATGGGGCCGCTTCCTTAACCACTAGGCCACCACTGCCCCAGTGATTGTCTTGCCTTCCTTATGGCTATTCATTTGTATGCTGTTGCATATTTTCTTAAATGCAGCTAATTAGCAACACTAACCAATTGGCTGGATGAGACAAATTCCTGTCTGGATTTTTTTCTGCGTTTTACATGATTTTTACATGCACTCCACGGTGTGTAGCTTCACCGTTCCCTCCACAGTGGACTGGGGGTTGTTCTTGCCTTTGGACACAGATGGCTGGGACAGGTTCCAGTGGCCGGATAAACGAGTTGTTAAAACGGATGAACGGATGGATGGGTTTCGTTTGCTCCTGTCCATCAGCACGTACACGTATTTGTCTGTGATATGATCCGCCTGTAAAGGCCACAGAAATGTCTCTACAACGCCCACATCTGCACGTTGGAAGCAGGTCACGTGGCCAGTCAGGTGGGGGACATTTACATTTTCCTGCGTGTGTTGCTAAGGGACAGAATGGTAGCAGTAGGATCTGAGTTTGCATGGGAGCCGGCTGAGTTCACTGGCGAATACTCTGCAAGCGCCCTAATAAGGAGTTACAGAGACAGTGGCAGAAGTGGAAGGCATTGAGACCTTCATGGGATAAGCAAGCTAATTACTGTGATTTGCTTCTGTTCAAGCTAATTATGTAGTGAGAAATCGATCTAAATAAGCAGAGTCTATAGAATAAAATACGTATATACAGGTACCAGGTAACATTTATTAACAATATCTTCATTAAACACAACCAGTCAAACGTTTGGATGCCTCTACTCTGTGGCATTTAGAAGAATCCAACGCAAGAACAAAAACACTGTTCACTATTGTCATCATCAAAGCCACTTCATGAGATGCTCATTAGGGGACAGAATGATAAGAAAGTGTTCAGCATAAACCTTCAGGACTGTTGGAAACCATCACTGTTTTCTAACTTAAGGTGGTGGAGAGAACTTTTCCTCTTGTTGGGTATTTTTTATTTTTTATTACATAACCTGATGTGTGTGTTTTCATAGCTCTATGTCTTCAGTTTTGTTCTTTTGACTTGTAGTGTGCAGCTACTCCGTACTTGACTTCTACACTCACCAACCCCTAAATTTGAACCCCCTACATGAGTGACCTTCTGATTGGGCTTTTAATTAGTCACCGACAGTAGTCCCAGGCCTGCTGCATGATGGTGTCTCTACATGAACTGCCAGTTATGACATGCCTCGCTGCCAGGTTCCCAACCTCAGACAAGCGAAATTGTCACCGCAGCATTAAATCCACCGAGGTTTGGCTGGCCCACGTCTTCCCACACAAGCTCAGGCACATTCCCATTTCTCCTTTTAGAATTTTAATCTCCTCAATGTGGCTCCATCAGTTATGCCACTTCATTTTCATCCTTCTCCTTACGTGAAGAATCTTGCATAATTAGGAAGGCTTAGTCCCAGACTTCTCCTGCCAGCTGGGCCTGCTCAAGATGTAGAATGTCGAATATTAGATCTGATATGTTGAGTTTTTATATTTTTGCATATATTTCAAATCCTATGTGAATTATCTGAATGAAAAGTTGACTCTTTCATAGATTTTTAGTATTTTATTTGTTCATCATTAGATGCTTGTGATTTTGCTCAAAGGGAGTAACGTAGTCAGCTACATTTTAGATTCGTAGTCAGTTTAATTTCAGATTAATTTCTTCAGGTTCATTTCTCTTGTTTCTTCATGAAAACAATAAATATCCATGCATTAATGCGGCTGGTTGACCATTACTGACCTTGGTGACCCAGAAAACCCACAATATATACATTTTTTTATGCAAATAGCCTATATGCTTTGAGACATTGCATAAAATTGTTTCTCTGTAAGTGAACAAATTTTGTTTGACTGGCAATGGGTGTTATTGTGATGAGTAGTGTGTTTGGACCGTGTGTGGAGTTTACGTGGAGTGGGTTTCCTCCGGCTTCTCCGGTTTCCTTCCGCCGTCCAACCAGGCGACCCAGAATCAGCAGGTGTCAGTGTGTTTGCAGAGGATTTTTTGTGCAGTCCATGATGGTTCAAACCCCACTTACTACCATTGTGTCCCTGAGCAAGACACTTAACCCTGAGTGTCTCCAGGGGGGGACGGTCCCTGTAACTACTGATTGTAAGTCGCTCTACATAAGGGCGTCGGATAAATGCTGCCAATTTAGTTGGAACCCCCTCCAGCCCCGTGAAAAAGAACGGAGGGCTGCATTTACCGCATTTGGCCAGAAGGTGGCAGTTTTGAAACGTTCTCGGTGGGCCATTAAAAATTGCCTCGTTTTTAACGCCGAAGTTTTTAAGTGTGCATATTTCTCTCACACAGCGCTGTTGTAAACAGCCAAGCATTCTATTCTTCAACGGGGACACGTTTCTTCCTTCCAGGCGGATCTCGTTAATAATACTAACGAGTGACACTTACACCCGCGTATCGAATGGCCCGAAATGAATAATGTATTGTGATTCCGTAATAACACACATTATAATAATATAGTTATAATAACACATACATAACACATGGGGTGATATCAGGACGTCCCGGACGAAGTTGACGGGTGAGACTTCATCCGCCGGGGTTCCGAGACCCGAGCACGACTGACACGACCGGGTATCTCTCTACCTCTCTCTCTCTCTCTCTCTCTCCCTCTCTCACACGCACACGCGCGCACACGCGTACAGAGGCGCGCGCGCCGTCCGCGGCAGCTGAAACTTGGGGCTTCAGACGCCCGAGCGGCCGCGACAGGGAGCGGGCAGACTCGGCCCGGCCGCCGCCGCCCCCGCCGCCTGACTGTCCTGCCCCCCGCTCGGCGGATCCCGGACGGCCGCGTGGGGTTTTTTTTTTTTTGGTTTTTTTTGAACGCCCCTCCACTCGCGCCGCTTTTGCTTTGACTGTAAAATTGCGAGTTGAGTCGCTGCCGCGGGTTTCACTGCCCGCGAGTAGCCATTTTATTTTAATTTGCTTTTTTTTTTCTACTAGCGTGAGTGAGATTCCGACCATTTTTGATATTTATTCAATTCCATTTTGTCCCATTGGAGATTTGGACGTCCCTTCGGGCAGCGCGCGCGCGCTCCTCGGTGTAAACACTTGCCAGGAATGGTGACCATGATGATGATGATGATGATGATGACGATGAAGCCGCTGCTGCTGGCGCCGCCGCCACTCGCCCGATCGTAGACGCAGCAGACGCGGAACCCGACCATGTCCAAGACCCTGAAGAAGAAGAAGCACTGGTCCACCAAAGTGCAGGAGTGCGCCGTGGCGTGGGGCACCGGCGGCGACTTCGGCTCCGTGGTGGAGGTGCGCGGCGGCGCGGAGCACGGAGAGTTCCCCTACCTGGGCCAGATGAAAATGGACGTGCTGGCGTGCCACGCCGGCCGCCTGCCCTACTACGGCGACGTGCTCCTGGAGGTGAACGGCACGCCCGTCAGTGGACTTACCAACCGCGACACCCTGGCGGTCATCCGCCACTTTCGGGAGCCGATCCGCCTGAAGACCGTCAAACCAGGTACCGGCTCCGGCGCGGCGAGTTAACTTATTACGCAATCGGGTCTGATCTGGGGGCTCTTTGGGGGTCTGGAAAGGTAAGTACCGGGATCCTGGAATAACGAGACGAAACCCACGACCGCAGTGACGTCACAACACACCCAGTTGTCTGTTAAAGTGTCACGATTCCCACAGGTTTAATTGTTCAAACCCAATAGGCTACATTAATATCGAATGGCAGTACACCGAGAAGTGGTGTAATGCCATATTGACTTGTTTGTCCCGCACCCACACTGCCACGGATCTGCACACACAACCCGTCTTCCTTATTAGAGACATTTATCCCGTCCCCTCGTTTGCAATGGCAGACGAGATGGATACGTGTCCAAACATACGTCGCCGTTGTGTCTGTACGACTGTATCAGTAACTGCTGGTGTGTGTGTGTGTGTGTGTGTGTGTGTGTGTGTGTGTCAAGCGTGGCAAAAAAAAAAAAAAAACAGTCAGAAGCTGATCGTTGATGAAGATGCCCCACAGACACAGTCCCCTGGCTGTAGTTTCTTAAGAAGCAGACCTCATGTCAGGTCACGGCACCATCAATTCTGCTCCCGGCCCTGAGACGCCAACCAATCATCTTTCCCGTCCTTCTGGAAATCTAGAAGTGAATAACCATAATAAAAAAACTGGATTGCAAAGGGCCGAAAAAAACTTGGAAGGGGGGAGGGTGTGTTGGTTTCTTACTTTACGGTGTCCCACGCAACATACGCGATCTTGCCAGAATTGTCGCAATCTGACCCCAGAATCAGGTAAACATCAGTTGGCCCGGAATAACCAAGGAAGAACCAAAAAAAAAACCTAAAAAAATAAAAATGCAGCATCCGTGGCAGCTGAGCCCTCGGCCTCTGGGACGCAAGGCACACCGATCGCTGTGTGTGTGTGTGTGTGTGTGTGTGTGTGTGTGCGGTCGTACGGCGACGTTAACGTTGCGCCGCTCTGCACGCCCTCCGGCCCCTCGCACCGCGGTTTATGCCTCGCTAACCAAGGATGATTAATAAAGGGCCAGGGCCGGGGATGGATGCGAATTCAGTCAACCCTGGACTGCGAATCCACTCCCACGCCACGTTATTTCAGCTTTTAGCCATCGATGGACCCTAAAGACCACTGGCCCGGCTTCCTGCTGGCCCGGCTTGGCCGCGGCGCGCTCCGGCAGGTTGCTGGAGCGATCGGCAGCGCCCCTGCAGAAACGGTAGCTCGCATGTTTAATTCAGCCGCGCTGAATAATGGATGCGGTGAGTGGGATGCCTGTGCACTCCGAGCGGCGCAGCGGGGCCCGGAGGCTCAGATGTGACGCGTCCGTCGGCGCAGGGATGACGATGGCGCTGCCGGTGACCGCCAGGCCGGGATCTCCTGACTCTCTCCGCCCGGATCTCTTTGGAACTGTGTGCCGAGGTCAACGAAGGTTCCACCAGAGCAGCGTAGGCCCGGTATAATAAGAAAATGATGAGGACATCAGGACTTCTCAGTGTCACGCTGCGTATATCTCCCGGTCCCCACTGCTGCGTAAACGGCTGCAAATCTGCGGATGAAGTTGCCCGTTTTATAAAGGTAGCTGGGGGCCTGCATGCACTGTTTAACACGCTACCTCCGATTAGAACATATGCTGCCTTTAAATAAAAGATCCCAGCAAGCTCATAACGGGGGGAAATTGGCCATTTTTTAATTGGCTGCTTGCTACAGTCTCAACTCGAGTCTGGAGGTCTATAGAAAGCCGTCGTGTTAGGATATTTTTATTGGATTATAATCAGAAAAATCTTAAGAATACACGAAAGTGTTATACAGTAAGTACGTGCCATAGTGATCACTATATAAATTCACAAATGAACTTAACAGTGAAATCTGTCTTTTTTCATCCATCTTCAGATAAAGAAGAGAAAAGCAGGACTATTGCATCGCATAAGTTGTACTGGATAATAAAGGAAGCACCCCCACACCATGCAGAACTTTTTACTGGTGTCACTAATCGAGTAACAAACCTCGAATCTTTAGTCTTTATTTGGCTCTTTTTTTTTTTCAAAATGTAAAAAAATAATAATCTGCAAGTCAGCTTTTCGTTTGTATCGTATTTGATACTTCGGGCAATAGCAAACATCATCATGCACTACATTGGGAGTCCAATCCCTATCTTACACCTCGTGGTCCTGTGTAAGTTCACATAAACTTTTAGTTTTGCGATGGGCTCTTTCTTTTTTGAATTCTTTCATTTCTCTCTCTGCTTCAGGCTAGGGGTCGGAGGGGATATTAACCATTCAGAATGACCAGACCCTGTAAAACTAGCATTACTCTCTTTATTCCAATTCATTTCCCAACCTTTTGCCTTTAGGCTCTTTGTGTTCTCATTATTTATAATAAGACACATATTAAACGTAATAAAGGGCAGAGTGGCGCAGTGGTTAGTGTTGCAACAAGGTGGCCTGGGATGGAACTGTGTTTTTTATGCCGCTGTAATAGGTGTAGCACATGTGTAGAGTTTGCTAATGTAACATCAAGCATGTCTTCAGGACTTACAGACATAATCAAATAGAAATAATTTATTGCTGATTGCTGTCTGTATCTTGGAGAGGAGAAACCAACCACCTACATAGCCCTTTTTCTGACACCCAGGCGATGAACTTTAATTTTAAAATGTGAAGAACACATAGCAATGATTGACAGCTGTCATGCACCCTACCTACCCAATCTTGACTATTTCAACCCCGTCCTGTCAACACGTCACAAGTTCCAAGGCTTATCGCCAGGTTCCATCTCCTCCATTTACCTTGGTTTTCAATGCTCTTAATACCTAGCATTCAAAAATGCAATCTCTGATATGATAATCTAAGGACGATGTCCACTACCAAACCAGACATGCAGATTATAAGCACTTTCATTCAAGCCTTCTGATATAGAATCTGATATATGAAATTCCCCCCTCTGTGTGAACTGCGCTGATGAGGACATCCATGCATTGGTAAATGCATTGGTAACTGGTTTTGCATGTGGGAGGGACTGTGGCCCAGTGTGTCCAATGATTGCTGGGATTGGCTCCAGACGACCAAGAAGGTCGATCTAGAATTAATCAATCTTGGCGGTCAAGAGACGACCAGGATGACCAGGTTGTTTGTTGACCGCACAGACTGATTTATTGTGTAGCTTACATGTCTGGAGAGGATTGAATTGCAAAGGATGCATGATGTATTGCTCTAAGAATGCTGAATTTGCTGATAAATCTCTGGCGTATCTAACTTTAAGTGCCCCGCCCAGTGAGTGTAATAAGGGAATCTGCTTTCAGGCTGGCGTCCCTTTCACGGCACCATATTTTACATTAACCGCTGATTGCGCTGATAGGGAAGAGAGTGTGTAGATTCAGCTCTAAATTTCCCATGGTGTAATGCTATCAGTTGCAAGTAGGGGTTAATCAGGCTAATGCACAACTCATAGCTGGAAGTGCCTTTCAATGGAGTCATCCTCTTGACCAGCCGAGCTTTGTCATTCCAATGAGCTTTATGGTGGCGTGCCAAAATGCTCAAGTACTCTCACAAACCGAGGGGTCCCTGGCCCAGCTCTGGCATCTGTGCTCTGTGTTAGTACGTCTATCCAGGCTACCTGTGGCATATCAGTCGTGAAAAAACGGGGCTGTTTGCAAACTGGCTGCCATCAATCAGTTGTGAATCTTGTATCGTCACATCACAAGAGACGTCCATGTTTTAAACCCTTTTGTGCTTGGAAACTGGGCCCTATTCCAGCAGTCTTGGGGTACAAGGCGGCATCTACCCCTGGACAGGGCGTCAGACCACACAGTGGAGAGGTCACTTAAGGAAGAGGGCTGGGTGGTTCTTTGCTGTTCCAGCAAATGCCACAAACCTGGAAGGGTGGGGACTGCGTATGTTGCTTTATATAATACCATGGCACCTTGTGGCATCAAATTCTCATTTTGAATCAGGAAGTCTGTAATCAGTGAAAAGATGGATGGAAAATGCAACAGCAGAAAAGCACGGGGCTATTGTAAAGTCAAAGGCGTAGACAAACTACGCTTTTTGTTGGTGTGTAATTACTTCCTTCACCCAGGATGGCCATTTTAGTGATGATGATTAAATATCTTGTTTCTGCATTGTTTAAATCTATTTATTTATGTCAATCCACTGTGTTCCCAGAGTTCTCTTTGTTTGGAGGTTTGGTGTAGTGGCCTAGATTGGCCATTCTTTTGAGACTGCACCCTGAAGTGCACCAGCGTCTTGTCGAGCCCTTTTTTCCCAGCCTTTGACTTGAAGATCGCCAGCATGGACTCCAGCTTCCCATTAACCCTGATCTGGATGAGCAGGATTTGAAAATTGATTTTACTGTTTGTGGAGGGATTCCATGTATTCAACATGGCTCTGACTGGAAACCAGTTAACCTATTAACCCGTGTTGCTCATGGGCTACTGTCCCTGCAATTAGTGAATGTCACGGCCAAAGCGCTGTGCAAATGGCCACCATCTAAATGAAGAAAATTCAATGTGGGTCAAATGGTTAATTTGACGATTAATGTCCCTCCTTTGTCACTACAGGTTATGACTTGTTTGTCTGTCTTCCTAGCTGTAGAACGCAATTTACCCTTGACACGTGGCATGAAGTATTGTTTTCCTGGATGTCGGTGAATTTCCTGACAACCCGCAGACTTCTGAAGCCCTCATTTTTCTGGCTTGGCATAACAGAGGAGGATGAGGGCGCCTCAGCGAATCCGTCAGAGATGTTTTTCAGAGAGAGCCCTGAATGGCTGTGACGTGGACTGGGCCGGATAGGCTCTGCAAAGAAACTCCTGGCTGATTCGGCACCAGTGGACCGCTGACTGCAGTCAACGCCTCTCAGAGACACGAGAGCTTGTCAGCCACTGGAAATCGCCTCCCCGTCACCCTTCCTTCATTAGCGTCTCGCCTTTTCTTCTCCCGCACAGCTCGGGCTAGTAATACACTTGCTTTTCAAAAACCAGTTATTTGGGAAGGAAGCGGTTGCCTCGTCAATGGCCGATGGAGCGCTGAGTCGTCGCTGAACGCATTGTTCGCGGAGTGCTCATCGCGTAATCGCCATGGATGATCTTCTGGCACGTTCAACGATCCTCCTTTCTGCAGTTTCTGTCAATGGCCCTTTGCCGATTGCTCACAGACTGTGCCGCTCTGTGTTGTCATTGTTCTCAAAGATAAGCGTTGCTTATTGACATGGCGGACGTATTATTTCCTTCAAAAGCATGTGCTCCCTGTTCCATGGTTGCACTACGGAGCTGAACCCTCCCTGGTACCGTCTAATTCTTTCCACTGCAATCCTGTTGGTTCCAGTCTAGTTACCAGTATTGTCTTTGTGACATCTGGGAACAGACAGGGCATTTCTTCATGAAGTGTCTATGTGATTAAAGGTCCTTAAGCATGACTGTCATCGTGCACTATGGCCCGTTGACTTTTCACCTACAATGCTTGCCCCCCCATTTATTAAAAAGGCAAAAAAATGCCTGTCCAGAAATGAGTGCTTATTTATTTAATTGAGATGTCATTGACAGCAAATGCACTGGCATCTAAACAGAGACAGACCGTATTATCCTGTCTTCAATTTTCAGCTCTACAGAGAGGCTTTGAAAAGCCCATTTGAACTGAAGATATCTTCTCATTTCTTAATACTGCGGCTATTTAATCAGAGCGTTTCGTCCATTGTGGGCATGACTAGTTGGGAGATGTACATTCAGTCCAGTATCAGGATGAGCTCCAGTACTGGTTTTATGTAAAAGTACCACATTTTATATGAAAGGCTTGCAAAGCATTGCTTTTGAACTGCACTGATCGGTTCCATATTTCCAGAGGTAGTTTGTAATAGGCTGCATCATTTCTTTATGATGAAAAGAAGCAAACTCATATGGTGTTCCAAACTGCATTTTTCCCAAGTGTATTTGCTGCCCGGTTGGTTTCCCTGGCTGGAATATTGCCATCATGACATCATCTCCGTGCAGTGAGGGGCACTTGCAGCTTTATGAAATTTTATTAATTCATCCTGTCAGTCAAATTTTACATCTGTTTGTTCCTAATTGATGGTTCGTTCTGCTAAAATGCAATCAGACAGAATCCGACTGGAACGTCCTTTTGTTAGCAGCGATTAATTTTCTGTTTCTGGTTTCAGTGTCAGAGCTGGGTCGTTGAGCGAACCCGACTGACTGATCAAGTGAAGAGTAAACAACGGCGTAATGAAGGAATTCAGCCGACCATTATATTCTTGCAACCGTGGCCATTACCTGCCCATGAACATGTCCCACTCTGTCATTCACCACTAGCGTTGGACTTATTATCCGGCTGTGTCTCCCCGATGTTTATTTACTGGAAGAACAGACGGAATTGCCTCTAATTGGCTCGCCCGTTATATGGAGCGCCATTTCCAGTTGCCCTGCTCTTTAAAAGGAGCGTTAGTCTCGGGGGTTGGAACACTGGGAAGCCACGTTGACAATCAGGCCTAAATCAGATGGGAGGTGATTATGACCCAACGTTAGGGGGGGATTAATGAATAAAAAAACCACGCAGCTCGCACATATCCCACTAACGGGACAACTGCCAGCGATGCTGCAAGATGGAGAGAGAGAAAGAGAGAGAGAGCTGGCGTAATGATGAAGGAAGTGTGTGCATCGGACAGAGCTGTCAGGAGGACGGTTCTCTTTGAGGGTGAGTATTGGTTTGTGTGTGTGTGTGTGTGTGTGTGTGTGTGTGTGTGTGTGTGAAAGAGTGAGCAAATACTGCATAGCGCATTACTGAGTGCATTAAAACCGTGAATCAAGCCAAAGAGATGCATGGGCAGAGAAGCAACAACGTGCAACGTCGTCCATTTGCAAGGACGGGAGGACGAGGCAAACGAGATGGATGGAGGGCGGGAAAGGGGAACGGATGAAAAGGATGACTTAGTTAATGGAGGGGTGGGTGAAGAGATGGGCGAGTAGATGGAGAGATGAAAGGGAAGAGCGGCCATCTGACGGGTTGAAGGAGGCTGATGGAGATAGAGGCCGGGATTGATGATCCCCCTCTTGTGATCCGACAGGGTTGCACACGTTTGCAGAACCTTCTTGTTCTTCATTTGTTCTCTCGGCCCCCGAAAGTCGGCGCTGGACATTGTTTCCTTCCCTTTTTTCTCTGAAGCCTCAGGAGGCAAAACATTGGCTCTGGATTAAATTCTCGCAAATCATGATTTGCTGCAACTGCTGCAGATTGAACCATTGATGTAACGATTCATATTTTAATATACAAATTTCTGAATTATGTTGATTTGGCTAAATTATTAACATAATATGATCACACAGATCAAACAGATCGCTCTGTTTGTAGATTTGCAGTGAACTGTATGTACAGTATCACAATATATCATAATATAATCATACCTCGACCCATCCTTGCCAATACACCCCAATTAAACAGAGAGATCGCCCCAAAGTAAGTAACCCTGATCCATCCCATAATAGCACCGATATGACCCTAGGAAGTGAGAGTGCAATTCCGGACGTGGTTTAAAACAGCACCAGCTTATTCTTCTTGCCCATGATTTGTAGCCCACCTCAGCGGCGGCAGAACAGCTGGCTACGCTCTCCGAGAATCCGATCCTGCATCGGCTGCACACGTGCGCCCGCATGCCAATGAGGCGTTAGCGGCGAGACAGAACGTGGCTCGCCGATACGCCAGGTCACCCCTCTGAATGGGCTCTCGGGCCCCGGTGAAGAGCCGCGTCTTTATCTATTACCATGCGGCCCACGTCCCCTTGTTTCAGCCCGGGTGTCTCTGTAAAGTATATTTCGCAGCTTTACCGGCCTGTAGTGCCATTAGGAGTTGATTGGTTTTACCTGGGACTTGGACCCCAGCTGGCAGAATTTGGAAAACCGTCGCTGCAGAGCTTCGCTGGCTGTGATGCCACTCGTCGCCCACCCCACCCTCGTGGTGCTTTGGGGCCAGTTTTTCTGGGATTACCGAGAGGCGGCTAGAAAGCAGTGTCCGGAGGATGATGTCTGCATTAAACTCGTTACATAACTGCCGGTAATCCCCAAGGCCTCTGGCGGCCCACAGGCATGTTGGGAAATGGAAAGGGGTGGGGGGGGAGTAAGACAGGTTGTTCTGTGTCAGGGTCACCGCGCGACCTGGCAGACGTGCCAAGTCATCCTGGCCACATGCGGCTGCCGACGTCGCGCACGTCCCGTCTGGGCGAAAATCTTCAACCATCCCCCCACTTTCACTTCGGCACGGGTGTAAACAGGATCGAGCATCGATTTTGTAATGCGCTCGTTTCCTAGCTGCATAAATAAGGATGATTTGTAGGGTCGCGTGTGTTTGACCCTCCCCCTACACCTGCTATTAATTGGACTGTTACAGAGCTTCTGATTTCAGAAGCAGAGACCACAACTTGAAGACAGGACTGATAATTTTTTGATCAGGTTTAATAGTTTGCAGTGAATTAATTGTGATTAATCGTTCGTTTAAACATTTTTGCACTCTCTGCATGCCTGAATAAAGCCACGCCCATTTCGAACGCACTGCATGCAAGTTGCTCTCATGTTTGAGCACAGCAGCCAGCAGTCTCCATTTGACATTGTATTTTAATATTAAATATTTATAAATGAATTACTAATTACATGAATGATCAATTATTAAATAAAACCTAGACGTAGGAGGGGCATTCATGACGCGCTCTAGTTATGGTCAGTTCACCAGTGTTGAACTTTTGTGAAGTTCAACACATCTACGAGCTAAATTCATAATTAATGAGGAGAAATTGCAGGTTTTGCACGTATTTTATTCCCCGCACCCAACGGTGACTTCAGAAGCAAAGAACACGCTGAACCATGACTTCAGCGTAGTGTTACACCCCTAATGGCTCCCCGTCTTTCACCCGCACACGAGGGCAGACGTCACCACGCGCCACGCTTTGCTGCCTCACCATCCTTGGAGGTGTGTGTGTGTGTGTGTGTGTGAAATGCGGGTTTAAATATTCATGCCCAGCAGTGGGGACTTTTTAAGCGCTGTTGCTCGGGGTGTCATGTTCCGCCTCTCTGGCTCCTACGAGAGGGTGTGAGTCGGAGACAGATGGTGACATGGGTGTGTGCAGGTGAGTATCTGTATGCGTGTGTCTGTGTTCATGCTAGTTTGCGTGGATGTTGAATGTGCACCGCTCGGCACCTGAACCCCACTGTGGTCTATCTGCCTGCCTCAGAAAGGTTATCTGGGTCCACTTATGATGGTCTGACGCTCGGTTTTAATGAGCTGCACAACTCGCGTCATTTCAACGGCGTTGAAACGGCCTGGCTATTTTCGGCCTGCCCTTTTACCCTTTTTTTTTTTTTAGGGTTCTTCATTAGGGTTGGGATGCACATATTGGATGGCCAATGATTTCTTTAGTTTGGATTGTAACCTTCAGTTCTCCAGCAGACTTTTCTTTTTGTTAAAGACAGTACAGACAGTGGTGGCCTAGCGGTTAAGGAAGTGGCCCCGTAATCAGAAGGTTGCTGGTTCGAATCCCGATCTGCCAAGGTACCACTGAGGTGCCACTGAGCAAAGCACCGTCCCCACACACTGCTCCCCGGGTGCCTGTCATGGCTGCCCACTGCTCACTCAAGGTGATGGGTTAAATGCAGAGGACAAATTTCACTGTGTGCACTGTGTGCTGTGCTGCTGTGTATCACGTGTGACAATCACTTCACTAAAAAAAAAAAAGAAAGTGCAGTTTTAAAAGTAAATATTTCGAATTTAAATATTGAATGATTCAGAATTTACCCTTAAGTCTTATTTAGATAAAATCGTATATGGAGTTTTACTTTCCAGTGAGGTTTTAAGTTAATTATTTCCTTTTTTTTTTTCCTGTTGACTGTCATCATGATTGTTAATAAGACCAGCAGGTTGGATGCTGTGATGGCCGGGGGCCGCCGGACTCTCACAATCGAGCACAATCCGGCCTGATCGATCAGGGCTCCATAAAGAGAGAGAGGCAGCCACTGGTCGGCGCGGCTACGTTAATGTGTTCCCGCAGATGTACCATGTGTCTTATTTTCATTATTGGTTTGTGTTTGTTCCTGTTGACCATCGGGCCGGTTCCTTCCTGTTTTTGTGAATAAATTCCTTGATCCAGATGTCCCGCTTCAGCGCTTCTTTCCTCCCTCAGCCGATGTGGCTTTTCTTTCGTTCCGTATCGACTTCCATTTCATACATGCTATGTAGTTCAGTTATGGGATGAGTTCTCGTGTGAACCGAGATTTTTGTATAGCCCAACAATAGCTCTGTACACCATGAATGGCTGAAAAAAAGCCAAATATCAGCTTTCTGGTTAAAGCAACCCTGGATTGTGACATGCCTGCGTGAGGCACAGCCCAACGAAAGAAAACCGTCTCTGCTTCACTTTCACCCTGGCCGCATGTCACCATGTGGCATCTGAGAAATGAGAATTCGCTGGACGAGACATACCTGCGTGTCCAGACGCTTATCTCCCACGACAAATACCAGAGAGAGTACATTCCTCAGTCTGTCCCACGGCAGAGCGGATAAATTGGGCGCCTTTATACCACCGAATGGCATAAATTACCATCGGTAATGTAGGGGGTTATCTACTGTAAAGGCTGTCAGAATAATTGTGCGAAGGTCACTATATTGCCCATTACAGCCTGTGCCTTCAATGTTTATTCATTCATTTATTTCTTTGTGGACGAATTAGGTACCGCCGACATTCATTTTAACCCGCATCATCCAGGCTAAATCTCATTCGGTGATTTAATTATTCGGCAGGCTATTCCTGTAAGGGGATGTAAATACTTGAACCATGACAGGCGCGTGAGTCAGCCAGTTTGAGAACGGAGCGCGGCGGGAAGTTTTGTGTCGGGCGCTCGGAAGCTGAGTTGGGCCCAAATATGGTTTCAGCGTCGGATGGCGCACTTTCTACTTAAAGTGGAGTGATTGTCTCATGTGATACACAGCAGCACAGCACACGGTGCACACAGTGAAATTTGTCCTCTGCGTTTAACCCATCAGTGAGCAGTGGGCAGCCATGACAGGCGCCCGGGGAGCAGTGTGTGGGGACGGCGCTTTGCTCAGTGGCACCTCAGTGGTACCTTGGCAGATCGGGATTCGAACCGGCAACCTTCTGATTACGGGGCCGCTTCCTTAACCGCTAGGCCACCACTGCCACCACTGGCAAAAGAAGGCGTCTCCATGGCAAGATTCAGTTCAGACCCTCTTGCCAAAAAGACTTGAGATTTGAAGTTATCGACGTCCTTTTTCAGCACCCTCACCTCTTGGAACGAAACCGTCCCAAGGACAGTACACTCCGCCCCGCCCGTCCCGCAGCGGCCCACGGGGGGAAGGCAGTGATTTAACTGGATCAGGACTGCATTCCGGAGTGGTTTGTTGGCCTGGCAGCCGGGACTGTGGTGAGAAATAAAAGTGATATGTGCCTTGACAGTCCCCTTGCCCGGCGTGACAGCGGCAGTGACGGGTCCTGAAAGGCGGAGGGATTAGGGAGCTCGGGGGGGGTTAGCGAGTGTTTGTCACCCTTGCTGGTGACAGCGCGGGCTTTAGGCCGACTGTCTTGCACCCCTGCAGAGAATGTTTGGAATCTTTCCCTGCCTGTTCTGGTATGAGACGGAGGGACCGGAGGGGGGGCATGCAAGGTAATGCTGATTAAAAACCGGTTTTACTTGAAGGGATGAGCGGCTGTTTTGCTGATTTGGGAGGCCGCCCCTTCTGTAGTTGCGGTGCAGCGGTAATTACTTCTCGCTGATTTCACCCTCTTGCTGCTGAAAATGCTTTTTAATCACTTACACGTACAATTCATTTGGGTTATATTGTTCTTTGTGAGGAAACCCACCTCCCATCTATATGAAGGCATCAGTATTAATACTTTCTGGAAATTATGATGTACCTCAGGGCTCCAGATTGTGACTATGGAGGACACAAGAGAGATTTATGCTAACAAAGCATCAAATAAGCTCACACATGTTCTGTATTATTTTGCTTATACTGAATTAATATTATTCATGAATTTTCAAATGAAAGTAAGTTGTTTGCATGAATAATATATGATATATTTGGTTTATTAAACCTATTTATACATATTTATTCTTTAATTCTTTGATTTTGTCTTCTTTATGTATTGATACAAAAATAATTTGGTTCATAATTGATACAGAACTAAGCTCTATTGTTCCATATTGTTCATCTTAAAGGAGTTACAGACTAGGATCTGTAGACAATTAGCAGTTCTGAGTGAAATTTCGCATTGGAATCTCACTGTGTGCCTAGGGCCAAGTCTGTCTGCTTAGGAACCTATAGGAATTCTGGATGGAGTAAAACATACTCACACAAAGAAGAAGAATTTGTCACAGGGCTGCCAGTATTATGCCCAAATTTTATTTTACACTCACTTGGCAGATGTATGTGGATGTCATAAGCATATTGCATCATAGCTGTATTGTCTCAACAAAATGTAGCCGCCATTGCTTATTGTACAAGCAACAAATCGGAGAATGCGAACTCACCTAGCTTTAGCTCATGTATTGCGACATAACCTGTTTCCCTGTGCATAATGAAGGGGGTGTCTAGATCCACCATGCATGGCACTGATTAGCTCAGACCTGGCAACCCTGCAGCACAAACCGCACATTTGGGAAGCACAGAACAAGAATGATGAGGAAACTCGGGGTGATCATCACAATCAGTGTGTCGGAGACAGGTGCGGGAAACACGCACACTCGCTCACACACACACACAGCCACCTGCATGGCGCTGCATGAACAAACCCGATTACACGTGCCCTTGCCTCGCCTCAAATGTAGCTGGTGCATCCTGATTTAAACTCATGTTAATATTACAGTATGAAGCCTTACTTGGGTTTCATCATATCTGCACAGTGTGTTTCCGTAAAGTTTAGATCTACCCATAGGCCCAAGAAAGTCAATGGGCTCATATAATTGCTTATAAGAAAAAATTAATTTCAGTTTACAACATATGCTACCTAGACCCTGCCCTACATTATACTTTCTAAATGAATTCTGTTATGATATGAACTTTAATTTTGAAAATGTATGCCAGAAATGCTGTTAAAACTAGATCCATGTGACACACATGGATCTCTTGCAGCAGAGTGAGACGTTATAATGTTGTCACCTGCGCCCTGCTTATTCTGTCATCATTATCTTGGGTCTCTCAGTGTGCTGCCTGTCTGTGAGGAAAGAAGACATTATGAGCGTGATAAAGCTCAGGTTTCTTTTTCCCAGCTGCGATAGCAGCGTGTCTTATCACGTGCTTTATCTGGAAGTGTGAGAGCAGACGCCATCTAGCATTGGGGTGGTACAAATCCGAGCAGCCCTCGATCTCCCACCCCATCCAATCCACGAATGGCTCAGAGGTTAATACCTCAATCTTCCCACCGCATTTCTAATTTACTTGTGGGAAATGGGGTAAAATATGGACCGCTTTATTCCCTGCACATGTATATATGCCCTTTAGTCAGAACTCGTCACTGCCAATACCACTTGGGCGGGAAGGGAATGAGAGTTGACCAGTGGTGTGTGTATGTGTGTGTTGTAAGGGGATGTTACTTTACGTACGTGTGTGTGTGTGTGTGTGTGTGTGTGTAAAAACATGCAGACACTGACAAAGAATGAAAGACACAACGAGACCTCAGGCTGTCTACATTGTTAACATTTTGCAGACGACAGAGACACACAAGTGACTGCATTATTATTATTATCAAGATTTCGCATTGACATCCACCATTCCTGTTAGGTGCCATTTCTTGTAGCTTTTTTTTTTTTTATGTGCCAATCAATCATTTCATAATTGAGGCCTGTAGCTGTGCAAAAAGTTTACTTTTTTTGGGGTAGTAGAAGTCTGGGCCCTGTTTTCAAACTGGTGCTAAGCGCAACCATGTGCATCAAACATGGGGCATGTTTGATAGTCTTCATGATTTACATTTATTAAAGGTTTGTGTTTGTGTTTGTGTGATTGATTGCGTTTTCCCTTATCTTGTCATGTCCCAATAAAGATCTTACAATCAATCACTCTGTGTCCGCACCTGCCCTGATCTTCCCTCTGTCCCTGCGCCCGGACTGCAGCTCACGCTCATCCGTCAACACTCTCACCGTAATGCCAGCCGGCAGCACACAGAGCCACAGAGCCAGGCTGCTTTACGCTCCAGCTAGCCCTGCTCGCCACTCTCTCTCTCTCTCTCTCTCTCTCTCTGTCTCTCTCGCTCTCTCTTCAGGGATAATGGGTAGCAGAGGGAACGGCATCCTCTGCTCTGATGAGCAGCTTTTCATCAAAGTGCAGAGGGGAACACAAGACCTTGTGTGTGTGTGTGTGTGTGTTCACGCACATGAACACACACCCATAAAGGCACACAGGCCCCGAGTAAACTGCGTGTGTGTTTACTGGGTCACACGTTTTTCTCTCAGGCACATACGTACTTATTGTATCAGGGATCATTGTTTGCATTGCTCTGGGTAGCAGAGGGCAGAACGTGGAACGTAAGAACCCTGTGAGGCTGAATCAGAGCAGTTGGAACCGAGGACTGAAACCAGAGAGTATCTGTCTGTGCCTGTTCCGGCTCGGATGTCTGGGAGAGACGGGCTGAAACCGGCTCCACCCGTTCTCCGCGTCCCCTCGCTGGGAGCAGCACTCTCTGTTTGCTTTCTCTTAGCCTGTTCTTCCAGCCCCACATTTTCTTCTGACAGTAACTGGAGTTGTGGGTAAAGGAGCACACCTTTGTTCCCGCTCATGAATGGCATGGCTGCAGCCAGGGGGACACACACTCTGCAAACAGAGGCACTGTGTGTGTGTGTGTGTGTGTGTGTGTGTGTGTAGAGTACAACTAAGTTAAATATTGATTTGTGCAATATTTATGCAATATTGAAAAATGCATGAACTTCCTTATCAGTTTACCTGTTGGTGCAAATAGGACTACATATATTTCAACTATTTCATTTTGGTTTCATGTAGACACAAATCTAGTGGTCAACCCGACATTATTATAATTCATATTTCAAAGCTATAGTAAAATTCTTAGGAGCCACAAACCAATTACATTATGTCTGAATGCTTCACAAGCAGATTTTATGCTTTTATGCTTTGGTTGCAGTTGTTGCTAGGCAACCATAGTCTGTTCATGAATTGCATATGCAATTGATTGTTGTTGCCTATATATTTTTTACATTAAATATTAAAAAAAAAAAAGTGAAGTGATTGTAAAACACAGCACAGCACACGGTGACACAACTAAATATGTACTGAGCAGTATTTTGCTCAGTGGCACCTTGGCAGAACCGGCAACCCCACTACCCCACAAATATTACATCAATATCTTTAAACCACTCAAGATTCTTAACATTTTAACCCACATTGTGTATGATTCAGCACATCTGCAGTACTCATACAAAAAAAAGCTTCAGTGTATTTGATTGGCTGGAGATAATAACCTCCTCCAGTGATTGGCTGATCGCTAACTTGCGTCACCGCATGTTTCAAGTGCTTCACTTCAAGGCTGCGGCTTTGAGTTTTTGACGTGGACAAACTGCTGTGTTGACTTCACCGATGTTTCTGGTTGCGCAACACTCTCGCACGCCCACATACCTGCATTGCAGGGGACTGGATGCTTTTTCACAGCTTGGATAATTTGAGATGCTCTGTATCATCTTCACCACTGGTCTTGTTTGAATTATCAGATTTTTTTTTCCCTTCTTTTTATTTTAATGCAGCGATATAATTCAAAGCTGCCTGCATTCTGGCTGACACGGCCTCGATCCTGCTGTAGTTTTCACATCACGCAAGATTGCCGCCCTTTGAGCCCATGCTCAGATTTTAGCTGTTTGAAGTTGCATGCTCCTCTCCGGTCCCCTTATCCCAAGCCGTCAGCCACGCTTCAGCTCTGAAATTCCTTCCCATGCCTCTCGAAATAGAACTGGGCCGCCACTGCTATTGTTGCTGCGGTAGACATGGGCTTCATTATTGTAGCGGGCTTTCATATGTTCGGTGTTGCTTAGCGATTATCTGTGAAGGCATATACACACACACACACACAAACAAGACTTGTGAATGGCGCTGTTGAAGAAGATCCCTCTCCCCGTGACCTGGAGAGCAATGGTCTAGTTCTGCAGAGACCGGCAGTGTCTGAAATGCAGTAAAACCGTCAGAACGGGTATGTTTGTTTACGCTGCCAGTGAACATGGGTACACATTCCTAATGTGCTGAGTTGCTCAGGCCTTGCGCTTCCTGCATACTTTCACACTCGTAACAAAATATCTTGGTGTGGATGTGGATCTTGGTGTTTTTTTTTTCAGATGCATTTTGGGTGAAAAAAAAAAATCTTATGGTCCGGCCTATACGTTAATGGAAAGACTTCAGTCACATGTTCGCATATTTCATGTGCACATGGATGCATGTATTTTCATATTTGCTTGTTACTGGTGCAAATGGGTGGTAGTAGCCTAGTGGTTAACACACTCACCTATGAACTAGAAGACCCACCTTAAAAACCTCACTTATGTCCCTGAGGAAGACACTTTAACCCTAAGTTGCTCAAGGGGGACTGTCTCTGTAACTTCTGATTGTAAGTCACTCTGGATAAATGCTGTAAGGGCATCTGATAAATGCTGTAAATGTAAATTGTTGTAAGCATGCCATTTCTATATATATATAGTATAGAACTATATATATAGTATATATAGATAAAAAAATATATTAAACTAATCTTCTCAGATTGAAAACATTTAAAAATGTGTTTTAGCTGCCTTCTCCTAATAAACTGAATAAATTATAATTTTTTAAAAATCCATGTGTCTCATTTTGAGGCCAGAAAACCAAGCAGCCTGTCACTGCCGCTCCTCTTTAAGCGGCTGAGCGTTTGACTGGAGGACAGCGGCTGGTGATAAGTTATTTCTCAGGCATGACTCAGTGAATGGCCACTGAAGTGAGTAGTCTGTTTAAATAGGCTGGAGAAAATAAAAAACAGTCCCCCACAGCGCCGTGGGTGATGAGTGGCGCAGCAGGCCCTTCTAACGTGGGCGCCAGTCAGCGGTGGGCGTGTGGGGTGTGCATCGTGGCACGGCAGGCTGGCATGATTGTGTGTGTGCTCGGCGGCGGCTGCAGATGTGCTCATGAAATTATGGAGAGGGTGAAACGATATAAATATAATACCAGCGTTTAGAATATGAAAGATTCAGATCGGGGTCCCCCGTCTCATCACCCTTGCACGGACTGAATTTGTGTCGAGTCGATTTTTTGCCAGAAAGCGTTTTAAGATCAAAGCCAAATAATTAAGCTGACACTTAGCCCCCTAATGTCAATTATGGACGGGAGTAATGTGATCTGTGACCTGTTAAGATGTCTGATTTAATGGACTATGCCTGAAATGACTTTATTGAGGAGGAAGGCAGCTTTTAATGTGACGCGGCATCCAGAATTGAGGCATGACTGGTTCTGACACTGCCTTCCCCCGGTTCCAGGTTTCCTTCGGTCCGGTTCTGGTGTTCTTGTGTATATATATATATCTCTCAGTATGTCTAACCGGCATTTACACCTCGTTTCTGATATAAACATGGTTGCATAGCGTATAATGTGAGCGCATCGTATTGCGCGAGTATGAGGAGCGTGTGCTCTTGCGTTCTTGTATATACCATTTCTCTCAACAGATTTTTCCTCTGAGAATGTGTCTGAAGATCAGCTGCGTCCTCTTACATTCGTGTCGTCCACACCATCGGAAAAATACCTTTTGCTCAACCCCACTGGGAATTAGTGCTCAATTCTATCCTTATTTACAACAGAATGTTCCTTTAGGGTATTTAGGTTCCTTTCGTTTTGTAATGACCTATTTACGGTATATGTTTATGGTATATTTTTATTCGATTTGAAACCATTGCATGTGTGTTTATTGTGTGTGAGTTGGGTCAGGTTATGTATAAATGATGCAAGAACATTTTTTTTCTATGTGAAGTCTGTAATCTATGCCATTCTGGCATCTGTGTATTGTATGTGTTTGTGCTTGGTTTGTGTGTGGCATTTGTGTTTTTGTGTAAGTGAAATTGGTGTGTGTGTGTGTGTGTGTGTGTGTGTGCTACAGCATGATCCAGATGCAGCTCCGCTCCGCTCTGCCTCTGAAGTATTTTTAGCCGCTCTGAATTATGAATGCCTGAAAGGCCGCGCAGGCCCCAGTCGCGCCGCACACTGTACGCCTGTGTAAGTCACCTGTGCAACTGCGGTGCGCGTGAACACGGAGACGGGATCCATGCTGTTTCACACACACACACACACACACACACACCTTTCCTTTATATCCCCCATCCTCTAACACACTCCAGGCTTCTCGCCGCGACATCGGCCGCATGTGCTCGTGTTCGGATGGTGTGAGAACAGACGCCGGGGAAAGAACAAAAATCTCCAATTAGGAGTTCATTTCATCTGCTTACCACTCGCCCAGTTTTATTTGTGAGATTACAGCCTGAGAATCAGTATGAATCCCTGTACTAATCCATTAGATTAGGGTGCACAGTTGGTAACCAAAGTTCTGAACAAATCTTCCGCAGGAAATACCAATGGGTGCTTTTAGGAAAAATGCCACGCATTTCTCACTTGTCCGTGTTTGGCGAGAACGTCTCTCCGGAACAAGGCCACCCCCATCCGCCCTGGCCGCGCCTCGGAGGCGTGCGGCCCAGGCTAAACACCTGTCACATCTGGTCTCGGCTCTCCAGCCCGCGGGCCAGGTCTTCTGAGAACTTCTGTCCGCTCCGCTCACGCTCGCTCTGGTGATGGTATAAAGCCACGAGCTGCTGGACGGAAGGTTGAACAAATAAAAAAAAGTCCTTGACAGACGAAACAATTCCGCTTGGAATAAATAAGCGTCCATTCAAATGAATACTTGGTGTTCGGAGTAGCTGTTTTTATGATTTTATGACCAGCGTTTATCAAATGTCTGCCTCATATTCGAGGCTTCTGGAAAAAAATGAATTTTTGCCCTGCAAAGTGGATTAATGTATTCTTTTCAGCGTCTGGAAACCCGAGCCGAAGCACAGAGAAAAAAAAACACTCCTTGTGGACACTGCTGTCCAAGGACAGACTTTGTGTATTAACCGCTGAAATATTCATGCATGTGTGGTGCCAGTTCCACTCTCCATTCTTCCTTTTACGGTGCCGTTGTGCCCATATGGCCGTAGAGAGATTTGATAGGACTAATTGAGGTCTCGGAAGTAAGGGTGACCGATTGTCATTTTGATTTGTTTGTTTGGTCCTCACGCTGTTGTTTTCGTCGTGGCTGTGCTTCTTTCGACCCCGTCTTTTGGATTTCGCCCTGGCGGAATCAGGTTGCCATAGTACAACCCTCCACAATAGAGTAGAAGTCATTATGGGAGATGTTCTTTGTGTGTTTGGGTTTCTTTGAGGGCGGACAACCCAGGGAGGGAGAGAGGGACATGCTGGAAACCCCGTTTTGATCACCGGATCTCGATGGTACCAGATACGGTCTTGTTGGTTGGGCACTCCTTCACACGGCCCTATTCTTTGAGGAGCATGCCCACATGCTCCGTCATCACAGGCATCCCTCACATATGCCCCAGTCATCCTTTGTTCGTCCCAGGGTGCTGCACAGTGTCTCTGAAACGGGGGTCATCCTATCCTGGTTGGTGGTTCCCCTCAATACTCTTTCCCTGGGCACACGCCCAACAGCAAGCCGTTCCGCTCACGACACCATATGCTGTCAAAGGAGGGTGCCGTCATCCCAGCTGGCACCAACCATGCTACTTGACCCCAACACCAGAGAGCCAGACTTTATTGCAGGTAGTCTGGAGCCAAATGTTGGAAACGATTAATTCTCTGTAATTAAGATCATTAATAATGAAAAAAACCATGCTGGTGCATTACGCAACGTGATGGAAATCCCGGTAATCAACTGACCACCACGGCTGAACGCATAACACCGACCCTGCTGATTAAACACAACCTCCCTGCAATGCCTCTCTCGGCCTCGGCCCCAAAGACCATCCATCTTTCCCTTCACATTTGCTGCCATTCCCCCATCCTACCTTCATTGTTGCCCTGCTCCCCGCCACTTTCTCTCGTCTCCTCCACTCGCGCTGCGGTTTCTGTCCTCCGGTGGATCTTATTAGAGACACAGATTGCGCTCTAGATTAGACCAGGGAGAGGTGGAGAGAGAGGAGCCGCCATCTCTTTGAGGACCCAGGGCAGCGGCTCAGGTGCTGGAGGGTCCAGGCTAAGTGGCATCGAAGGTGACCGGGGGAAGATGACAGGGAGAGGGGCTGAGATGCCTGGATCCCAGGGGAAGGTTGTTGAATTATAAATATCATCAGGAAGAAAGTCGGCAGTAGTGTACGGCGAGTACAAATTCATTTACTCAGACACTCAAGGGCTGTTCATTAGTGGTTATTGCGACAAAAAGGCTTTTTTTCATCTTGCTGCGTGAAAGTGCTTCAAATACGGTTACTCTCCCAATACCATTATGTAAAAAGTATAAAGCCTAAGTGGACTTTTAGTGAATAAATAAACTGAAAGGACTGTAGCTGCCTGCTTTATCTTCTCCTGGAAGATCATTTTCAGCAACATTCAATTAATAATTATTAGGCATGGGATTCATGCAGTAGTAATCTTCACCAGTATTATAGATATAGATAATTATTTTCAGAAGGAAACAAATAGGTGTAAATAAATAGGTGAACCACGACTAGATGTCACCTGCATAACTGCATAAGAAATTCACCCCCTTGGTGTCTCCAAAATCTTATTATTCCAGCATTAATGAAACTGAAGTCCATTTGAATAGGAATGTACATTTTAAAAATGTAGAAATTATCAATAAAATATTTTGCCTACTACTTGACTACTAGACTTTTTTTTACTTAAATGTCTGAAATAGCTGTGTTTGGTTTTTTTACATTTGGGACCTAGATCGTATTCAAATTCAGACTTTTATATGTTTATTTAAACATTTGAAACTGGTTCTCTAACTTACCATCTATCTATTTGGTTTGAGGTTCAGTCTACACTAATGGCAGCTATCACGCACCAATGTGTATTTTGTCTCAATATTCTGTGTCTCAAATATTCAAAATTAATGACTAATAAAATGTTGGCCACGGAAATGAATGTTGCCATCAGTATGTCTGCTGCTAGTATAATGAGCAATATAAGCGCTACTTTGGACAGTAGTACAGTATGTCTTTCATCATTATTAAAATCTGCCATGTTCTAATGTGTTTTGGCAGAATAGTTTTATGATAACCTGCATGCAACATTGACAGCACTGGGCACGGCGTAGAATATTTTGTCAGTGGCTGATCACATCTCACTTTGTTTCACCTCTTTTACTCGCATTCACTTTGGTGCTGAGCTCGTCCCGCACACCTCGCTGCGCCCCATAAATTTGTCCCCGGAGCTGAATGTCCTCGGAGCGATTGGCCCCTGGACGAGCACATTAGTGCTTAATGAGCAGGAGAGCGCAGGAGGCGCAGCGAGTGAAGGGCGGATCATTAGCTCCTCCTGCTTCTGCTGCGGCGCTCCCGTCTGCCGAGATTTGGGGTCCAGGTGTCCTGGGCGGAGGGCTCGATTGGTGTATTATGGGACCCAGTTGTCCTTCGGAGTCATTAGCGCTCGATGGCCAGAGTTAGCGTCCAATCCGGTTCGAGCCTAACTGCTGAGGACAGGCCCCATTCTTGTCCATTGTGTTTACACGAGTCTCCTGGAGCAATAATGTTGTTTGTTCCAACACAGATATTGATCACATTACTGTAATGTTGTTGGAAGGTGTTATGAAATTCAGCAGGGTGCGTTCTGCTCTCCAGCGGTGGGATCAGATTTGAACCTCGCGTCTTGCAGTTTTGCCCGAACTGTGATGTGTGCGCACAGCGGGGACCAGATGGCATCAATAAAAAAAAAACACAGCACAAAATGGGTTCTTGTTTCAGGGGGTTACAATGCTGTTTGCTTTCCACACGCAGGTCGGCCGTCTTGCGCCTGCTGGATCCTCATCGGTTGTATTTTCTATCAATAATTTTCTGCCTCTTACCCTCACCCTCCCACCCCGCCTTTTTCTTTCTGCCAGTCATCCTCTCCTGAAAATAAACCTTAATGCTCTTAATTGCTGTTATCTGCCCTAATCAATAATGCTGCGGGAGGGTGGCAGCCTGGGATTTGAGGCGCTGGGTTGTGTAAGGGGAGGAACATTGAAAGTAGACTCTTTGAGGGGGCTTTAAACCTGCAAAAAAAAAAAAAAAAAAAAAACTTTTCAATTACTGGATTGATTGGCCGCCGTTAAAGTTTGAGGACAGGAGGCAGAGTGCAGGGATAGGCTAATTAGAATTGAACCCGCCACCCCTCTCTGGGTCCATGTGGCGTCTTGGCTTTCCTGAGCGACTGGCGGCACTGGATTACCTCGCAGGCTGTAGGCAGACAGACAAATGTCTCAGGAAACTAGCCAGAACAACTAGCCAGAAATATTCTCAGAATTCTAAACACAGACGAAATATTCTGAATGATTCTGGAGTTGTTTGCATTACTTATGGAGGGTTTTTATTTATATGGAGTATTTATTCAGAACTATATTTTAAGGGGTGAGAATCATTTGGACATAAGTGACGTTCTGGACAAAACTGAGATTTACATGTGAAATAAAAGCTCTTGATTTGCTTTTTCTAAGGATTTGAATAATTTCTTAATAAAAAAAATTTTAATTCTTAAACAAAAGCCAAAAGACAAATGAATGCAAAAAAAATATTCAAGCCAACAATGTGCATGTGATTATTTTTGTATCAAATAAATACAAATAAATACAAATAAAGTACAAAGTGTTGTTCATCATGTATACTTTCATCCATGTGTTTAAAAATAAAATTAACACACAAGGTCAAAATATGGCAAAATATCACACCATATGGTTCTCAGCACTCCATATTTTCTTACAATTTAGTCTTATAATTGTGAAAAAGTATAGTTGTGAAAAAGTATAATTGTGAAAAAGTGAAGTGATCGTCATTGTGAAACCCTGCAGCACAGCACACGGTGACTCAACAAAATGTGTCCTCTGCATTTAACCATCACCCTTGGTGAACAATGGGCAGCCGTGAAAGGCACTCGGGGAGCAGTGTGTTTTGGGGACGGTGCTTTTCTTAGTGGCACCTCAGTGGCTCTTTGGTTTGGGAATTCATCCGGCAACCCTCCGATTACGGGTCCATTTCCTTAGGCCAACCCCTGACCGCATCCTCAGATTTGGTTGAAGTTGGTTTCCTGAGGAAAACTATGGGTTGTTATTTCTTAAAATGTCTAAAATTGCCGCTGCATTTCCTGTTTAAAAATACATTTCTTTTAACCCACAAAGAAATAATGGGAAAGAAAGGACTAAATAAGCACATGAACAGACATGAACATCCAATGTCAAAAAGAAACTGTCAGCTTCATCACTGTCATTAATCACGTAACCTTTTGCAGAAGGTTGCATTATTGATGAACAATAGATATAACCAAGAAAAAAAAAGCATGGGGCTTCACTGCGATCTTCTATGTCGATTGTAACAAGATTAATCTTTTAGTGATGTTTTTTTATTAGATTTTGTCGATAATAACATAATTAGTTCAGTACATATCACACAATTTTCCACTGACAAGCCGTGGCATGTGTAATCCAGAAGAACTCGACATTATCCACGTCACCAGAACGTTCCCGTTGCCTTCAGGGAATGTTGTATTCTAACCTGGGAGGGGACTGCATGGAGCCAGAGGGCGGGGCAGGGCAGCGGTCCAGAGCTGAAGATGGCTGTTAATCTGTGCTTGTGTTTCTGGTTCCAGCCTGGCATCACGCTTTGCCACGGAACACTGGGCCAGTCACAACCTGTCCACCCTGTGCATCACTTCCTGTGCTTCACAGTCTGAAATTTATGGCTGGATCCAGTTTAACTGCATCTCTGTGTGCAGCTGATAGGGCCTCCAAATCTGGCGGCACGTTTTTATGTCTGTGTCATTGCACGGCCTTTTAAATGTCCGTCACTTAAGCCCTTTGAACCCGTCTTATCAGTGGAAGGGTGCACGCTTTTCACGCCGGCGCCCAACCCTGATCTCCGGCTCCCCTGACAATAAATAGGATTGGGATATTTCTTCCTTGTAACCTTGACCAAGTTAAGAGGCTTTGGCGAAACCCGCTGCATAAACAAGCTCCTTCTGTACTCCGACTTTTGTTATTTGTGTAGGTTGGCCCTCTCCAGTAATCACATAAGACCTTAAAAGCAGCCTTAGTTTTTTCTCTGGGACAGGCACCGGGGTAATTGGTCTCATCTCCCGAAGGGTAGATTTGCTAAGAGCTTGGCATAATCCCATTATGGTCGTGCCTCAGGGGACTCAAGGGACTCCCTCGCGCCCCTCTTGTTTTGCCAGTGGTCACATGGCCTTGCTGGGAGTTCCCTTATGTGTATGATCAGAATCAGAATCAGAATCATATTTATTGGCCAAGTAAGTGCAAGCACATACAAGGAATTTGATTCTGGTAGATGGTGTCTCTCAAGTACAATGTAGGAAAAAACAACAACAACAAATGTGTGTAAGTGTTATTATACAAGTTGTGGAATAATTTGTTTGTGATTTATAAATAACTATATCTCCTTTTTATGAAATAAATAGGCAAAAAAACGAAATCCTACATACAAGTGTACATAAAGGGCATTGTGCAATGATGGAGGTGGTTTACAGTATCAGCTGTTTAGGAGGGAGATGGCGAGGGGGAACAAACTGTTCCTGTGTCGGCTGGTCCGGGTCTGCAGGCTTCCATATCGTCTGCCAGAGGGCCGCAGGTCAAAGAGCCTGTGTCCAGGGTGTGAGGGGTCTGAGATGATTTTCCCTGCCCTTTACCTGGATCTGGACAGGTACAAGTCCTGGATGGAGGGCAGGGGGGCACCGGTGGTCCTTTCTGCTGTCCGTACAGTCCGCTGCAGCCTGATCCTGTCATGTAAGGAATGGCGGACGACGTACTGTATTGGGGTGAAGCAGAAATATTTGGTCCACCCTGCATGCTCCAATACGCCCTTATGGACAATGGGATTCCTGTTTTGCAAATCATTTTGATTGTTGTGGGGACAGCTTTCACCCATTGGCGCTTACAGTTTAACAGGCTCTGGTGCTCGCCGTGGAGATCGTGTCACCTTAACATCACAGCCTGTAGTTAATGTCCAATCACTGTTATGCCGCCACCCACTCGCCCCACCCTCACACTGATGAAATTTGTGGTTGGGTGGTAGTAGCCTAGTGGGTAACACACTCGCCTATGAACCAGAAGACCCGGGTTCAAATCCCACTTACTACCATTGTGTCCCTGAGCAAGACACTTAACCCTAAGTTGCTCCAGGGGGGGGCTGTCCCTGTAACTACAGACTGTAAGTCGCTCTGGATAAGGGCGTCTGATAAATGCTGTAAATGTAAATGTAAATGGTTGAGCCGGAAGTGATGCAGGGAGAAGGAGGCAAACCATGAAGAAAAACACTTTCCATCATACTCGCTATTTCCTAGCTTCTGATATTTCAACCTTAATATGCCAAGTTGAATGACCCTATATGTTCAGACATATAACAATATAGAAGTCACACACTCCTTATTGTTTTAAAAAAATATATTGCGTTCAAAAGTGGAAGTAAAACACAAGCAGAGCTTGTTGCAAACTGCCCATGTCCAGTGCGGCGTATAACTCAACTAAAGTAAATCACACAAGGCCTGCCTGATAGCTGACTAACCCCACCACACATCTTTCACATATGTTAATAAATTGTTTATTGAAAACCATAGCACTCAAAATATTGTCTTTAGTCAAAAAACATGGACCAAAACCATTGCCCAAAACTGAGGTATGGACCTGTACCTGTACCAACATATCCTTATATCCTAAAAGCAGTTCGTTTAGCCTAGCAGAAATGCCATGTTATGAATTTACTCTATATTTCACTTAAAACGAGCCACTCACTTTACCATGGGACACTGAGCACTACATTATGGCGGAATAATCAGCACGAGAATCCTCTCATGAACCTCAAAGGGAACCACTTTGCAACACACTCAGAATGTTTCTGAGTGGTTTGATCTTTTTCCATTCCTCATTCTGGAAGATTTGGCTTCACAGCGTTAGAAGAAAGCAGAAGCTTCCTCTACAGGTGATAATAATGTGTGTGTGTGTGTGTGTGTGTGTGTGTGTATGGGAGACAGACAATGTTTTTATATGCTGCTAGGAGGACCATCTCAGAGCTTTGAAGGCATCAGTTTGGTACTGCTGGTTAAGGACGGGGTAATAGACAAAACACATTATAAGGTGTCCCTGCTCCTCTGCCAAAATTGCCCTTGTCACATCCCATCACATGTCCTTGTTACTGGAACGTCCAAAGAAACAAACATTCATCATCTCCTGCTCTGCTTTCTCAGAACACGCGCCGATGCCGCTTCGATGTGACAAAACCACTTTACTGATTCCGCCGCCGTCAGGTCATAATCTGATCTCTGTGGTAACAGGGACGGACGTCTCCCGAGCAGCAGCTCTGCAGTCTTCAACCAGCATCATTGCCTGTTAATGCGAAGCTTCATATAATCCCTTTTCAGCTTGCAACTCCTGACGTGTCCACCACGTCCCCTCCCTCGACACTGCCTTCCAAGGCACGCTGTCGCTAGGCATCCACCCGTGGCGTGGACGAGGCCAATCACACTACTTACGCAGCGTGTGTGTGTGTGTGTGGGGGGGAGCTTTATTTAACACCCTCCCTCCGCCAGGCGTTCAGTATGCCGAGCACGGCTCCACTGCAGCACTCGCTGTAACCTTGACTCTCTGACGTTCCCCCTGCTCAGGCGTGATGCATCTACACACGTGCCCGTTCGTGCTCGTTCGCAGGATCCGTAGTGGGACCCTCCCCATCCTGCCCACCCCCGCTGCTGTGGTCCCAGTGGAGCCAAAGCCTTCTCACTGGCCACAGCAGTCGCAGGGAAAACAAAATGCTAATCACAGGTCCAGAAGCCATAAATTATCCTACATGTCTGCATGATTCTCAGTTAAATAGAATTAGAATATAACTGGATTCCAGTTTATTCTGAAAATGACCAATATTATGTTGTTATTTTAGCACACATAAATCCATGTGTTCAGAAACAGCATGTTTTTGATGCATTTTTCATCTTCAGTGATGGTCAGCATATGTTTTTCCAGGCTGAAATAGACGGGCATAAAATAAATAGTAATGCTCTATGTCAAACACAGGAATATATGCATTTACACATCTGATTTAAAAAAAAAAAAAATATGCCAATAAAATAATGTGCATTAGCATATTTCTATTTTATGGCTTCCTCACTGCTCTCAGGAACATTCTCACATTGCGACAGAATAAGACAGAGGAACAGGTTCTTGATTCCATGCTTTCTTTACAGCAAAAACATGAAGTCACTACATTGATTAATATATTTTAAATAGTGCAAAATTGTACTAAATTAGAAAAGAGTGCAAAATAGAAAAAATATGTCACTCAGGGTGTCTTAATAGTTCTGTACTTGATAAGTTTTGGAGGCTATAATTTCTGAAATACATATATGCTTTCAGCATTAACTTGCAGAATTATAGGAGATCTAGAACTATAGGAGATCGAGAGGAGTACAGTAAAGTGGCTCGAGGCATAAGACACTGCGGCAACAGGCCGTATCTCAGAATCCACACTCATCTTAATTAAGATGTCATCAGTCCTGAGAGATCTTATCCCCTCAATATGTGGCCTCAGTTGTCGGTAATCCAACCCTGGCGGTGGTGCGCATTACCTCCATTCTGTGAAAGTGCCTTGTGAAATGAGTGGCCGCGTGGTGAGACGGAGATGACAGGAATCCGCCATGATGTGCGAATCCAGCCTTCTTTCTTTCCGCTTCCACCCTTTATTCAGCCTCTTGGGATGGCTCCACTATGCTCATAACCACACTGGACTGTGGAGATTTTTTTTGTATCTTATACTCTATGACCTTGAGCAAAAGCCTTCTGAGCAGCCACCTCCCCTTGGACCGCCCAACTAAAAACCCGATTTATTTGTGTCTCACTCTTCTTTTTCTCTTTTCTTTTCCCTTATCAGAGCTCATTTCACCAGTGCAATTACGCAGTTGTTGGTTGATTTGGAATTGCGGGATTTTTTGGGACCCAGGCGGCCGTGTGTAATCAGTGTGGACGGACGGGAGGATGACTTGACAAATGTGGTCGTTGCAGCTAGTAATGAGATGTTGTTGGGCAATAGTCACAAATTTTAGATGGAACAAATTGATCCGGTAAAAAAACAACACAAGCACTGCAAGGTATAATTGACATAAAAAGCTTTACCTATGAAAGCAATCTCTTCTTTTCTTGAGCTGGTCGTATATTTTCTTGTTACCTCGGAAAAAATGAAACACTGTCAATATTTCTTTTTCTGACTGAAAAGCATCAGAGACAGGCATTACTAATGATGGCTTTTGAAAGAAGGCCCAATATATTCTGGTTTCCACTGTACTTTTGATAAAGCTGAACAGTGTGATGATTGCAGTCTAAATGATGGAGGGTGCCAGCAGATGCAATTTTCAGAATCCAATCTCGGCGACCTCGGGACGTTGATCTATCAGCATAGACAGCATTCACAATTTTGTGTTTTTTTTTTTGTCGTTTCTTGCATAGTAAAATTAATACTGCGCTTATATCCGGGAATGGATCTCTTAGGGCTTGGGCATTGAAGGGGAAAGCTTCTCTTGGTTCATGGAAGCTTTCTAGGACAGCTCATAATTTTTAAAAATAATATTCAAAGGTCTTCTGCGGATGAAAATACAGGACAGGAAGTTTCTCAGTCCGGGTTTTTCAAGAAGACTCTCTGAATGTCGAATAAACCTTGTTGCATTTTTAAAGTGAATAGCCCTGGAGCCGTATATTGACATCAACACAGCGGGCCCAGGATATGCAGAAGAAGCTCAACAAGAATTCCCTGTGTTACATAATGGCCGCTATGCCGAGGCTCAGGGCTGCCCAACCGGGACAGGAGAAGAAGACATTATTCTGGTAATTTCACTGAAGTCACACGTCGCTCTCTTTTGATTGATGTGAGATTAATTGTACAGCCATACTGCAACCTATCTCACGTTGTGACTCCAGACTCACTCTGGGCTCCTTGGGCTTCTGTTAGCACACTGTCAGGTATCCGTTTTTACCGACTTGTCAAACTAATTTGCAGCCAGCATTACGGTTTCATTATAGCCCTCCTGGCGCACAGACTTCTTGTAAGATACAAGTTAATTAAGTTTATGCTTTCCCTGGCAAAGCCAGGGGCTGCAGAGTTCCGTTTCTGATGGTTGATTTATGTCACGCCCTGAAGGGCAATCTGTTTCTTGTGCCTTGTGGTGGCACAGGAGGGGCGTGTAGGGTTTCAGAGACATTAGTTAGCATTTCTCACTCCAAATATGCACATTCTTGATCTCATTACTGCTGTCTGGGTTTATGCACTTTTTATCTTTAGTTTATGCCGTGTTGGGTCTTAAAATTGGTCACCCCCATTTGTAATTATTGCTACTGTAATGCAAGAATTAGCGTTTTTCTTTTAAAGCTTTATTGTCATATGTACAGTGCACAAGTACAACGAATGCCTTTCCAGAGACAAGACAATTAACAATTGATTAATAAAAATATATATAACAAATAGCAATTTTGTGTTGTAGATGTAGAAATTGAGGATAGAAAGTAGTATCAAAATTGTAAAAAAGCAATGAACAATTAAAATGACTGTAAAAGGCTTGTGGGAGGTCAGTACAAGGGTGTGTGTTCAGTGAATTCAGACCATAGTTTTTTGCTTTGGTCCAAATCAGTCAGTGAGTTTTGAACATTGTGTTATTTCCCTCTTGGTTTGGTTTCCTTTCACAAAGGGAAAAATCCAAGCGAACCAAAAAGCGTCTCTTCAAACAACACAAGAACTTTCTCTCTGCTGATTGGTCAAATGTATCTGGGTCAACAAAAGTAAATAGAGGAAGCAGATCTGCTGTTGTGTGTCTGCAAGAAATTGGATAGACATGATGGAAGTAAATTTACAAAGGTTTGCTGTTGCCCTGGCGATTTTATATTATATTACATGAATTTACCACTTTTGGCACAATATACATTTTGAAAATGCTACATGGTTCCGTCTTGAAAACAATATTCTAATGCACTGGAGCCTCCGAAGGCGCATAACAAGACAACAGAGGAGGGAGCGTGCATTAATCATACGGAACTGTGAGAACGACATTGAAATTTACCCATAATTCACTGATCTCAAAGCATGTGACACGCATATTTTCTAGGGGGACCGCACCAGAGTTCGCAATTTGATTCGAATTGAGACCACCTCTTTTTGTGGGTCTCGGTGCGGTTGTTTTGATGCGCACTAGAAGTGCACTAAAGTGCACTAAAGCCTGTAGGTGTGAAAGCACCATTAGTGTAGTGTGTGTGTTTCCTTTTAATTTCTTGACTCTTGACCCTTTTTCACGGAGCCATTAGCAGACATCATTAACGCAATCTCAGGGCCATGTTCTCAACCAAAACCAAACGTGCAGACTGATTGATTATAGGTGCTTTAACTGAAGCCTTCTGATCGGCAAACTAGTGAATCTTCCCATCTGCTACGTTTTATACAGTGCCACAAAAATATGCCCGGTTGTCTCATACACAATGTTATGATTCCCCATGTAGGGTCAGTACTCCCAGAGTTAAGTTTAACCATTGAAAGAGAATGCATTAAAACTGGTCTCAGTCCCTCAACTTACGGGGGGGCGCCTCTAGCTAAAGAGCGCGGTTTGGGTGGAGAAATTGTATTGTTTCCCAAACAATTGCTTGTAACTTCTCATTAGGTGCATATTCAGCGGGAACACAGTCTGGAGGGACCAGCATGTGATGTTTTATTCATGTGCTGCCAGTGGCTGGAACTAACTTCACCCCATCAGTATGCCAGTCCTTACGCCAGCTTCCTTGTGTTGTCTGAGAGGTTTGCTTAGGAAAGGTGGGGTCGTTCCATGCAGGCTTCTCCTAGATGTATGACGGTGATAGCACGATCAGACAAGGTAACAGCGTGAGCCCTTGTGACTCCTCCTGCCCTGGAGCCGTTTTCGACGACCACGGCGCTGATGGTGTTTTCAGTGATGTCTGGTAAATAGCTGGAGGGCTTCTTGGTCATTGTTCAAAACCACCATGTTTCTGCTGCCTCGCCGGACCGCTGACAAACGCAGCATTGGTTTTAAAAAGCGGACTCCCTTTCAGATTTTTTCCGAGGCAAGCTGCCATTATTACCACCAACCCACAAAGGCTGGGTAAGGAGTTAGACTTTATTCTTTAATTAGTTTGGTACTCAAGCATTGTGGAAACAAGCTTTTAAATCCCTCCAAGCTGAGGAAGTGGCGGCAGACAGAATGCATAATCCAAGCGTGTGTGTGTGGGTTTCTTTTTCCCCCCATTCTAGCAGAAAAAAAACCTGTAATTTTATATTTCGTTGGTCCCGATCTCTGACCATATGATTTATAACAAAAGCATTGTTGGATTGCAATTGCTTCTGCTCCTACACTGTTGGCCAGAGATAAAGCTTTAATGTCGCCAAGGTCAGCAGGTCAGAGGCAGCTTTGCTCATTTCAAATCCAGACTCAAACAGCCTACACTGGACACCTTGTCACTGTGGTGACGTATGGGTTTGATTAGTGGCAATTGGTGCACCAAGCTGCAACTGCTCCCTCAGAGCCCATTTTGGGGGCGGTGGGGAACGTGGGTGGATGGTCGTTGTTCTGCGTGCTTCATTGTCTTCTGTGCGTACGCTCAGCACTGCACTTCTATCATGCCAGAGAGGAGGGTTGTGACAGTTTAGAGTCGGTCCTCCACTGGGCCGCCCGCTTCTTATCCATTATTAAAGAAAGGAGTTTATCAGTGTGGGATCTGCCTTTGATGTACTTTCCCCCTTGTCCCCCTGTCACCAGAAATGAGATTCATCTCAGGCGGCAAATAAGGCAAATTCAATAAAGTTTTGTCACTCACGCCGCAGTCCTTTGTGCCCCCCCCACGTGCCCTCCACACCTTGCCTCTTCTGCTTTTTTCTCCTCTCTGCATCCTTCCCTTTCTCTGTAATGTTCCCAGGGTGGTAGGCTGTGACTATTGTTTACCTTCGGAATGAGAAAGGGAGACATGCCATGCCTCGTTTCAGCAGTTTATTTCAAAAAACAAATACCTTGTGAAGTCAAACCTGAGGCTGTCGCTTCCTGGAGATGATATGCAGACTCACTCGGCTTTGGAGGCAGAGTGTGATGAGGGCGAGGCCTGCCAGCCTGGCTGAGTGGCGGAGGGAACGGGGACACCACATCGGGAGTGCCGGTCCAGGAGTGCCGGTCCAAGGCAGCAGGATATTAATTTGCCACCTAAGGCACAAAAAACGGAACCCTAAACATGACACGGGGCGAAAGGGCATCAAGGGAGACGTTACACAAAAGAGAGACGACACCGAGGCCGATACTATTGGACGCGTAGCCGCCATTGTCTGAAACACGGGACCATGATGCACCAGCAATCAGTGGGATGCAATGTCTGTAATTAAACAACATTTCGACACTCACTAGACGATTTATAACCTGGCCACCCCGGCCCCCTAATAATTAAAGTGATCGGCCTCCATTTCTGCAGTGATCAGGTTATCAGGTGTAATCTGCAAAGCCACATCTTTTCTGGCTTGCGCCATTTCCCTCATTAAGTCTCGTAGGCACGTAGCCACGCTGCGGTCGAGCCTCTGAAGGAAGGACATCTGCATCTTGGCAATATTTGTGCACTGTAAAGAGACAGCATATTGCGTCTGTAATGGCTGCTTCGTCATTGTCAAATAAATTTATGAAACGCTTAGGAGGGATGGCTCAGTGATGTCCCCTGGTGGATGGGTTTTTACCACCCTGACAAGGTTTGGTTTTTTTTTTTAGCTTGTCTTTTTATTATTTAGTTTTTATATTATGTATGTTGTGCGTTTTATGCATGGGTTGATCATGACCCATCCAACTGAATTCATCCTGGTGCATTCATCTGCCTTTTGTTATAAACAGCTTGATTGGAGAAAGTGCTTTGCCAGGGCTTAATGAGGGTCCCTGTAACGGGGGGGCATGAAGATCCCCCTGTGCAGGACATCTGAGTGGTGATGGTGGCAGTAGCGGATGCTGTGAAGAGGCAGACTTCGTTTATTAAATTATATTCCAAAAAACTTAAATAAATACACTTTTTATATGTTAAAAAGTATAAATAATAAACCGTAAACCACTAAAAACCATTTACCCAACAGACAATAAATCAGGTTTATTCTCACAAATATTAAGCATTCATAATGATTTAAAAGCATTTAAAGCATTTTGATTTAAAAGCATAAAGCATTTCACTGCATATCATACCATATATGACTGTGTATGTGACAAATAAAATTTGAATTTGATTCATATTGCACATTCATATAATACATTTATATTATAAATTAATGTGCATTCAACATTAATAAATGTTTCCCATGAATAAACTGCACACTGGATGGATCATTATAGGTCAGATGCTGCTTCCAACTTTGACCTCCAGTGGGATTTTAATGTGAAGAGTTCTGTCTCGGAGGCGGTGCGAGTGAAGCTAGCGAATCGGGCGGTCCATGCATGGAGGCCGCCAGCTCTGCTTTGAAGGATTAAAGCTGAAGAGGGCCTTTGCACCAGCCTTTACGTGGCTACACCTGCAGCTGGGAGCGCTGACAGAAAGCCCTAACTGGAGAGTGTCGGCACAGATAGCAGTGATGGAGGTGAAGGCCTGGTGTTTGTGAAATCTGGTCAACTGTGTTCGCTTAAGGCCTTACTGAAGGCATTGTGTCTCGTGAAGCTCCAATGTTGCCGGAAAAAGGGCCTGCTTAATATGGCTCTTGTGTAGGTTTGAGGGCAGTGGTGGCCTAGCGGTTAAGGAAGCGGCCCCGTAATCAGAAGGTTGCCGGTTCGAATCCCGATCAGCCAAGGCGCCACTGGGGTGTCACTGAGCACCGTCCCCCCACACTGCTCCCCGGGCGCCTGTCATGGCTGCCCACTGCTCACTCATTAAAGTAAAGTGAAGTGATTGTCACATGTGATACACAGCAGCACAGCACACGGTGCACACAGTGAAATTTGTCCTCTGCATTTAACCCATCACCCTGAGTGAGCAGTGGGCAGCCATGACAGGCGCCCGGGGAGCAGTGTGTGGGGACGGTGCTTTGCTCAGTGGCACCTCAGTGGCACCTTGGCGGCTCGGGATTCGAACCGGCAACCTTCTGATTACGGGGTCGCTTCCTTAACCGCTAGGCCACCACTGCCCCATCACTCAGGGTGATGGGTTAAATGCAGAGGACAAATTTCACTGTGTGCACCGTGTGCTGTGCTGCTGTGTATCACATGTGACAGTCACTACACTTTACTTTAAATGCAAAGAAGGTTTGAGAGGGTAACAGATCCCTCAAAACTCAAAAATAATGCTAATAAATGTTTTATATGTGATCCGTCACATTTTTTTCAGCATGACTGAGTGAGTACCCAGCCGGCTTGGAGGTACCCAGTGTAGCGGGCTTTTTCACTGCGGTATCGCAGGGGGACAGAGGGACGCCGCTGCGGCCCTTTGCCGCTGATGACTGGGTCTGAAGTGATGTGGAATGCGATCAATACAATAAACCACTGAGCCATGAAGGTCCAAGGGTGGCGAAAAAAAAAGGCGAACGTTCTGCTTCTTGATGTTTATCCATGCCGTGACAGTTTATTAAACTGGCCCGGTTACCGAATCATTTATTCAGTAAATAAGTAACGCGCGTGAGCTGAGCGCAGAGGCGGCTCTGGGCGTGGCCAGCTGAACGTGCTGTCCTGGTGTCCTTTGGCAGGGTTGTGCTTTGGCTGTCCACTAGGACAGCTGGTAGCACTCTGTGGTCCAAACAGCTCTTGGGCGTCCGAATGCAGCCCGGCGTCCATTCCCACGTTGACGCGTGAATTCCGGCGTTCGCCCGCAGCCGCGTGAGCGTGCATGCGAGTGCAGACTCACGCTCACACAAGTCCACGAAGATGCGAGCCTCCGCTAAGTGGTGGTGCATGTCCAGAATACAGACGCAGTGTTTACTTGCCAATTAGGCATGTCCCTGTGAGCCAGAAGTCTATTGAATGTAAAGACGGCTGGCAGAAAGTGAGGGGGCGGGCTCTGCCGTGTGTGAAATGTGCCGTATCCCTTGGCGATGATGAATCACTGTGCTGGAATGCTCCGGTCAGCTCTGAGACAATGGGCCGCTTTAACCCTCTCCTGCGTCACTGTCAACCAACAGCCCCAGTCTCGGCGGTGACCTCATCCGCTGCCGGCCAGAGGGACGCCTGGCTGCCAGCGAGGGTGCTGTAGCCGGCCATTCTTTTCAAGCCGAATCCTTTGTGTCTCCACTCCTTCTTGCCTGGCTGGAACCGTGGGCTGTGTTTATCAGTGCTCGGGCCGCCTTTCTGGTATGACACGGCATGACTCATTCAGCATATAGTTTTTAGAAAATTACCATGAACATGGTTTCACAGGCTGCTCGGCGGTCAGCAACGTGGCCGCTCAGGCCCAAGGTTTTGAGTTCGCGTGGCGGTTTTGGCTTTTGTGGGTGGAGTTTGCATGCTCTCCCCATGTCGATGGTGTTTTCCGCCAGGTGCTCCGGTTTCCTCCCACCATCCAAAGGCACGAACACTCGGTGAACTGGCGACTCAGGATTGTCTGAGTGAGTGAGTGGTCTGTGTGCGTGTGTGTCCCCTGACGCCCTGCCCTGGGTGTTTTTTCTGTTGCGTTGGTTACCGGTAGTAACCGACCTATTTGCCATATTAAGGGAAGCTCCAAGGGAAGTGGCCCTAGAAGGCAACCGAAGGAAACATCTAGTTCAATCTTTTCTCCATAACAAAGATTAAAACAATCTGCCCTTCCCAAAATTGTGGTTTTAAAGTTCAGGATGAGTCTGGGCCTGCATTGGCCCAGAGCTTTACAGTTACTGCATCCCATTTATTTCAAATGTTCCTTTAAATGGTACAGCACAGCTTGACATGCACATTCTGTTCTTCCGCCTTTCGGTTTGGTTGCTGTGCTTGTTGCTTCCTGTCTCTTGCTCTTTCTGTACGTCCTCTGTTTCCAATATCCACTCTCTCATCCTCTCGCTGTCATCTTTTTTCTCACTGCCACCTTGTCTCAGTCAATGGCTGCTGCTCATTGTGGCAGACTGCTGGTAATGGAGTCCTGCACTCACAAATGGCAGGCCGGGGAAACGGGAGATGGATGGCGGCAGGCCTGCGAACGATGGAGGTATGGACCGCTGATGGAGAGATAGATGGGGAGAGCACAGGCAGAGGGAGCGAACAAAGAGAACGAATAGCAGGCTGGTGGCAGAGAGGGAGAGTCGGAGGGGGGTGGGATGGAGAATGACGGACAGATAAAGAGCGGGTTTGTGAAGAGAACACTGTTCTCCCATCTGTCCCATTCTCTGCTTCACTCCGGTAACTTCTGTCCTCAACTTCTTGAAAGCGACTTTCAACTGCACTGCGTTTATGGTGGACACTTAAGGACAGAGTCTATTAAAAGCCTCTGAGGAAGTAGAGGTGTGGTAGTCAGACCCATAATGCATTTCAAACTGTACCCCTGTGGCTGGTGAAAAGTTCAGTCTGAATCAGTGAATCGGGAATATACGTGATGTAGGACTGCACTAGTCTCGATTTAATTGGATCTTTAAAGATTTTAACAGTGGTGGTACCTGGGTGGTATCCATTTACGGCATTTACCGGCAGTGCAGAGAAGTACAAGGGTGTGGACTGATCACAAGAAACACCCTGTAAAACCCATAAAGTACGTCAGGGGTACCCGCTGCCATCGAACTGCCATGCTGGCATTACTGCAAAGGATATGCGATTCCGGTACTGATTCTGCTTGGTTGAAGCGACGTGGTGCACTGGACAGTGTCCTTCTGGGAAACCCTGAGCCTTGCATTCATCTGTGTGTTTTATGGAGCGCTACACAGTAATTAAGCGAGCAGTGTTACTTCAGGGGTTCGAGGTTTGTTCCAAAACTCCAATCAGAAATGCTGGCCGGGTGGAAGATGATCGTGACAGGGACACGACAGCTACCGGGCCGTGATGGAGGAAGGCCGTTTCTTTTGCTAAAGCCTTCATGTGTAAAGTGGCCACCTGTGGATTGTCTGAGTTGGGAGCCTTCAGTAAATGCTGAATGCGGTATGTCGCCGTGTCTTATGAAACGTAAGGGGGAGCAGCAGTAAATGTGGGTGACAGATAAACCTTTGAGTGCTGGAAGCTCTAGCATAATGCCATCAGTGTGTCTCGGGAGGAGACACCTTAGGTGTCTATTGTGCGATAGTAAATTGAAGTGCTTGCTTGTCCTAATTCCCCTGATGCTTCAAGCTATTGAAAAGCATTTCAAAGATGCTGCTAGTCTTTCAACATAGTTTCCAGCAGCCTGCAGTAGTTATGTGTGTGTGTGTGTGTGTGTGTGTGTGGGGTGGGGGCTAAAGTAGGTCATGCATCCTTAGCTAGAAGTAAGAGATTTACGTTTCAACGTGTAACACACACATTGATTTTTATTCACGTTTCTATTATTTCAAAAAGCAGATTGTTGAATGAACGTTCAGGAGAAATGCTTGTGTTCTTGTGTGTGAGGGGGTATACAGTTCTGTTCCTGTGCTTGTAGGCATATTTGCATAGTGGTATACATGTCAAGTGCAATGTGTGTGCAGCCGTGCATGCCACAGAATGTATGTTTTATTGCACGTGTGTGCAAGTGTCCCCATTGGCCACGAACATGTGGATTAGCACATCACACAGATGAATAAATGATCAGGGCGGACTGAGTTCTGGGAGCTTTTGACTCATTTGTGGCTGGAAGCTGGAACTTGAGTTGGTGTTTTAGCTATGGGTTTGTGTGTGCGTGTGTGTGTGTGTGTGTGTGTGTGTGTGACGGTTTGTATCATAACTGTTTTTAGACTCAAGATGGAGGACAGGTCTGAGAGACATTGGGGTAGGTTTTATCTGAGAACCGGTCAGTGTCATTGGCCACTGTGTTGATGCCATGTCTTACAATTGAAGTCCCCACAATGAAATGAAAGGGCTTATGGGGACTAAGAAAAATGCATTTGATTTTATTTTATCAAATTTAGCACAGATTATGCTATGCAGTTGCAAAAATATATATATGCACATATGTACAACCTAGATCCCCAGAGAGACATTTGTGTGCTTGTGTCTGAGCAAGTGGCTAGTGGCCTGTATCTGCGATAAATCTGCACTCATATCTTCCTGAGATCTTGAAACTTTGTCTTTCCCTTCACCACTCAAATGAAATCAATCAGAATTAATACACTCTTATTAAATTATCAGCTGACTCACTAGCAAACTGTTTTCTTCTCCTTCTGACATAAATGGACAGACAAGGAGACTTAAAAGAAATGTACATTCTCAAGAGGAGTTTAATCTGTGGATGCTGCTGTGTGGGAGAGGAATGAGGATCCAGCTCCGAACTGTCAATGTGATTCCAAGCCACTCAGTTTTATAGAGATATATTTAGCATCAGAACAAAGGTGTTAGATGAAACCGTAGTGAAAGGGTTTTTTCTGTCAGATGGTGTATATAACACATCTACTATCCCATTTTGGTTTCCAGGAGAGTTGAATCAGGATGCATAGCGACCCCACTGGACTGAGCTGAATATTTATACAGTTTTAGTAATGCTGTATTAATAGTGGTAATTAATTTAGGATTTTGTATGGCAGCATCGTTCAGAATGTTCCTCTTGACAAACGCAAAGAAGTCCCCTGTAAGGTCACTTCCTCAAAGTTCTTGAAATAGTTTTAGAAAATGCATGAATGCTTTGTTAGCGCCATGCTGATCAAGGATTTCATGGAATTAAAGGGCTTGGTGAAGATATGACACCTCAGCCAGCTTTTAATCATAATCCCAGCTGGGGTTCAGGAGCGCCACGCTCACACTCAGACACACACGGGCCTGCGGATTCGTGTTGGCCAGGGCCTTTAACCGTGGCCTCTAAAGGTCACATTCTTTACACGTTTTCTCATACATATTCAGCTCTCGTCGCCTCTCAAGAGCCCCTCTCACGCATTTTGAGCCGCGCGTAGACTCCAATTAAAACAAGGAGGAAGCTTGTTGTCTCGCCGCTGCTCTGTCCTTGGGGGGGAAAGAAGCACGTCCCAGCACCGCCCTGGCGTAGGACCCTTTTCCTCGGCGCGTGAGCGGGGGGGGGAGACTGACCCTCAGGTGTGATGTGGACTACCTGCTGACCACATTTGCGAGCCTGGATGCAAACGCCACACCCCCTCGCAAGGCCTCGAGGCCTGACGCTAATTAGGGTCTAATTAATTCTGAATGCACACCTAATGGCCCCTTGGTAGGGCATGTGTTGAGCCTGTCGTGTGCTAATGGCCTTTCGGTGTATGGGCCGGAGTGCAGCGCTGTGGGTAGCGCTGCGTTCCGAGTGTGTGTGTGTGGTAGCGTTCGGTCTGAACGTTCCTCTCCTCGGAGAGGCGTTCCGCTGCGCCCGCGGTGGGCCGACCGGGAGACGCGGCGGACCTGTTTTCTGCTGTCAGGCTCATTACTGCGCCCGAGCGGCGTCCGCAGCGAGACAGCGCGCGCTAATCTCATGAAAAATGTAGGGGCCCGTGTCATCTCCCGAGGCCTCCGCGAGACTCGGTGAGCACTCGGCGCTCGCGTTTGATGTTCCCCATTGATCTCCACCCTTACCCAACGTGCCGCAGAGAACCCCGGCCAGCTGCAGCCACAGGGACGATCGGCTTTATTAGCGTAAAAAGAGATGATGAGGAGAACTGGGGGGTACATGTGGACGGGATGGACGGTGTTCCTCTTGCTGATTCGCTGAGCTGAGCTGGTCTACTAGGAGGATGTCTGCCATTTTACACCCATGGCTCAGGGCTGGGAATAGTCCATGGAGATCTTGTTCAACCGTGTGTTTCAAACCAGTAGGAAGCAGGAAGCTGCGTCTTAGACATTCAAGATTTTTATTGGATTTTCATGATTACGACTGGGCCATATAAGAGGATGGCATGTATGGCAGCCTGGTTTGAGGTCATGTTTGAAAAATTAACTACAGCTCTCTCCCCGTTTCACCGTTTCATATCAGCGACTGCTATGAAGCCCCTGTGGCGATGATAGGAAATGTGACATCCTATATAGGGAATTTGTCACAAGAGTTAAATCATATGCAAGAAAGCAGAAAATTCAAATTCAACCAGGGTTCAAAACCCGACTCTTAGTTATTATACATAATACAAAACATGCAAACAGGCAGCAACACTGACAAATGATCTGTCGGACTTGTTTTTCCCTGGTATGCTTGGACTCTGAATTCTGGCTGGCCACTTTTGCTGTGTGTATGTTGTGTTTATGAGTTTGACCTTTTCTGCCTGGAATATTGGTTTGCTTTCTGCCTGGAGTATCATTTGGTTTGCTTTCCCTTTTGGACTGTTTGCCTGGGCTGTATTTATCCAACACAGCATTGGCATCTATCTGCTGTTTTGTCAGGATACTGACAGTGAAACAAAGTTGAAAGTACGAAAGTTTGGACTGTAGAACACCTTGTGGGTCTTTTTTTGTACTGATCAGTACTTTTTTGCACACTTCATGTAATCTGCCTGATCGTTGTTCAGCATTTTTTTCTACAGCATCATCATTATCATCATTGCACAATAGTAATAAGATAAAATGAGGGGCAGTGGTGGCCTAGCGGGTAAGGAAGCGGACCCGAAATTGGCAGGTTGTCAGCTCGAATCCCGAACCACCAAGGTGCCACTGAGGTGCCACTGAGCAAAGCACCGTCCCCACACACTGTTCCCTAAATCCCTGTGATGGCTGCTCACAAAGGGTGATGGTTAAAAGCAGAGGACATGTCCATATCACAATGATCACTTCACTTTAAATGATGTATTTTTTACTCCTTATAAAACATCTTAAGAAAGGGGGAAATGCTGATTCTTTTTGATGAAGAAGTATCCGTTGTTCTCATACCACCAATGAATGGGGTATTGAGTGAAAGCCATGCAAAACTAGACCTTTGTTTCTAGGGTAGTTACACACGTGGCCAAAATTGTTGGTACCCTTCAGTCAATGAAAGAAAAACTCACAATTGTCACAGAAATAACTTGAATCTGACTAATAATAAATAAAAATTCTATGAAATTTAACTAATAAAAGTCAGACATTGCTTTTCAACCATGCTTCAACAGAATTATTAAAAAAAATAAACTCATGAAACAGGCCTGGACAAAAACGATGGTACCCCTAGAAAAGACAGGTGTCTTTCACAGGTGTCTACAATCTTGTAATCAGTCAGTGGACCTATATATAGGGCTCCAGGTAGTCACTGTGTTTTTTGGTGACATGGTGTGTACCACACTCAACATGGACCAGAGGACGCAAAGGGAAGAGTTGTCTCAGGAGATTAGAAAGAAAATTATAGACAAGCATGTCAAAGGTAAAGACTATAAGACCACCTCGAAGCAGCTTGATGCTCCTGTGACTACAGTTGCACATATTATTCAGAAATGGGACTGTAGCCAACCTCCCTGGACGTGGCCGCAGGAGGAAAATTGATGACAAATCAAAGAGACGGATAATACGAATGGTAACAAAAGAGCCCAGAAAAACTTCTAAAGAGATCCAAGGTGAACTTCAAGCTCAAGGAACATCAGTGTCAGATCTCACCATCCGTCGTTGTTTGAGCCAAAGTGGACTTCATGGGAGACGACCATTGTTGAAAACAAATCATAAAAAGCCAGACTGGAATTTGCCAAACTACATGTGGACAAGCCACAAAGATTCTGGGAGAATGTCCTATGGACAATGAAACAAAAATGGAACTTTTTTGCCAAGGCACATCAGCTCTATTTTCACAGACGGAAAAATTAAGCATATCAAGAAAAGAACACCGTCCCTTCTGTGAAACATGGAGGAGGCTCTGTTATGTTCTGGGGCTGCTTTGCTGCATCTGGCACAGGGTGTCTTGAATCTGTGCAGGGTACAATGGAATCTCAAGACTATCAAGGGATTCTAGAGAGAAATGTGCTGGCCAGTGTCAGAAAGGTTGGTCTCAGTCGCAGGTCATGGGTCTTGCAACAGGACAATGACCAAAAACACACAGCTAAAGACACAGCTAAAGAATGGCTAAGAGGAAAACATTGGACTATTCTAAAGTGGCCTTCTATGAGCCCTGACCTCAATCCTATTGAGCATCTTTGGAAAGAGCTGAAACATTCCGTCTGGAAAAGGCACCCTTCAAACCTGAGACAACTGGAGCAGTTTGCTCATGAGGAGTGGCACAAAATACCTGCTGAGAAGTCCAGAAGTCTCATTGACTGTTATAGGAATCATTTGATTGCAGTGATTGTCTCAAAAGGTTGTGCAACAAAATATTAAGTTAGGGGTACCATCATTTTTGTCCAGGCCTGTTTCATGAGTTTATTTTTTTAAATAATTCTGTTGAAGCATGGTTAAAAATCAATGTCTGACTTTCATTGGTTACATTTCATAGAATTTTTATTTATTATTACTTTTGTCAAGTTATTTCTGTGACCATTGTGAGTTTTTCTTTCATTGACTGAAGGGTACCAACAATTTTGTCTATGTGTGTATGTTACTATGTGGACCAGACGGCCTTATCAGGGCTCTTAGTTTTCTAAATCTATAGAAATCGAACAAGAATTGCTGGTGTCTTCCTCTTGTAAGTCGCTTTGGGTAAAAGCGTCTGCAAAATAAAGTAAAGTAAAGACTGCTGACAGTCAGGGGCTGGGCCAGACAGGATGGGGCAGATTAATATTGCAGAATCTTAGTCAGTACATAATGGACGCCGGAGGGTGGTCCTTCCCCCGCAGATGCCCTGGTCCTACGTGACCTCTCCGCCACTCGACTCGGGCAACGATACCGGGCGCCTCTCTCAGTGGACTAACTCCCAGCCTCAGCCTCCTGGCTCCTCAGACGCCCTCTGCGCTTGCTGATTCTGACACCGCTGTCCAAACATGTGCATTCAGGCTTGATTGTGTGACAACTCGTAGCCAAGGAGACAAAAGATACCCCGGCGCGCAGTGTGCATGTACAATTACCAGCCAAAACAATGGTTTTTTTTTTACACTTAGGATAATAATTAATGTAGCTGATAACAGTAATCAGATGAGAGCGGAGGTTTAGCGCTAGCTCGAGGCGTCCGCATGCCGACGAGGGGATTTCATTGGCTGCCGAGGCTCCTTTGGCAGGGCTGATTCATGGCAAGTGTGGTGGCGCAGCCTCTTCCAGCCTAATGGATGGCTCGGACGGGGCCAGTTGCCGGGGGCGATGCATGGGCCAGACGAGTCCCCCCTCCACCCACGCGTCATTACGGGCGCAGAACACCGCAGCGTGTCTGACAGACGTCACACACCAGCCCGATAAGCAACAGACGGAGGCGTCTGGATGTGCGGCCGCGCATCCGCAATCTGCCGTGACCCTTATCTGAATACCTGACTGACACGCCCTCTTTATTTCTCTCTCTCTCAATCCCCCCCCCCAGTCTCGCTCTGCCTCTCCGGCTTTCATTTAGCGCTATCTCCCACGTTTTAAGAAATCCACCTCGCGGCCGATGCACCATCGATCGCGCTAAGCCCGCGTGAGGTCTTTTTAAACGAGTGACGCAAACACACACACACACACACACACACGTATTCTCCCTCTACTCCACACGTAGCGGGGGTCAAAAGTGTATCGCATCTCAATTATCTCGGGCCAATTGCTTTGACCGCATCACCTGTCCCCCAGCGGAGTCTGCCTCGGTAATCTCGGGGTGATTAATATTCACTCCTGAGACGCCGCCGGGAATGTCAGCGCCGTCTCGGCTGTTGGAAGAGGTTACGTGATGAGGGAGAAAGGGGACCGCTCCGGCGCTGCATATCTCCGTTATTATCATTTTTCTTCTATTGCGGGGACGGTACGCGTTTGCAAACACCCGAGTCTGCTTTCTTCCTGCCGCCGGCTCTCTCATGGCTGCTTAGCCTCAGCCAGACAGGAAGTGACAGGCTGTGTCAAGGCCTTTGTGCAGGCTACGACCCCCTCATGAACTCAAACACACACACACACACGCACAGACAAACCCACACCCTGGGCCACGGGGCCCGTGTTAGCGCCAGCGGCATGCGTTCAGAGAGACCCATCTGTCCCCCCGCTGAACACACACGTGCACGAGACCAACTCATTTAGCAGCGATTTCCACAGTTTTAATAGGAAATGACTTCTCTCACACTCACACACACTTTCGCAACGCGCCCACCTGCACACACACACACACACACAACTTTCTTCATTCCCGTTGCAAGTCCTGGTGAGCGGTGGGGGGGGGGGGCTTGATTGGCAATTCGTCATTTTGATTTACATTTCCCCTCACCAACCCACATTAAACCGGCTGCGGTGACACTTTCACTTGTCTGCGTGGCTGCGGCCGCGCCGCCGTTCGCGCACGTAGATGAAAATGCATTTGGCGTCAGGTTGAGTCAGCCATGATGGAGGTGAGTGCATTGTGGGATTGTTCTACTACGCGCTGCACTAAATTACCCCCCTTGTTTTTACCCCTCGCGCGCAGCATATTATCTCTGTTAGTGGCTGAGCCGCTGCAGCTCTTGGCGGATTTATGACCCACTTTATGTTTTCTGTGTCTTTGTGTGTGTGTGTGTGTGTGTGTGTGTGTGTGTGTGTGCGTGTTTTGTTTGTCCTCGCTGGGTTTGCTGACTAATTTTAACAAAATTTTTTTGCTAGCTAAATGTTATTCCTTTGTGACTTTTTAAAGTTTTGTTATTTTCTCTGTCGGCCTATGCAGAATCTGAACTTATCCCCGGTGAAATGCCGGTTTTACTCTTGGTAATAAAAGTGCAATTGTTGCTAATAATGGGGCAATCATGCAGGTAAAGTTCATAACACCCCTCAAACTGAAAATCTGAAATATCGGGCGCCGTTTTACACACGTCTGTGTCAACCGAACCAAGGCCTTCCTGCCGTGCCCAATGCCTGCTGGCTAAATCCTCCTGGTGGCTAATTCCATCAGTCGGACTGACAGCCCCTATTCCCACCTTCTCCTGAAGAAATGACGGCAGTATGCCGTCGCTCTCCAGCCTGCCAATCACGCGGCAGGTGGGCTGTGTCGGACGTCTCTGATTGGCAGCTGGGTTTGCAGAAGCAAAGCAAACACTTCGACAGCGGTCTCCCGTCTCTGAGCATGGGCGGACCGAGATTGGTGGACGCCGCTGTCCCCCGGCGCGCTATTGTCTTCGCGAGAGGCTCGGCCTGCTTGTCCGGCAGCATGATCTTCAGATCTATGCGGTTGGTTGAGATACTGTCGCATTTTTTCCCCCCTTTGAACTGTTCAAAAATGGAAGGTAATTCATAAATTCTTAACCAATTGGGGAGGGGGGGGGGGGGGGTCCTCAGGCTATTTTTAATTTGCTGTACTTCAACACAGAGAGTTTTGAAAGACTAATGAACCCTTTCCCAGACACCTCCCACTGTGCGCTGCAGCGCTGATGGAACTAAAGGAACCGAGTGAGTTTACTTACCAATTAAAGAGGAAAATCACATGCAGGCATAGAGATTTTTTTATGGATTGTATTGCGTCAGTCAGACGTGTCCTACAGTGTCATCGGCTAAATAGTTAAAATAGTGCAGGGACACAGGTGCTCTGCCTCTCTTAAGAAGTGAAATTTATAATTCAGTTCAGTGATATTTTAAAATAATTTAGCATCATTTTTGCATAATATGCAAATGTATTTTCCACAAATGTGGAAAATACACCGAAATACTATTAACATTTCATAATAGGAACAGAGGCAACCATCAATAATTTTATATCTTCCTACACTTCTAAATAGATTTTTTTAAAATTGAAAATTCTTTGAATTGAACATTCTTTATGCAGTGCAGGTTTATTAAAAATGTAATATGTCCTCAACTTTTCTGTCCCTTCCAGTGGCTCTGGGAGCTTGAGTTTGAAGAACCACTGGCTCTGCTGTTGTGCTTCACATTAACATCATGTTAATGTTACAACCAGCAGCTCTGTTTCCTTAATCCGCCAGGCAGAAAACCCACATCCACACTCTACAAAATAAATAAAAATATGAATAAAAATACGTTTTTTTTCCCAGGCATATCCCATGTCCCCAAAGTGTTGCAAGACACCCCGAAGTGCTGAGTGGAATTTGTGTCCGCTTAACGCCTGAAATGTCAGCGTTTCCCACAAGTGCCTCTGACTGCTGAGCCTGAAAAGAGGTGATGAAGTTACAGGAGGACAGGGACAGATGACAGGGAGGGGTGGAGTAGAATGAAGTCGTCAGATCGAGTAGTGTAACGATGAGGACACTGATAAAGAGAATCTGGGGACACAGAAGTGTGCCTTGGTGTGTTAGTGAGACAGAGAGAGATTATGGAAGAGAGTTAGGTTGTGTGTCTGTGTTCTGGGGCGACTACCCTGCAGTCTTCTTCAGTCTCCTGTCCCACAGCCGTCTGCTGGCCCTTGGATGACACCCATTACGATGGCCCAGTGGCTGCTTGGTTCTGTCTGAGAGCCCAGCAGCACCCAGCCGTGGCACCCAGCCTCATTCCGCGATGCTTTTCAGCGAGTGCACTGGCGACAGACTGTGGCACAGCCACCTTTGAGCCTCCCGATCTGAGACATTTAGTTTGCTCTCTGTCCTCAGCAAGGCTTCGACCCTGAGGAGTTCCCTCTGGTGGCCGCCGTGATGGACCTGGAAAGCGGAGTTGATTGGTTGGCCCGAGACACTCCTCCTGGAGCTAACCAGTGAAAGAGACCGGCCTCTTGAGGCTTTCTTTCAGGAACAGTGGCTTTGCCCTATTTTATCTGTCCTTTAACTCATTCGCGCTTAGACACACTCGCTGCCCCGCTGCATGGAAATGGCTCATGCCTGGCATTTGGAAGTCACGTGACTCTCCCTGTCGCACTATTTAAATCAGGCTTTGGCCGACCTCGCTCTCATCTCTCTGGCCATTATTACTCCGCTGATGCCCTGGCTAATGCTATCACATGGGATGCTCCTCTGCTCAATAACAACAGGGCTCGTCATACTTAATATCTTCATGCTTTTTTGCCCCCAGTGATTTGCTCTGGGGGATTATTACTCTGTGAAAATTCACATTCTGCTGCATGAAAATCGTGATGAATCTTAAACCTAATGCACTGCGTTTCCCCAATTGCTTGGCTGTAAAGTCCAGTTGGCTCCTCACTTGCCAGTAAAATATTGTGTGTACTAATCTAAACTATCTTGTTTATAGTGCAGAGTAGACCTGTAAAGTATAATTATGGAATGAATTCACCCCTCAGATCCCCCAAAACTGCCTCACGTGGATAATAAGATAACAGTTGTTGCATTCAGAATACCTAAAGGCAGTTTAGGAGTGTTGATATTGCACAAAATATGGACATTCTACACGATTTGCCTTGTTTTACTGGTCATAGTGTTCTTGACCACTTTCTGAATAATGTTGCTTAGCAACACCATCAGCTTGATCATCAGTTTAAGACAACTCTAAATGTTTAAATAAGATAATTCATGTCTTAGGGGGTTATGCTTTACACCATACCGAAATATTCATCCTTATGGTGAAAATATCATTCCCCTTCATTTTTGTTAATTACAATGGATTAAGATTTCAGATTATCTTTTTAATTATTATCGGGAAAATAATATAAAAAAGTATTTTACACCAAATAAAGGGCATGCTGTAGTGATCCCACACCGCTAAACAATTTCCCGTCCGCCCATGAGTAATACTGCCGTTACCTCATCCTGACATTCATCCGGCACCAGACAGTCATGGCACTTTCATGTGTTTGGATTGCAGGGTCTGTGCCCACAGCTCGCAGCCACATGGCCAGACTCCCCCTCAGCCTCTAATCCTGTTTGCAGAATGGAGATATTTCAGGAAAGAGGATTATCTTGTAGAGCAGTATGAATTTCGGCAAAAGTTCTCTCACTCATGATTAAATTAATCATTGTCCTAAAAAAAAAAGACAGAGAGAGAGAGGAAAAAAAGGCCACTGTGGCCTCTCCCTTTTGGTTTTTTTTTTTTTTTTTTTAATAAATTAAGATCCTGGCAGTGTAATTAAGCTTTAATTGAATCAGGCCGCTGAGGGATTTTTTTCTTTATCGGCCAATATGCTCAAAGCAATCAGGGGAGGTTGGAAGGAGACCTCCAGCTCTTCACCAACCCTCCCTGCGCGTGACACCGCTCAGATAAGTGTTTTTTTTTCCGTCCGGCAAGTGTCTGCCTGTTCCATAATTTGAAATATATCGTTATCAAGAATCCCGCACAGCAACGAATTGAAGAGGAAGTTTGGCGGGATAAGAATAGGGCGCCGCTTTCGTTATCGGCTGTTTTTGAGTGGTTATTTGATCTGGCATTGTTGTAGCATGTTCCGTTTGAATGCGTTTTGGTTTTAGATTTGTGTAACCTGCGGGGCATCAGTTGAATTATGCATGAATGGCTATGACAGTAGTGTCAAAACCTACTGTCTGCGTTTTTTAGCATTGTCTTGCACGGTAGGTAGCGCTTGGCGCTTGTGCCCGGAAAACCTGGTAGGAAAGGTGGGATTAAAAGGAACCATGGTGCTACCGCAGACACCTCATGTGATTTGGCACACCGTGGTGCCGTGGTGAATAAGGGATTGCGGGGAAAACCTGCCAGCACTGCTTTCTAATGTGCTGTGAGCTGTGGGTGTTTACTACTGTGTAGCATTTGTGCAATGGCCGTGATGCTTCTAAATACCTCTGTGTGCTTGACTTTTCCTAGGATTTAGACACATGACTCCCCAGACTAATTCAGCTTTAAGTAAACATCCTCCAACATCTGCGACCTTGACCTTTGATCACTAAAACAGATCAACCATGATCCAAAGGGAACATTTGTGTCAAACCTGAAGAGATTATCTGAAAAGGCTCTTTAGATATTGAGGCCTATTTTCTATAATAAGCACTATAATAAAGCAGTATAGTGCATAGTGGTGGTAGTAGCCTAGTGGGTAAGACACTCGCCTATGACCCAGAAGACCCAGGTTCAAATCCCGCTTACTACCATTGTGTCCCTGAGCAAGACACTTAATCCTGAGTGTCTCCAAGGGGACTGTCCCTGTAACTACAACCCTGTAAGTCGCTCTGGATAAGGGCGTCTGATAAATGCCATAAATGTAAATGATTACATACGTGTATAAACAGATAAAAACTTGAATTGAGTTTCAACTTTATTTTTATATTATTTTTATCTTGAACAGAGAAATTAACCTGACTCAGAATACAAACAAATGATGTTTTACACACAATATTTAAAAAGTGAGGAGCCAACAATGATGAACTTGCTCCCGTCAATACATCACATGAGATATGTGACGCAATCTTATGTTGCCAGATACCTAATATTATACAAAAATATGACAAAGTGACCAAAACTATCTGATAAGTATTTAACTGCTTTGACTGCTTAATATACTTTGAGTTCCTCTGGAGAGGAATTTCCTGAGAAATTATTCCTTTTCATGAGAATACCTATTCTCAACAAACCCACAGTTTTTTTCACAAACTGTCAGAATACCAAATTGCCTCATCTGGCAACACCGATCACAAGATTCTGTCTCCTCCCCTGTTTACCTCCATTGTCTGTCATAAAAATAAAACTCGTTCAGATTACAGATATAAAATTAACAATTTGTGAAACATATTCAGCCTGATGTATGTTACAACACTTAAAATATAAACAACAATGTGTTTAAAAGAAGATCGTAATGATCTTGACCTTTGACCATCAATATCCAATCAGTCTTTTTTTGTGTGTGTGAGTCTCTGGATTTGGCTGTTTAGTGCCAGTACAACCCTATTAATCTTCTGAGAAATCATTGGAATTATGATAATCTTGGTCATTGGAATGCTGAAAACACAATTGTTACACTTCCTTTCTTGCCTGTCAAATGCTTTGTGCTAGTGTTTTGTATCTCACGTTCACAAACGAAGGCGTCAAGCGTTCTGCATGTGTTTTAGTGGTTGAGGCCTTAAGCTTTGACGGTAAGAGGCTGCACGATGTTGTGTTTGGATGATCTGTATGAACAGCGGGGAAATCTATAAGTGCGCGAGAGTCCATGGTAGCTGGGTGGATTTGATTTGTGTTGGACAGGGGCTTTATGGGCCATGAAGAGTGGGCATGCCAAATGAGGCTTTGCAAAATGGCTACAACTCAACCTTGAGAAGATTACGATAAACGTGGTTCTCTCTCTTTTTCCCACTTTCTCTTTTTTCCTCCTATTATTAATATATGGTTTGTCTGTCTCTTCCTTTCCATTTTCATTAACAGATCACCTCCATAATGAAGTTACTCCTTCTGATTCATATGAAGACCTCTAGCTTTATTAAGTAGTCGCGCCCTCTCATTAACTCTCGGAAGAAATAAAATTCACCACACAGGCAATAATCCCTCACTCTGCTTTTGGGAGTTTCCCTGCACTGTTTAAGTCTAGATTAATTATTGTGGCAAATGAACAAAGTATTACAAGGATTCTCCATCCAGCGTCAGTGTGGAGGCAGTTATGTGTTTGTTGTTGTTGGGGGCGGGAGGTGATGCTGTGGCCAAGGCTGGGAGGCTTTGACTTAACAAAGACAATCCAGCAGAGGCGGAGCCTACTTTCCAGAGGTCGACTAAGGCTTCCAACTCAGCTCAGGTCCACTCACACTGAGAACAAATTCTTTTTTCCAGATGAGAAAAAGAAGGGCATCACTCTAAAAAAATCCAAAACCAATGCGGTGGGGCACAGCAAACATGCATCTTTAATGACAGAGCCTGTGCCGAAATGGAGCAGTCGAATCCAAGATGAACTTGTAGTTGGGGTTGTACGGATTCATGGCCTGCGTACACAGCGCACACTTGCAAGACAATTCAAGAAAATGTGGCTCTAGGAGAGTAGCGCTTCCCAGCTGAGCCGAATCTTGTGCAGCGCGGAAATAATGCGGTACGCTTCCACGTGCATAAATTATCCACTCGCACAAAGCATTACACGGCAAATAGCGCGAGATCTAAGTAATAAAAGCCACTCATGCAGTAGCAGCACTCGCACCCTTACATTACGCACTTTAGGCACAACACAAAATGTCCGATTCTGGCAGACCTCGCGCATCAGCTGTGATGGAAAATGATTTTAATTAACACTCGGGTATTCAACATTTTCAACTCACAGGTGAGCAAAGCTGTCTGTCTGCTGCACAGTGGTCTTAAACAATACGAATATAATATATTTGTCATGGTCGTTTGACATGGCGAGGCAGGTGATCAGGAACAATGACGATGAAGAAGGACGCATATGCACGATGTCATGAAACAGGGGCTTAAAACTTGATGAACATGACAGGGGAGACATCCGGTAACACTTAACATGTAACAATGACCCGACGGTGAACAGACACGAACAGGGCAGCTTTATACAATCAGACACGGGTGAACACGATCAGGAAACATTACACAGGACGCACATGAAACTCCGGATCATGACAATATAGAATTTTACTATGTTGTATTAACACATAATACAACATATTTACACTAACCACATACTACTGCATCTAAAAAAGCTGATTATTGTGAAATAATTAAATTCAAGCGCATAAAATTTAATTAAGAACACATAGGATATTCAAGCCTTATGATGCTTTATGAAGTTTTTTCCCAAACATTTTTTCCTATCACTGGTCAATATATTGATAAAACACTGAAAAAAATATTTCCATATTCTACCCTGTATAGGAGTAATGCAGATTTAGATATTGATTATAGAGTAATTGGCACTTATTACAAAATCATGTATATTACTTCTGCATTATGAAATGTCCTGGATGTAATGAAAACGTGGATAATATTGGGTTTTATGACACTGAAGCATGTCGTCTCTGCACATATAAATATCCTAACATGAAAATGTATTTTTGGTGCGTGGGAGGGGCGGGAGGAGTTATTCTTTTAGGAGAAGGTGTGAAATGCTAAAGCGGCCTCCACTCAGCCCACATACCGGGCTGGCTGCTTCGGTGCACTGCTGGCAGCTGTCGGACCCGCTCTGCATCAGAACTCCCTTCCAATGCCGGGATTCTCCTCCTCCTAATTCCCTCTCGGAGGACAGAATTGATTCTGGGCGCGGGAAGGCCCGGTGTCTCGCGCCTCCGGAGTGGCGGCCGCGTGCCTGGCAGCGTGCTGCTTGCGGCGCGGCGATGATAGCGGCTTTCTTTTCCACACCGGCGCCAGTTAAACAGACTTGGGAGCAGCGATTTGTAGCGCCCCTGGTAAGGTTATTTATGTATGCCCTGAAACGTCCGGGCCGCTCTTTCTCTTTTTCAAGATGGTCCCAGCTGTTTGGCAGGATATTGGTGGGGGATGCAGACAGCGCCATAAACCTCAGCGAGCAGGCAGTCACACAGTTCTGTAATAGTGTTCTTTTTTTTATAAGAAAATAATGTCCTGACAGTTTTTCTCTTTATCACAGTGGAAGTAATAAATAAATAGCACATTTTTGGCAGCGTGGTAAATGGACTTTTTAAAATGTATTTTTTCAAGACGTCAACTGAACCGCAGACTTCATCCATTGATATAATCTCGTGGCTCCTGGCCAAATACCTGTCACGAGTGAAGCATTCTGGGACACAAGCCTCATTATCTGCACATAGTGGGCCTGAAAGAACTGCCCTACTCCAATTAGCTGCAAGATCCCCTCTCCAGGCCAAACACTTTCCCTTGGACACGCTCCCTGGCCGGTTTAGTTATCTGTAATGAGGCTCTGTGAGGGAGAGTGGACAGGTAGTACAGCCGTCTCCACGCTGCTCTCTACCACGGCTGTACTCCGACAAAGGGGCTTCCACTCACTCTGGTCACACTTAAAAAAATGAAGAACAAAGGAACTTGGAGCATTTTATATAATCTTCTTAAATTCCTTTAGATAAGTGGATTTTGCTGTAGGCCTGTGGTGAATGTATTGATAATGGGGATCTATTTTGTTGCTAAGCGCTGTGTGATGCAAGTGAATTCCTACATTAATATCTTTAAGGGGGATCTGCAAGGCTTAAAAGAACTTAAAGGATTTATTTTTTCCATTTATGCAGATGCTTAATCACTGTTCAAACACAAAGATAGAACAAGCACCATTCAAACACACACACTGTCATGACCCGAACTGTCCCTGGTACTCCGGGCCAGGTTTCCCTGGTGTTCCATGTCCTGTGTACCCTGTGTGTTCCATGATTGTAATCTATTTAAGTACCTTAATGTTTTATTCGTCATGTTTCTTGTCCATGTCATGTTATGTTATGTGTCATTAAACACTCGTGTCACAAGGGGAATCCGATGACGCACTTGCAGACATACTATGGGCATAAGCCGTCGTACCGGTAGAGGACACTGGGCGAGCGGGGCAGGAGGACCGGGGGCACCTGGCCGGCGAGGAATGGGGACGCATTGGACGCGCTGCCACGCAGCGGGGAGTCAGTTCGGGATCTTTGGGAAGGACCGGGGCAGAGGAGAACCGGAAGACGGCGGGTTTCAGGATGGTCCGGAATCTTGGACTGGACGGGAGTAGGTCTTGGGCGGCAGGAAGGTAGGGGAGCATTGAATCCCGTCTTAACCGATGGGTCAGGTAGGTTCGAGATCAGGGGCAGGCAGAGGTCGTAGCCAGGAAGTTCCGGTCGGGGTCCTTTCGTGGCTTCCAGGGGATCAGGCAATTCTTGAAGTCGTGGGCAGGTGAAGGTCGTATTACAGGAATCACAATGGGGCATGGGTGAGAGAGCTAGCGTCTCTGGCGAGTAAACTCATACAAAGAGCGGGCGTGTCTCCTTGGGGTTACCTCACTTTTATACTTGCCACCGCCCGCTTCCATTTCCTCTTCCGGGTCGTCGTCTCCCAGGCTGGTGAGGCGCCCTCTAGTGGGCTGGAGGCGCGTTGGCCATGATAACTTGTCATTTCCATGTACCATGTACCAAGTGCCACACACACACACACACCAATGTATGCATACATGTCTTTTCATACAATAACAGGTTTGTAGTCATCTTTCCAAACACAGTCGCAGCCTCGTAGAAACTGCGCCGCTCGTGAATTTAAAGAGAAATGAAAGCAGCAGACGAGTCTCTGAAGAGAAGAGGCAGGTAGAGAGTAAAACACGCGGAGTGTGTTTGATTAAAGATCGTGCGGGCGTGGGCTCCCGGCGCGCTTCCTGTTCTCTCAACAATGAAACACACGGCCTTGATGACAGCAGAGACGAAAGGGACAGTGGCGGACGGCCGAGGGCGTCACTTTTGTCCCTCTGCCCATAACCTTGCTGCCGTTATGTGATTTGTGTTTTTATGATGGACAGACATTGTGGTGCAACTGAGAGTGTGTGAGTGTGTGTACCGTCGGTGGCCCTCTAAGATTTCGATGATGTGTCTGTTCGAAGAATGGCCGTCACCAGATACCATCACCACAGCAACAAGCCGGCACCCTCGCTCCCTCCCTCTCTCTCGCGCGCGTATCTCTCTGATGGCGAACGAGTGAAACGCCGCCGTTCTCTTCCTCTTTACATCTCACTGCAGGATGCGTGCGCGTGTTGAATTCCCCACTGCAAATGAGTGCCGCTTTTCCTCCACCCGCCGAATGTGGCACATTGTGGCAGCGGGACCCTTTGCGCTATGGGCAGCGGTTTAAAAGTGTCAAGAGCACAAGTTTGGGAAATAACACACATAATAATTATGTTCTTTGATTAAATTTAGAATGTGTTGGGTTTTTAAAGTGCCAAGTGCACACTGTGCTATTCCCTTTAACAATCTAATTATAATCACAATCATAATTATAATCATTACCTGAATATGTAGCATGCATAAATGGATTCCCAGCATCATGAACTGTATAAGTCGCATTTTATTGTACATTTTTATACGAGTTCAATGAACCAATTTTTTTTCTTCTACTGATTAAATTTTAATTCGGTGCCAAGCGTTCAGCTGGGGCCCATGAACAGGGTCTCGCAGGTTCACCGTAGCCCTGCCAATTCACCCGACCTGTGCGGTAGTCCAGGCCGCGGGAGGAGACCAGATGTCAGAAATGAGGTGAGCGAGGCGCAAGTGCATGACTTCATATATCTTTCATGACAGAAAACGGAGCTGAAAGTGCAGCACAGGGCCAAAACCAAACCCGCACCAGCATGGCAAAAAGTGAACACTGGCTAAACTTCACAACTAATATTTTACCATTGATGTCATGTAAAGAAAATAAAAAAAAACAGGCTACAGCAGGTTTGGTTGGTTTGTTTAGATTACTTTGATGCTAAAATATTATATGTAATATTTAGCCATTGTTCACTTTTTTCAGTGAGGCAGATTGACTAATGACAGACAAACAGTAAACATTATAAATTAGTTGTTGCATTTGAAGTTATGAAGTTCTAACATCATTTTACGGCCGACGGGTCTTTGTACAGTTGGATCTAAACCATAGCTGCCGTTTGTTTAATTCTCATTACAGTAGTTAAAGTTAAACTAAACTTTTATACTTTACTAGAATGCTACTGACAGCAGGTTTGTTTGGTTTATTCACATTAGGCTAAAATATTAGGCGTGACAGATTACTTCCATTTTTGGATGTTGAGCCAGTGTTTTTTTCTGTGCAGACAGGGTCATGGGTCACAGGGCCCTTTACTTTACCTCATCTCCACGTTCCTTGTGACACACATTCGTTAACTCTCCCGCTTTGCCCCATTTTTCCTGTTTTTTCGTTAATTATTCAGAGAATGTGACCATCCTTCTGCACAAAAACATGACTTCACTTTTACAGATACAAGAGCTGACAGCATGCGGTGGGACCATGGACCCCTCCTAGATCTGTGTGTTCCTGTTTGGTCTTGTGTTCACTTTGTACTTACATGCTGTAGCTCCACTCTCAGAACAACAATTTTATGTCCCATTTTCTAAATGAGCTGCGGAGGATTTGACAATAATGGCGGTGTCGTGTTGCGAACCCGCTACAGTACAGCACTCACAGGTGACGGTTCATAACATGACACTTCTGCGCCGCCACACCTGGCGTGACAATGCTTTCCCCTCTCACCTCTCCCGCCTTCCTCCTTCCCTGAGTTCTCAGCAATCCCTGACTTTATACACTGAAAGTTGCGCCGCCTTTCTGCCATAAAAAATCACTAGTATGGTTCCACAGCCAGAACAGACAGGGTGACAGCCAGCCCGCGGCATGATGGGAAATCTCCACACATCTCCTCAGACGGCAGCCCTGATTCCTCGGTGTCCTTTCTTCCCAAGTGTCTGATTAAATTGTGCGTTTTTTTTCCCCTCTAGCCTCTTGTGCCGAGGTCATGA